>NC_143020.1:71272360-71616375 GCF_055824585.1 Amblyomma mixtum | reverse complement strand
TGGAGGGCTCCGGAAATTTCGACCACCTGGGGTTCTTTAACGTGCACTGACATCGCACAGTACACGGGCCTCTATAATTTCTCCTCCAAAGAAATTCAACCGCCGCGGCCGGGATTGAACCCTCGTCTTTTGGGTCAGCAGCCGAGCACCATAACCACTGAGCCACCGCGGCGGCAAGACTGAAACGACGTTTGAATTGTGGGTTGCAAATTTGCAGAAAAAAGGCTATGAGTGCTAGCTTGTGCGAGGCGGAATTCAGCTGTTGCAATTGGCTTCGAAAGCCCCTGCCCACTGCTCGCTGTCTCGGCTCTGCTGTTCCAGGAGGCGCGCAGCCTTACGGTGTTTAAGCGCAGAAAGGTACAGCGTTAGTAGGAAATTGACGTAGCTAATAAAATATAGTGTATTCTTTCTCTGTCCGGTCTATTCACACAGTATACTAAAAAAAGTCTACATTATCTCCTTACGGAATGTGTCTTCATGTTGTGTCATTGATTGCTGCACTGATAGGGGTGCTTACTGACAGTGCCAATTGTGTAACTGCTGCGCTGGGTACTCAAAGCACTGTCTGATAGTATTCAGTGTAAAATACTTGAAACAGCTTGTAAATGCTATGCCTAATGCCGAGTTTCGGTTTGACCTTGGCAGACTATGCGGGACATGCAAATTTGATAACAGATAAACAATGACTGTTTAGGTAACAGAAAGAATTCCGTTGGGGTGCGCGAGTGGAAGATAATCTAGTGGGGAGATGGTTTTGGGAAGTTTTCTGGAATAGCCTGGCCTCAGCATCGAACAGCGCTTGTTGGACACCGGTGGGAGGGGCCATTCTCTTGAAGCCGACGCAACCTAACATTACAACGCTTACAGAAATTTCTTCAGTTTATAGAGTGCCCATAGACTTTTGCCAATGAAGTCTACAGACTGTCTATTGACAACCTATACTTATGTGACCATACACATTTAGTATACTTTTTTCTATAAACGGTCTTTACACTGCAAATATACAAAAGGAAATATCTACGGGAAGGCAATAGTTTATAAGAAGTCTATTAGAAAGTCTATAGACGATTTTAAAAGCGGATGATGAAGATGCGTGATGGCCGTCATATTCTCTCCTTCACAGCATCCACGAACAACACTCACTTGGGCGCTCCAAACGCGTCGCCAACAAGCGTCTCAGCTCCTCTGCTCTTACGGTAAAAGAGGCCGTGTCTCGCTTGAAGTCTGACATGAGCAGCCTGGAGTCGCGGTTAGAGCCTGAGAAGCCACGTCCAGGTGAGAGAAAATGTTCGACGCAAAACCACGCACTGTCGATGGTTTGCAAAGATGTTCATATATGTTATTGCAGGGCATCGTAAGTGTGGCCAAACATTAATTAGGCTAGCCATGGTAAAACTTTGCTCGCCCAAGCATTCCCGTCATGAATTAAGCGCTCTTTAATAAGTTTTCACGTACGGTGGCACCCCTTTTCCCTCCTGGAAATTCAGAGACCTGCATGAAGCTTTCAGAACATAGCTGCTTCTCTGAAGGAACTGTGAGGACGGATAAGGGTTAGCCTGTATCAGCAGAGTACGACATTTTTACGGAGACTACGTCCATTTAAATCAGATGTTTTATAAGGTAGAAAAGACGAAAGAGTTAAAGCAGACTTTGGAGCTGGATTACATCACCATTCACTTCTAAACGATGACCACAGAGTCATTTTTGGTCTTGACATCGGAAGTTCGAATCTAGTGCCGGGATAAGAAGAAAGGTTTTGTTTTATATACAGTTCTGAATGAATGAATTTTGCTGGTAAACAATTCTTTGCGTAGCCACAGGAGCCAGAGAATCTATTCTTGATAGGAACAAAAATTGGATGGAGCTTTCCTCAGAGTCCCTTCCCGGGACCAGCACGAGCGGGGCGCATGATAAGGTTGCGGGAATCCGCTCTTGGGCGTGACGTCATCGTCGTCCTTCTCCCGTACATTGCGCGGCTGCAACATTTGGACGCAGTACTGGGCGGCGGCGACATTAGGGACGCCTTGCGAGCTCTGCGACACCGGACAGTCTTCGTGGAAGTCCCGACCAGGTCGAGGCTGCAGAGTCTGTTCCACAAGAGGTTCCTGCACTGGAAGCGCGCGTCTGTTCAACGCACCCTCCGTTGGCTGCTTCCCACGGGCCTGTTGCTCTTGGGCGGATACTGCGAGAGATCCATGTTGTACGGCACCCCCAGGCATGACGCGGCACTCACCTACGGCGTCCACAACATCGTCGCCGGCGCCGTCGGATTCTGTGGTGCCAAGGGCGGACGCTTCCAGGTGAGCGTTGCAGATGATCATCCAGAAACTCTTGATAGCACGAAGTGGTCAATGTGCAAGAGGGAAGCCTCAGTCCGCCCAACCGGTCCTTGGACTGGTCCCCTGTTTTTGGGAGTAATAAAAGAGATCACCACCACCTCAGTCCGCCAGCCAACGTTCCGACAGGTGGACCTGTCTTCGTTGGGGCCCAAGAGAGGACTAGTCCTCAACGTTTTCTAGCCGACTCACGCTTACCTCCGGCACATTCATTACACACCCTCTGCCCCTCCTTTACCGTATACTCTCAGGAGCTGTCACCGCACCTAGATTTCAGACCTCGGCATTTTACTCCATCTTTGCAGTAAACCGACGAGCACAACGCGGCGGACTGCATAAGCGGGCTCTCTCTCACGCATTCACAAGCCAACCACATGGGCCTGTACCCTGTCTCATTATACAGAACCGGACACAAATAGACCAGCACGATAAACCATACGAGTGTACATGACATATCCAGGGCCCGCTTGCACAAAACTCTTTAGTCCAGACTTACTCTAATCTCCAGGCTCAATAGAAATTCAGTGCAGTCTTAACCTTCCCTAGCAGTTAAGTCGCTTGCACGAAAGAAACTAGACTGGAACAAGACAGGAAATCAAGATTTGAATAAGGCTGGAACCAAGGCTGCATTCTAGCAGCCTTATAAATTGGATTGAACTGCTTTCTTTTCATGAGAGCATCACCTGTTTTCAATGAAGTGCAGAGAAAAAAGCTTTTACATTGGCATCACTGCTGGTCGTGCATGCTTACGGTGTTTATTGATGACGCGTGCCAAGGACCAGATTCATGGGGTGGTTACGCCATAGGTAAAGTCTGCCTTCAGAAAATAGGCTCCGGGATTTTTTGATGGACACTTATTTAATCTGCGCCATGCATGCTTACTGCTGGAGAAGAACCGAAACTGGGCGAGTTGGTGCAGCTTACTGCTGGCTCGCGAAAAACGATGGTTGAAATCTACATCGAAGTGTCGTGTATCGGAGGTTGTGACCGAGTAACTGGTGCGCGCACAAGAACAGTGTTATTTCCAGTGCAACCTTCGGCAAGGCGGTTCGTATCGCAAAGCAAAAGTCGTCACAAGCACAGAGCCACATGTTCCTCTTACGTCGTCTCTGCAGCAATTCATGGCCCAGAGCATGTGTCCAGTGCTAGAGGAGAACGGCGTGCGGTTGGAGACCATCGACCTAACTAATGTTGCTCCCCAGCTGCTCTCCATGGCGGACAGGGACGTCTACAGCTACGTTTTGCGCTACCAGATTGGCGCGGTATCGAGTGAATCGGCGTCCGTGTACGTAAGACGTTCTTTCTGGACAGAGAAAACATTTATATATGGCGTGATAGATGTCTTAATTAGTATAACTTGTACCTGCTAACCATGCAGCGCGTGCTGGCCTGCCACCGACGTATACAGTGCCGTTCTCATTTAAAAGAAACACTTAATTTGTACTATAGGAAATATCTCTGCATTTTTACACTGATTTGTTGTAAGATCTCTTCATGCGACTCTGTGAGCGAACATGTATTAAAAAAAATTCAGGGGGGCACTTTGATGACCTAAAGTGCGATGAGGCGAAAGCCTTTAGCGCGGTGTCGCTGCTTGTGTCACTGATGTGTGGTTAAGATGTTAAGTACAGAATTGTTTGTGACCCTTAAATGCTGGAGACACTGGAGGGCGTTTGGGAGGCATCCGTATGATTTATTTATTTATTTATTTATTTATTTGTTTATTTATTTATTTCTACCTCAAAGGCCCCATTGAAGGGGTATTACATGAGGAGGTGGAATACTCAGCAGAATATTTCTTCGATGGATGATTTGAATGATGATGAGTTGGTCAGATCCACGATGGCGTTTGGCAGGTCATTCCAGTCCCTTGCTGTATGAACAAAAAATGATGACAGATTCGCAGACGTGCGGGCAGGGGGAGGACAGACGGCCTTCGTGTTGTTGTGCCTCCTTCCAACACTCTCCAGCGCCCCAAACAAGGAGAACTACATATGCGTTGGCAGGAAGTAGCGTAGCCATTAGCACGCTCAGCTGCGAAGCGGAAGGATGGTGGTTCGAATCCCATCGTGCACAAATATTTGTTTTGTGGTCTGACTAGAAGAAGCGTGACACCTTTGCTGACAACCTTCTGCTGACAATCTTCTGTCGACAACGATGAGGCATTAAAGGTTTTCGCCTTAATAAATATTACTGACCTGTACCTGATCTGAAATCTTCGCTTTATTCAGTGCTGAAATAACGTTCCTGTTCTCCCTCTAAGTGTGAGCCTTACTGTGGGTACAAAATACTTGGAGCTTAGTATATATGGTTCACTGACAATACAGGATCACACTTTGGTTCAACGGACAGAACCCGCACTCGGCGTTGCTGGCCTTGAACCTTCTGCACACGGCACTCCTGCGCAACCTGACCGGACACAAGACCGCCGCCATTCGGTTCACGAATGCCCCGGACACCTTTCAGGCACGATGCCACGAACGCAGTCAAAGACGAATGCGAAAGTGATTGAGTAGAATGGGCCGTATTACACGAACTACCTAGTTGTGTAGCGCTCGTGTTATGTAGGCAGCCTTCCTATCTTATGCGAAGTTTTTACGATATTTATTCATTTGTGGATACCGTAAGCCTTGCCTTGGCAAGGACAAAACGGAGATAAAAGCATGCGCACGCACTATTATACGTTATATGTAAAATACATGAACTGTCACTACATGTGACCTCAATAATACGCGACTTCGATATTTCCTGTTGATATAATACACTATCAGATAGTACAGGTATAAATAGCATTAAGCAGGGAAATTACGACACTTGATAAGAGCGATAAGTCCGCAAAAATAATTAATACTCCGGCTCATACGCTCCATTATTTAAAGGTTTAAATAAAGGTTTAAAGGTATTGAGCGCACTTCAGTCGTTTGGTTTCTGCTTTGGCTAGGGTGGATGAATTAATTTTAAACAATGCAGCCTTTATTTTGAATTGTGCAAGTGCTGTCGTTGTTGTTTTTTCATTTCTGAGATGTAGCATTTCAGCTGGTCTCTCTGGAGTTTTTCTTGATTTGAAAATAAACTTTTTCTCTGCATTGCCCTGTTCTGCACCAAAGCTGAGTTTAGCTAAACTTAAGCCAGCTGGAACATGATTTCATACTATGTGATAAATGAAGTATACAATTGTTATTTGCTGTAGACAGTGTGCACATCGTCAAAAAGTTTGGGAAAGTTAAAGATCATACATCACACATGATTTGCACACCAAATAGCGGGTAACAGGAAATATGCCTCGCCCTGAATACACTAACAAACTTTCGTAAGAAATGTATCAATAATTTCCACATCCACACATTTACTCGCAAACCACTTGCACTGTTTAGTAGCCAAATGAAAAAAGGAAATTTAAGTGTGTCACAAAGCGATACAAATGATCCGACACATTATTGGTGAGTTAATCCTGGACGGCAGTTTACGCTCGTCTAGTAATAATAGTGGTAGTAACAATCAATCAACATCCCGACTGTCGGTCTTGGTGCTGATGCACTAATAACAAGGCAGCCAAACCAAAGAAACACAAAAAGCACAAACTGCGCTTATATGGCACGTGCACTAAAAGGCGATGTCACCATATAACAGCCGTTCTGAGAAAAGTAATAGGCGTTGTGGCGGTGGGGATGGGGGATGGTAGTGTTTGATTAAAAAAAATCAAGGAAGAAAAGAATGTTGCCGGCCGCTGCAGTTGCTATTTAACATCTTAAGCACACGAGCTGCAGCCGGCGAAGGTGAAAGAGAAAGCGAGAGGATAGCGAGTAGTAGTGTAAAGGGGAGCAATAGCAAGAAAGGACGGGGGACAGAAAGGGACACATCACAGCACACAACACAAAACAAAACGCAACGCAACGCAACGCAACACAACACAACACAAAACACAACGCAACGCAACACAACACGCAACAACACAACACAACGCAACGCAACCGCACCGCACCCTGTCTTTCCACTGGCCACTGTCTTTCGTCTGGCCACCTGATTGTGAGCAAACTGCCCACCGTGGCAGCTGGCGGTTAAGTTATTGGTCGCGAGAGGTTGCTCTGCAAGAACAATATGTATCTTGCAAGCACCACCGGTGGCAGTATCTGCCATCGCAGGGCAGTGGCACATCCCGTAAATGCTTCACCACTGCTCCGGGAGTGGTATGAGGACTCCCTGGGATCTGTGAATGTATGTAAAGAATGATCAATTCCGTCTATAGGCGCATTATCTCATTACCGCTATCGCGTCATACCGGTAAGGCGGAGCGTAAGTCCGATTTCGCCGATCTTTGTCTGAAGCCTCCTTGACCTTGAAAACCGAGGCTCTAACGGAACCCGAAGTGAAAACCGAAGAGCTGGCGAACCTAATTCGCATTTTACCTAACCACACCAAATTGTGCAGCATTTTTTGCCCTGCTTTTCTGGGTGGGCATTTGAAGAACGCTTTGAAGGCAGGAATGAAGAAGGTTAATGGGACTTGATAAGTGTAGGTACTTACTGAGTACGGTCTCTGATGCGTTAAAGTTGATTCTGAAGATGGCGCTATAGAGATCAACCTTAGCTATGAACCAATTAGCCCATACCAAAGTACTTCCTGACGCGTTCCACTTTTTCGACAACAGTGAAGTCTCAGCCCATCATACACCTGCGTAACAGAGACGCCCCTGCAGATGTTTTTGGTCGTGATCAACGGGAGTGTGGTGACCGTGGCGTGCTTTGGCGCAGGCCGAGGAGACCGCGGGCGTACTGCTGAGCTTCTTCCGCGAGTTCGAGCTGGGCGGGCCTCGGAGCCAGAATGCCGGCTACGTGGTGCACGTGGTGTTGGTGCGCGTGCTGTGCGCAGTGTTCGTGCCCACCGCGCTGTGCTACCACGCGGCCCACTTTGTGGTCGTGGTGCTGGGCGAGCGCGTGTCGGGTGCCAAGCACCAGCAGCTCATGACGGGCATCGGCGGCACCCTCTTCTGGCTGGGCCACCTCCTCTTCGACGGCTGCCGCGGAGTGCTGCACGCGTTCGCCTTCACCGCTGCCACAGCTTCCTTCCGCCCCTTCCTCAGCTGGATCTTCATCCGTGAGCCGCAACTTAGTTTTCACAGCGAGAGCTGTTATTTGCACGTTAGGCGAAATCGCGTTGTCGTCGTCGTCGTCCGCGCCCTCCTCATCTTTCTCCTCTCCTTCCTGCTCTCTCTCTCTTACGCCCTTTTCGCTCACTGGGCTTCTAGTGCAGGACACCCGCCTTATATGGATGTATACGCGAACATGCATGGCTGCGGTTGATGTACACGTGTCCTGCATCTAGCATCACACATCTTGACTATTAGTGTACACTATTACTCCAAATCTAAACATGTCATTCAGTTAACTTTAACCCTTTCCACTAACTCGAGTGCAGCGGCATAAACACTAAAGGTACTAGGAGATCCCAACCCGGAGTTAAGAAACGACCGTACTGGCACCAACATTCCGCGCTAACCAATCTTATGTGGTATTCCACATTACTACATGACTAAACGTCCGGCAATTTTTTTTTGCTTGTACTTTTATTAGCTTCTATGCACTGTCGTGAAGAGCCTTTACAAGCTTCGTTTTCGCTCTTTCTTCGTTTTAGATGCCATATTTGTCGTCTTCGTGTTGTATACTTTCGTGGCCATCAGTTTGGCCTACTTGTTCTCATTTTGGTTCGACAACGCATCCAACGCCTTCTACACGATAGCCACCATGTACCTCGTCGGAGGTGAGTTATTCTTGTCCAGGTACCATCTAGAAACGCCACTGAGACATCCACGTCCACAAAAAAGCGTCGCATTTTCCAAAAGTTCATAACGACAACACTGTAGTCGGTGGTTTATGTGAGACTGTGCATGCCAGAATAGTGTCCAGGCCATTTGGTTTAACGGCATGTTATGTAACGGTCCAATCGGATAGAAATCATTGAAGTTTCTTGGATTAGGGTCGAGTCCAGTCGAAAAGAACAGAATATTCTTTGTCGTCGCAACAATTTTTTGTAGTATTTTTGGCCATTAACTTTTTTTGGAGTGATGCCATTTTTTTTCTATAGTAAGGTGCTTTCCGTTGTACAGAACTACAGAAACGTACTAAAGGAAAATACTATAATGCTATATCAAAATATCCCGCTATGACAGAACAAAAATCATTTTGTCGTACTTTGGGCACGATTCTGTCATTCTTTTCAAATGAGAATGAACTGAATTTAAGAGTACGCAGTCGCACAAATCAGGTGGTGATGATGACATTTTTCAATGGCGAAAGGGCAGCTTTGGCCGAAGAGCGCACAGTAGAAGGTATTTTTCTATAACGTGAGGTGGAGACCAAATACCTGTTTCCAAGCATTTTACCTGTTTCCAAGCACAGAGTCTGCAGTCATTTTGCTGCGCTGGTCCGCGCTTCAGCGCATTACACACTATCACGTAGTGGACCGAGTCTATCCTTTTTTAGTTTTTTATGACTAGGCTTCAAGGTAATACCAGACGCGCCCTTTTGAGGTTTTTTTTCTTCCTCCACATCTTTACGAAATTGGCATAGGCGGTGGCGCCAGCTTTCTCCCTATAGGCAATGTCGAAAACTTCTATGACCACGTCGATTGCCCAGGAGTACTGGGTTCTCTGTTTTCCACTGCCACGGACCTGTACCTGTTCTCGCCGAGCGCGCAGGCCGGGATTCGGGGCCCTATAACGCTGCCTGTTCGCTGGGTGCCCACCTACCCCGTCACCAGAGGCATTGTGAGTGTGCATGTTCTGCAATGAGCGAGGATTTCTCGCCGTTTTGCTTCTTGTTCGTCGCAATCCATGGCGAAATCAGTAGTGCGCATCTAAGCGAAGAAAAACGCGGGCGAAAAGTGTTATAACTGGCACAGAGAGGCAATAATCACAACGATTGCGCGTATCATGACTGTCATCATCATCATCAGCCTGACTACGTCCATTGCAGGACAAAGGCCTCTCCCATGTCTCTCCAATTAACCCTGTCCTTTACCAGCTGCGGCCACTCTATTCCCGCAGACTTCTGAATCTCATCCGCCCACCTAACTTTCTGTAGCCCCATGATACGCTTGCCATCTCTTGGAATCTACTCCATTACTCTTAAAGACCAGTGGTTACTTTGCATTTACATTGCATGACCTGCCCAAGCCCATTCCTTCACGCGGCCCAAGCCGCGTTTGTTCCCTCACCCACCCACGTATATCTGCTGCCCGAAGAGGATACTGCATGGCAAGGTAGGCTTGGGTCCTCAGAAACATATGGACGAGCTGGCTTTGGCTGTGGGGTGTCATATATGCCGGAAAGGCTTTGGCCCCGAAGGGCATGTTTACGGGCAGACTTTTGCTCTGAAGGTCACGTGGACAGGGCAGCGTGGTCCCTGAATCACATGTGGCCAGGGCAGGCGTGATCCATGACGGACATGGGGACAGGGCTACGGGCCCTGAAGAACATGTGGTCAGGGCAACTTGGTTCCCAAATGACCTGTAGATAGTCACTCCCTTGGCGCACGCATGTGGTCGAGATGATGTGCGTCTATCTTTGCTTGGAGGCCAAGAATCTGACTTTCTCTTTCATTCAAATTTCTTGGTGCTGATTTAAAATCGATTGAATATTTATTCAGAAACCTGCCATGGTCCTATGCCAACGAGTTAACTACTTGCAGTATAATGAGCGCTTTACAAGTTTAGTGAGGTGCCGGTCTGGTTTTGCGCACGAAATAGCATTCATAAGTTAATTGGTTTCAAATTGGATAGCTTCAGGTTGACCAGACGAGTCATTGCGTCAGTTTTTAGCTGCTAACCTAAACATGTGAATATTTCGAAATTTGTTATCTGTCTAACAACTTTGTGATCGACTGCAAGAGGTGTGGTTCTCGATCTGTTGAGGAATCACTTGTATGGAGAGCTACTGATGCATAGCAATATTTGAAGCCTTGGCCATCAGTAACAAAAAGGGCATGTAAGTGCTCCAGTGTAGCAACAATACGGTCGTTAGAAAAGAAAAACAAACAAGATTTCACTGATTACTTGGTTGTTTTTGTATTTTTCTCTTTTCTTTCTTGCGTTGTTTGCACGTGCGAAGAGGAAGAACGGAAGAAACTTTTTCTATGTGACCTCAATGAGACCGGTCACGGATAAGGACGAGAAACAGCGAGCTACTATCAACTTCTCTATTACAGCGCTTTGTCTGATGTCATTCTCCATGTAGTCTTTTTGGCCAGCATCACAAGCGGTGACTCCTGCCTCCCCGGCATATTGTCAAGGGGTTGGGGGAATGCCATTTATTTATTTATTTATTTATTTATTTATTTATTTATTTATTTATTTATTTATTTATTTATTAATACTGCGATCTTGTACATAAGACATAGCAGGTGGGAAAAATGTGTTAAGATACAAAAATACAGACGCATACGAACAAACCAGAATTGCACATAGAAAATGAGCAAAAAAATACCGCGGCAAGGTCATCAACAACAATCATTTAAAGTGCTCTTCAAACAAATGCAATGATCTCTGCCTGACAACATCATCTGTGAGGTTATTCCGGAAAAGAAGAATATTTAAAACAATTAACTCGAGAATTTAATAGCGATTTCTAGTTTGGTACCCCGAGGAATAAGCAAGGATATTAGAGGCGTCAGCTTTGAAATTATTATTAATTAACTGAAAGAAAAATTTTAAGCGACATATGTGATTTATGCAAACAAGGGAAGAGGAATGAGGGGCTCGTTATAAATATGACAGAAGCCAACAGCCACAGAAACCAAGGGGCACACGGGATTTTTTTTAATTTATTTATTTAATTTGTGGTGTTGATAAATTTAGAATATTACTGAATATGTTATCGCTTAATGCTAATTGATTAGAAAAGCAGAAGAAAAAACAACCACATGCCGCCGGTGGGATCCGAACCCACGACCTCCGAAAACAACCACATGCCGCCGGTGGGATCCGAACCCACGATCTCCGAATTCGGAGGTCGTGGGTTCGGATCCCACCGGCGGCATGTGGTTGTTTTTTCTTCTGCTTTTCTAATCAATTAGAATTCGGAGATCGTGGGTTCGGATCCCACCGGCTGCATGTGGTTGTTTTTTCTTCTGCTTTTCTAATCAATTAGCATTAAGAGGTCGTGGGTTCGGATCCCACCGGCGGCATGTGGTTGTTTTTTCTTCTGCTTTTCTAATCAATTAGCATTAAGCGATAACATATTCAGTAATATTCTAAATTTATCAACACCACAAATTAAATAAATAAATTAAAAAAATCCCCTGTGCCCCTTGGTTTCTGTGGCTGTTGGCTTCTGTCATATGTGATTTCTGTTAGGAATAGAGGGTAAGGCGCTTTTTTTGAAGAAATCACTGACTGATGCTCGCCCGTAAGTGTTATATATAAACCTTACTGCTTTTTGGATAATAAAAGTTATTTTCTCCCTCCGCTTGGACTTTACAAAACTAAGCGCTGGATCCGCTCGAATCATGCAGCATTGACTATAGCCGCTTTAGCAGCCCTGCAGACTGCTCTCATACCACCGTCGTTCTGTAGGCAATGAGTTATTAAAGCCATAGCATTAGAAGCCTTATCGGAAAGATATGCCGTTTCAAGATAAATTCGCTGATTGGCTGGAGGGAAGTTACAACACCAGACCGGAACATTCCCATTGGCTCTTTAGCTCGAGGAAGTGGCGTCACCAAGCCGGTGAATTCCCATTGGCTATAATGAAGGGACGTCACCAGACGGGAGCATTCCCATTGAATAGAAACAAGTAACGTAACCAGTGCGGAGGTGACGTCACTTCCGGTGAAGGCATCTACAGCTGCTAATTAGGTCTTCATGTGACTTTCTTTCATGTATGTGTGCGGATAGATAGTTGTAGCTAGTCAGCGATGCTCGTCATGTGTCCTCTCTATGAAACCAGTTTATTGTGCTCTTCTGCTTCTTTCCTGCGGCACCTTTCATTGCTTTGCAGACCAAGCTCATCCTGCTCAGGAAGGAGAACACCATATTCTCAGAAGACGGCCTCTCGCTGAAGCAGTACTGCCGAGAAGACTTCGTGCGCTTCACGCAGAGGCTGGAGGAATGCTGCCCGCCGCTCAAGAACGCCCGTGCGTATTTTGCTGGCGTGCGTCATTCGTGGACGCTGTGTAATGTTACGTTTTCCCTGGTGTCAGAGCTTGTGGCCAAACACCAACAAATATACCGAAACAGCGCTTGGTCCATAACCATCCTAAGTTATACTTATTGGCGTGAGTTCAACGAGGCAGGTTGCCATAATTTATATAGCCGCAATGTTGCTGTTCCTCTTGCATTCGGTTCTTTCCTATTCGTTTCAGACCAGTTAGTCGAGTTCAGCTGTACTCAGTTCAGTCAAATCATTTGATTCCGATCTTGTAGGTCAATTGATTTGTTCAGTTGGAGATGAAGAGTCAGGTGTCAAAAGTCCTCACAATATGGCTAATGTAGCTTCCTGTAGATTCTGTACAGCTGAACGCAACCCTACCCACTGAGCCGGATTGTTCTATAACCTCGCGGTGCGAATAAATTATTAACACTGATCCCTGCAGATTCCGTCGACCAGCTACAGCCCTTCGGCGTGGGCCTGAATACGGGCTTTTACGAAATGTTTTCATGATGCTCGAGGGCGGATTCTGCTTTGTCCTGGTCAGCTTCCTCGATTCCGAGCTGTTGCAGCGCCTCTGGTCGCGTTTTGGGACCAGCGAACCCACCGCCCCAAGCAAACCGTTCCCGGACTCTTCGGATGACGAAGACGTCATGAAAGACAGGCAGCAGGTAGAGAACATCTACAACAAGCGCGACTTCGAACAACACGGGCTGCTCGTGAGACGTTTGAGCAAGACGCACGGCTTCTTTCGACCCCGCCTCGCGATCGACAACATCAGCTTCTCAGTGCCAAACCGCGAGTGTCTCGGCTTCGTTGGCGTCCTGGGAACCGGCAAGTCCACCCTGCTCGGCGTTCTCGGCGGCGAGCTGTTCCCGACGTCCGGGGACGCCTACATGGGTCCCATGTCCCTCACCTTCCACTACCGACAGTGGCTACGCAACGTCGGCTATGTTCCGTTTGCCGGGGGTCTCCTGGAGGCGCTAACGGGCCGAGAGATGATCTGCCTGCTTGCCGTGCTTCGCGGAGTCCAGGACGTGCCACGGATCACGAGGTCTCTTCTGCGCATCGTTGACCTCGCCGAACCGGATGCGGCCATCGGGTCGTACGCCGTGGGCGCCAGGATTCAGCTGTCCCTGGCCCTGGCGCTGATGGCCTTCCCCAGGCTATACCTCCTGGACCTTCCGGACTTGGACACGCAGACGCACTCGGTGGTACGACGGGTGCTGGAATCCCTTCGGCAGTTCAGCACCGTGGTATTGGCGTGCGAGCATCTTCACCACTACGAGAGCGCCTGCGACCGTATCGCCATCATTGCGGCCGGTCGCATCGAATGCATTGGCTCGGTGAAGGAACTCAGTGACAGGTACTGCCGCGGCACCACGATCACCGTGTACACGTTCCCTGACCGCAAGTCTGACCTGCAGCACCAGCGTCTTATCGCACTGGACATGGTGGACCACTTCCCGACGTGCACGCTGGTGCGATGCTACGAGGGCCTGCTGGAATTTCGAATTTTTGAGCCACTGGCCAGCCTGTGCGAGACGTTCGACCGCCTACTATTCCTCAAGCGGAAGCACAAGTTTCACTTTTTTTACGTCAGTGACACCACACTGGACCAGATATTTGCCATCCTCGGCCGCAAGCATGTTGGTCTTAAAGGCAGCGACTATGACGACTGCTTAGCATGGCGGCCGGAATAATAGTTATCATCCCTATACATAATCGCAATGTGGGTGTTTACAAACAGTGATGGTAGGACGATGTTTGGAAGTTTATATTTATTCATTTTCCAGATGAGCATTGTAGTTCTTTAATTAACGGCGTGCGCAATCTCCCTTTGGGTGGTCGCGCTATGTATGTATGTACGTATATATGTCTATTAACGTGGCGTCCTTTACTGAATCCCTTAAGCGTCGAGGTTGAGGAGTGCAAAGAAGAACTCTTAATTTTTTATTCAACAGCTGATCGGCTTTTGCAAAGACTACACCTATTCGCACAGTAAATTTGTTCGCTTAGACGACGCTGACAAACTGGCGTTTTGTCCTTGATCGGGTTTACAATTAGTGATGCGCCGTTTGTCAAGTCAAGTTGTTTGTTGTCAAGTTCTGTTAACACGTCTCTTGCCAGATGCCCTGCAGGTTTGAGCAAATGTGTGTAAACGGGGCGAGGGTTGCATTATCTCATGGCAGAACACAAAAGACAAAGTGAGATATGAGGCACGGTGATGCCCATACTCTTACAACCGAACGCAGCACACACCCTCAGTCGCCACAAGCGCGATGCAATGCGCGAGCGTGGCAGTGTGAAGAGCATTTCGTGGACCCAATGCGGCCCAGTGCGTTCACAGCGCGGTGTGTAACCAACTAGCCCGCCAGTCGTCCTGAGGTAATTAATGATTGATAAATATAGTGACAGTAAAAATAGTTGGTGATAGTAACAGTTACGAAAAACACTTGCTGTGGACTTGCCCGGCTACAGCTTCCGTGAGACGACGCTTCCTAAGAAAGGTTGGCCTGCGATGGGACGTTGCAGACGACTATCGCATGCGGACTCAAGATAATCGCTTTATCGCGAACTTTTGTCGCTTTTTATGCGAGGCTTGTTTACGCTCCTTTTTATAACTTTCTCTCCCTTTTTCATTATGCTTAATGGCAAACAGCTCGAATAAAAAAAACCGCTAATGGTAGTAATAACAGTGATAGTGACTTCATCAACCACTCACGTGATGGGACCCAACTAGCCACGAGATAGGAACGTGTCTAAAAAAGCAGTTGTCTACGAGTTGATGACATCACAAAACTAAAAAAAGGCACAAAAAATGCCTACACAATAAGTTCCGTCCTTCCTTGTTAGTTCGTTTTTGGATGCCGACATGTGCGGTACTCGAAATACGTTCGCATTTCCCCTTAAAATTTTTTACCTGTTCATCATGCACAATCCTGCCTCGTTACTCTGCAACCATTATATCAGCAGCAAATGATAATAAAACGCCTATGTTATAATAAGGCGAAAGCCTTTAATGCCTCATGCTGTCGTTAGCAATCCGTGTCGGCAGCCGTGTCGCCAGCCGTGTCGACAGATGTGTCCCCGTTTTGACGGGTATCCACCGAGATATGTGAGACAGTTACTGCGTAATTTCCTTTCCTCAAATACAATTTTCAGTTTCTTCATTACGGCCCCTCTTTCTTCTTTCACTGCCACTTCCTCCCTTCCTGTACGGTGCGGTTAAGGCGTCCACCGAGATGACTGAGAATTACAGCGCCATTTCCTTTCCTCAAAAAGCGTTGCGTTCAGAGGGTAAGGCATCGCGCCGAACGGATGGTGGCGTTCTGTGGACTCCCTGGCATCGTGTTCCTGGCAGCGCTACAACACGCTGTCGCGTTCCACTCCTAAAGGCTAAGCTTAAGCGCTATTAATTAGCAGTCAATTAGTGCTGAGTGATTGATCAGTAATTAGTCATTTAGTAATTTGTCATTACTTCGTCATCAATTATGTGTGATGTCATCCAGTGGTGACGTCACCAGTGTCACATAGGCAAAGTGATGCGGAAAACGCTTTCGCCTCTACGCACTTTAGACAGTCAAAGTGCCCCCTGAATTTAAAAAAAAATGATGACATTTGCAGAGATCAGCGGCGCTGTACATCTGCGGTACACATGCTGCGAGGGCAACAGCTCCTCCTTGTTTTACTGTCATTCTTGCAGACAGACGCAGCAATCGTATTGTGAACCTTCCTGCGCGGCACTCGCATATTCTCAGAGCTGCGCACAGTGCGATCCGCAAAAAAATTGGCAGCGGCTTACCTCGGCTATGCCAGGATATGCAGCGAAAGCGATCGCAACGACGAGGCAAGTGGTGTGACGTCATGTCAGACAACGGCGGCGGCTCCGCGGCGATGGATGGATGGATGGATGGATGGATGGATGGATGGATGGATGGATGGATGGATGGATGGATGGACGGACGGACGGACGGACGGACGGACGGACGGACGGACGGATGGACGGATGGATGGATGTGGATGGATGGATGTGGATGGATGGATGGATGGATGTGGATGGATGGATGGATGTGGATGGATGGATGGATGTGGATGGATGGATGGATGTGGATGGATGGATGGATGTGGATGGATGGATGGATGTGGATGGATGGATGGATGTGGATGGATGGATGGATGTGGATGGATGGATGGATGTGGATGGATGGATGGATGTGGATGGATGGATGGATGTGGATGGATGGATGGATGTGGATGGATGGATGGATGTGGATGGATGGATGGATGTGGATGGATGGATGGATGTGGATGGATGGATGGATGTGGATGGATGGATGGATGTGGATGGATGGATGGATGTGGATGGATGGATGGATGTGGATGGATGGATGGATGTGGATGGATGGATGGATGTGGATGGATGGATGGATGTGGATGGATGGATGGATGTGGATGGATGGATGGATGTGGATGGATGGATGGATGGATGGATGTGGATGGATGGATGGATGGATGTGGATGGATGGATGGATGTGGATGGATGGATGGATGGATGGATGGACGGACGGACGGACGGACGGACGGATGGATGGATGGATGGATGGATGGAAAGAAACTTTATTGTCAATAAATTGGTGTTCTTGACACTTACGGGTCACTGGGCGCCGTGGTCGATCCTTGGTCCAGGATGCCGCACTTAACTGCTGCCATCGTGGCTCGGCGCACTAGGAATCGTTGCGCTTCCTCGTCCTCGCTGGCCAGCAAGTGCTCCCACTGCATCACACTCGGGTTTATTCTTGGCTCTAAGTCTGCCTTAGGGCAGGTCCATGTGATATGTTCTAGTGTAGGTTTACCCTGACACCACGGACATTCGTCTGCATATTGTGTAGGGAAAATCTTGTGTAGTTTGTGAAGGTGTGGGTAGGTACCGGTTTGTAGTCTGCGCCAGTCTACCGCCTCCTCTTTGGTGAGCCTTTTGTGTGGGGCTGGGTAGCGTTTCCGCTGACCCCTGTAATGATCGAGTATATCTGAGTATGTGGGGGTAACTGGGTCAAAGGTGCCTGTGGTGCAAAGTGCTGAGTCTGCTCGGTTGACGTATCCTCGAGCTAACTCGTCTGCTGCCACGTTGCCCCTCATCCCCTCATGTCCCGGAACCCACACTATACTATGTTTAGTGTTTTTGTGTCTTCTCGTCGTGTGTAGAATATGATTGGCGATGCTGTCGATCCTGCCTCTTGTGTAGTTTCTACATGCTTGTTTGGAGTCCGTCACTATAGTGAGGTTGTGTCCTGTTGCGTTGCCGTGCGATATTGCGAGAGCAATGGCGGCTTCTTCAGCTGCTTCTATGTTTGGGTTGTTGATCGTTGCGCTGGTTATTTCTTGCCCTCCTTCGTCTGTTACAACGGCGATTGTTTTGCGTTGGTATCGGTACTTTGCTGCGTCCGTGTAGACTACGTTGGGATTGTCACTGAGTTCCCTTGTGAGTGCTCGGACTCTGGCTTGTCGTCTTTCATGATGTAAATTCGGATCCATGTGTCTTGGTATTGGTCTTACCCGGATGTTGTTTCTGTCTTCATTATTAATCTGTTCCTTGTCTCTTGTGTACCTAGAGGTAGCCGTAATTTCTCCAGTAGGTGTCTTCCCGTTCTGGTTTGAGTGAGTCTGTCTAATTGCGCAGTACGTTGCGCTTCTCATAGTTCGTCGAAGGTGTTTGATACTCCCAGGGCCATTAGTTTTTCGGTTGGTGTGGACATTGGAAGTTTGAGCGCCGTTTTGTACGCTTTGCGTAGTATGGTGTCGATTTGTAGAGTCTCTTGCTTGTTTAGTTCGTGGTAGGGGAGGCTGTACGTAACCCCATCTGGGGGTACCGAAAACTCAATGCCAAAGGTAAAAGCATAGCAGAAAGCACAGAAAAATACTGCATGGAGCTAGCTAACGACCCCACAACTACGACGAGGATAGGAAACAGCGTCTGCAAAGACACCACGCCTGACCTAGCCTTCTCAAAAAACAACGAGAATATCCAATGGGAAAATACAATGGAAACCTTAGGGAGCGACCACTTCATCCTTAACTTAGAAATAGCCGCAGGAGAAATGAAGAGATGCCTAGGGACTGCCAAAATCACAGACTGGGAAGCCTTCAGAAACCACAGCGACGAAATAATAAAACCGATAACCAACATAGAAGAGTGGTGCACGAAGCTTATGAAGGTCAGACAAAAATACACGAAGATGATCGTTCGCACGGAACAACACCCAGACGTAGACAGCCACCTTCGTCACCTATGGGAAGCACGAAGCAGCCTTATCAGGAGATGGAGGCAGCAAGAACACAACAGGAAACTCAAGCTGAAGATCGCAGAACTGACTAAGAAGGCATCAGAGCACGCAGACAACATCGCCACGCAAAACTGGCAACAGTTTACGGAAACACTTAGAGGAACACTAGGCACGGCCCGAACTTGGAATATACTAAGAGCTTTGATAGACCCCACAAAAACCAAAACGGAAAGCGGCAAGTCCATGAAAAAACTCCACACCTTCCCTGGAACGGAAGACCAACTAACACAAGCACTGAGAGAAAAATGCTACGGCACAATCATGCACCCAAAGCAAGACCAAGTATACACCGGCGAAAACAACCCCGAGATGGATAGGCCAATCACCGAGGAGGAAGTAAGGGCAGCCATAGGGGAAGCAAAAAAGAATACGGCAGCTGGAAAGGACAAAATAAATAACGCTACCATTAGAAACACGGGAGACACGGCCATCGCCGAGCTTACGAAATACCTAAACGCTATCTGCGAAAAAGGAATCGTGCCGGCGGAATGGAAACATGCAGAGGTAATTATGATACCCAAGCCGGGTAAAAGACTCCAATTTGAAAACCTAAGACCAATCTCCCTAACCTCCTGTCTAGGGAAGATATACGAGTGGGTGATTAATGAAAGGATCACAAACTACATGGAGGACAAGGGATATTACCCTGATGCCATGTTTGGCTTCAGAAGGGGACTGTCCACGCAAGACGTACTCCTACAATTAAAGGAGGATGTCCTCACTGAAATACCAAGAAGCGGCGAACACATAGTGCTAGCACTCGACATAAAGGGAGCCTTCGATAGCGTGGGACATGCGGCCATCATGGAAGGTCTCATTAACATAAACTGTGGAAGCAGAGCCTTCCATTATGTCAAAGCCTTTCTCACGGAACGAACAGCTACGATAGGCATCGGAGATACAAGATCGGAGAGCTTCACGGTGCCAAACAAGGGTACCCCGCAAGGCTCAGTAATATCACCGCTACTATTCAACATAGCGATGATAGGACTCACGAAAGTACTGGACGAAATAGAAAACATCAGCTACGCAATGTATGCAGATGACATAACAATATGGACAACCACAGGCTCCCTAGCAGCTAAACAAGAGCGGCTACAAAAAGCGATCGACCATACTGAACAATACGCCAGGGCCAGAGGATTATCGTGCTCAGCAGAAAAATCAGAATACGTAAGAATCAAAAAAGGTATACGAAAATACGACTCCGCGGCGAGGCGCGCGGTGTGACGTCATGCCAGATGGCGCGGCGAGCGCGAGGCGTCCGCCAGCTGCGGCGGTTGCTAGGCAACGGCTCAAGGTCGGTCTCTGTGCCTCCCCGGGGCGCGTGTTCGCCAAATGCAGCCGGTACAGCCAGCGATGACAGCGCCGCCCACCGGCAGGTAGCAGCCACCATTAAGGCTGGTTATAAATATTCATTCAGAACGACGGCTTGACATCGCCGCTATGGCGCAGTGGATTAGGGGCACGTGTTGCGTATGGAAGGTCGGCCGTTCGACTCCGCTCTCTTTGCTGTAATTTTATTGTTTTCTTTTTATTTCATTTTCCAATTTTTTCCCCTTTTAGGTCGCAAATCGTGATGCTTAGTGGCATATAACGCCGTTTAAGATTTTCAAAACATTTTCTGCATACTTTTACACAGATTATTCACAGCGCTGGAATATCAGTTTTGAATTTAAACTAAATATTACATAGTTAGTAACAATAGGTTGGTATAGACTTTTAAGCATTATTTAGGGAATAATTATCCCTTTTAGGTAAGCCGTTGTGACAATCTTCAGTCACCGTGATCAATTCACCGTGGTTTCAAGCCGTGTGGCTGTACAGGCTGCAGTTGGCGAATACGCCCCCGGGGCACCGCCACAGCGAAATCGCAAGTTCGTGGCTAATGTAGCTTTCGCTACAAAAATGCTGAAAAACGAACCAACTGCTCGTTATCGGCGAGTGCCTTAACTGCATAAGTGAAGTCCACTAAAGTCTATTTCCATGTTCAAAAGTGAAGGCTTTCTTTGGGACGACATACAGAGTTGCCGTTCAGGTGCGGGCGCACTCTGGGCGACGGCCAACCAGTCTGTGACGCTTGTCCGTCGACCCTTTCGCCAACGCAAGTCACGCGGTTCTCGTATGCGCCTGCCTGAGAGAAAAAAAAAACGATGAGCAGTCAAACATTTAACGCCTACATAAGACGAGGACCTCTGTAAAACTGTAGTATGATAAGGAATGACCGGCATCTAGAGAAATCAAAGGCGCTGCTATGGCCTCAGCTCGGGCACGTGCCGACTAGGATGATAACGCCATATGAGCAGCGGCGCGAGATTTGGCGAGAATTTTGCCTGTGCCTAGCAGAGCAAAGCGGCGGTGGCCCGACGTTATCCTCCCAATTCATGCTGGCCGTGCGAAACCGACCTTGCCTAACGAAGCTAATGAATTACCCCCCCCCCCCCTTTTAAAGCGGGGGGGGGGGGGGGGGGGGGACTGTTGCAGAACCCGGAATTGCTGTTCACCTACAGTGCCCGAAACCGGCGCTTGACAACGTTGTATTCGTGGTCGCCATTCGCCGGACCATCGGCTGCCAACATGGGATCTTCGCCATCGGTGGTGAAAGGACTTCTGCCACGGACTTGTCTTCGGAGTGCATTGACGTGACCACAGTCTTCTCAAAGCCTGCTGCCATATCCGCCGCAGGAGCAAGAAACGGTGTGTGCGACTACAGTCTGTCAGTTCCGCAGCTTATACGCCGCCGAATACGCGAGTGTTGTGGCTTTAAATTTGTCATTAGTGTGTAAATTGCATTGAACGCGGTGATGAAAATTCCTGTAGATGCGTATATACCGTCGTGCTTGTCCTCTGAAATACACAACAGGCGCAAATTCAGGAAGCGCAGCTGCAAGCAGTTTGTGCACGGGCCTCGACCTTATTGCTTTCACCTCTGCTTCCTAAATTTGCCCAGTGGTGTCTTTCAGAGCACGAACACGATCGGTCTTTGGGCGGTCTAGAAGTTGCGCGTCGGCCGCCTGTGCTGGCGGATTGTGTTTTTAGGAAACGGTTTGAAAGTCTAGGCTGGTGCTGACGCACAAGTTTTACTCAGCAGCGTATACAGCTCGTTTGGTCGATAAGCCGGGGCTGCGTAAAAACATCATATCATGCTAACCGTTGGTCGCACAATGTTCCGGATGGTGTCATACGGTTCAGGGTTTCGTGGAGCATAAACTGACTAGTTAAGTTAGAGCCTAACTTGCGACAGAGATTCCAACCGGTGACCTATGATCGGGGCCTGCGTAAAAACGTATCGTGGTAATTTGCGGTTCCAGTTACTGATAAATGATTGGTGTGTGATAGGCGATGACGACTCAGTTGAATCATTTTAATGACTTGATTATTTGATTAAAGGAATGAAAAAATGAAAAAATTGAAAACCGGGGGTTGAAAGGCGTCAAGGTGCTCAGAATGAAAAGGCAATGCTTGATGGTGCTAGTTATGAAAATGTGCAGTGTACAACTGCTCGATCAACTAAGTTAAACCAACTGAAAAAGAAATGAAAAACGCGTTCAGAGGCGTCAAACTGCTCAGAATTGAAAACCTAATCCATTACGCTATCGTGTCATGCCCTTAACGAGGAGCTTAAGTGTCCTCTCAAATTTTCTTGCACTAATGTACCGTATTGTGCGTTTTTATCGTAAAGACTTTCAAAATTTTTCTTACCTCAACCGCTGGCTCCTTTGCGGTGAAACTGCACACAGAGCTTGCGTATTATGGTAACTTTTGTATCGTAGCAAGTTTTACAACGGTACTTACTTAGTTGAGCCGTGCATGATGCAAAAGCGCAATCGTGTGCGTCGAGATCGGCGTACCGAAGCCCAAAACACCGTTTTTTTGCTGAAGGGCGGCAGTAGCGCCATCTGTCTTCCACAACGAAATTAAACAAGGAGAACACTGCTCAGGACTACGCGACGTCGTCCTCCGACGCTTTAGGAGAGCCACGAAAGCAGACGATATAAGCTGAATTGAATAAAATCATTGGACGAAAAAAAGACGTCAAACAATATTCTTTTAATGGCAAAGCATCGTTAAAATAGTTGATTATGGCATTTTTTCCGCTCAGTTGGACGAAAATGTTCGAAGCGCTTCAGTTGACGCAGACGAAAAGGCCCCCGCGCTCCTTGCAACGCTCGCCTTGTGACGCTTTTCACTGCAGACGACAGATGGCGCTACTGCCGCCCTTCAGCAAAAAAAACGGTGTTTTGGGCTTCGGTACGCCGATCTCGACGCACACGATTGCGCTTTTGCATCATGCACGGCTGAACTAAGTAAATACCGTTGTAAAACTTGCTACGATACAAAAGTTACCATAATACGCAAGCTCTGTGTGCAGTTTCACCGCGAACGAGCCAGCGGTTGAGGTAAGAAAAATTTTGAAAGTCTTTACAATAAAAACGCACAATACGGTATGTGCTGAAGTTCAACACGTAATGTGGCCATGATTCGCGCTCAGCAAAAACTGATAAAAACACTAAAAAGTGGGTTTTTCACGCATAGATATGCTGTTAACCTCTCGGTGAATGTTCATGTCTATAATCATCAGCCACAAAACAATAACAATATGCTTTATGTATGTAGATCCCATCAGACCTGACTGTAGCAATCCAAGAACTAGAAGACCTTTTCAAACAACTCGGAACCATACCTTGTGTTCAGGGGCTTTAATGCTCGCTCTTCTTTTTGAGAAAGTGAGGGGACCGAGAGAAGAGGGCAAAAAATGAAAAATTTTATACGTTCCAATAATACATGCCTATTAAACAAAGGAAAGGCCACTTACTGTAGCCCAAGCTCGGGTAAAGTAAGCTGTCTTGATTTGGCTTTCACATCACCTTCAGTTTTTAATGATTTTATACGGGATATTTTCGACTGCCCTCTAGGAAGTGATCATTGCGTTGCAGTTAAGTTATCATCGTCAGCGCCTATCGTCCCAACCAGACCACAACGCTGGAAGTTCCATCGAGCTGATTGGTCGCTTTTTGCAACCCATGCCACATTAGACAAAGTATTTTGCAAAGAGCTCAGCACAGATGACATAAATGGAAAATTCACTACTTGCGTAATCTCTGCAACGAGGGATAGGTATCCCCGAAACTAAAGTGTTTGTACAGAAAAAAAAAACAAGGTGTGGCGGACTCAAGAATGCACAGCCGCAAAAAAGAAAAAAAAAAGCATGCGGTGTATTTCGTATGTATACCCCCCATGGCAGAGTTTTAAAAAAGCTAGAGCCAAAGCGCACTACATTCGTCAATACGCAGAAAAAAGCTCACGGCAGAATTATATTTCTTTTATCAGTAGTTCCGCCTTTTCAAAAACGTTATGGGAGCAGGTCCGAAAATTTAATTCCGACTACTCAACTTTCACATTTCCTGTGCTGTTCAGATTACCTTATAAGAACAAGCATTGTGCATACCTTCCATGTTCATATAGTTCCACAAACATGTCACACACGTACCAGCTTCGAGCTGACCACTTAAGGTTTCGGGCTCGAGTGTTGGGAGGCAGCAGGAGCGAGACCTAGCTGCCACTGGAATGACGTGTCCCAAGTTGGCCCTAATCACCCATTAAAGGTTGTGCTTAGGACGCGAGCCGCTGGAATCACTGGAGGAAATTTCGCAGTGACTCAGGAACAGCTCGGCTCCATACGTCCCCAGCTGGCTGGACGACCGTTGTTAGCAGGTCGATGATGCTACGATCTTAGCGACCCTACCGCCATATATGGTGGATCTACCGTTCGGACACTATACCCATATTGCCTGAATGTTAGAGAGAACGCTCAACTCTGCCGTATACAAGGCAATGGTATGGACCGCTATAGCTGCCGGGCATGCAATCTTCTACCGATTGGCGCTCAGCCCTCTCGCCCAACGCTGTGTTCCGAGCGAAACCAGGGACAGTTCGGTGGTTCACTGCGAGGCAACTCGTAATTGCCTCGCCTTATATCCCGCAAAGACTCCATGTGGAGGCGCCTTGTGCGCAACTGGGGTGAGCCGCCGAATTTTTTGGCTGCGTTTCACTGTGACGGGCACTGTGATGCGTAATGCACTGGGGACCGCCGTGCCCTATCGAATGTGGAGAACGGTCCTCGTTAAGCGGAGAATCCGGTGTCCTGGTTTGCATCGCCGGCAAAGTAGCCTAGGTCACGTGAGGCTGTGACGTCATCACAACCTGCCCACTGTGGCAGGGCCCGCCGCGGTGGCTCAGTGGTTACGGCGCTCGGCTGCTGACCCGAAAGACGCGGGTTCGATCCCAGCCGCGGCGGCCGAATTTCGATGGAGGCGAAATTCTAGAGGCCCGTGTATGTGCGATGTCAGTGAACGTTAAAAAACCACAGGTGGTCAAAATTTCCGGAGCCCGTCACTACGGCGTCCCTTATAGCGTTAGTCGCTTTGGGACGTTAAACCCCAATAAACCTAAACCTAAACACTGTGGCAGGTGGCACTGCAGCTGGATCTCACAAGCCCCATCCATCGCAGCACCTGCCATCACTGGGTGGTGGGGCCGAGCGCTACCGCTGCACCACTGCGGTGGTAGTGACATGAGGACTCCGAGCGATCTATGAATGTGAAGTACAGAATGACGTTCTGCATATATCGGGAGGCGGAGACGGTTCCCGAAGATTGGAAACACGCCGAAGTAATAATGATACCTAAACCTGGTAAAAAGCTACAAATTGAAAACCTCAGGCCCATATCACTCACGTCGTGCCTTGGCAAGCTTTACGAACGGGTTGTAACTTTAAGACTTCAAAATTACATGGAAGATAACGACTGTGTACCACATACCATGTTCGGCTTCAGAGCGAAGCTCTCGACGCAGGACGTTCTCCTCCAAATACAAGAAGATGTCCTGCGAAACGTACCTCGGACGGGAGAAAATGTCATAATGGCCCTGGACATCAAGGGGGCATTCGATAACGTCAGCTACGAAGCGATCCTTACGGGCCTAGACAACCTGGATTGCGGACGCAGAATCCACGGCTTCGTCAAAGCCTTCCTGTCCGATAGAACTGCCACCATCGGCATAGGAGACCTTCGATCGGACAAAATTCGCACTCCAAACAAACGGAACACCCCAAGGGTCAGTTATCTCACCCCTACTCTTCAACATAGCTATGATAGGCCTAGCTCGAAAACTAGAGAACATCGAAGGCATCAGGCATGCAATGTATGCTGACGATATAACAATCCGGACAAACACGGGCTGTCTCGGAGAGAAGGAAGAAAGGCTACAGCAAGCGGCCTCTTGTGTAGAGCAATACCTCGCAGAAAGAGGACTCGCATGCTCGACCGAGAAATCGGAACTGCTGAGAGTCTGGAGAGGCAAGCAAAACCGGACCGTCCCAACCAACGAGGACCTAAAACTCAACGTCTACCTAGAAGGGACGCCCATACCCGAAAAGACAACAATAAGAATTTTGGGCATGTGGGTTCAATCCAACCAGCGCAGTACTCACACTTTTACCGCTTTTCTGTTCTCTCTGCCGCCGCGGTGGCTCAGTGGTTACGGCGCTCGGCTGCTGACCCGAAAGACGCGGGTTCGATCCCGGCCGCGGCGGTAGAATTTCGATGGAGGCGAAATTCTAGAGGCCCATGTATGTGCGATGTCAGTGAACGTTAAAGAACCCCAGGTGGTCGAAATTTCCGGAGCCCTTCACTACGGCTTCTCTCATAGCCTCAGTCGTTTTGGGACGTTAAACAACAATAAACCTAAGCCTAAACACTGTGGGAGGTGGCACTGCAGCTGGATCTCACAAATCCCATCCATTGCAGCACCTGCGATCGCTGGGTGGTGGGGCCGAGCGCTACCGCTGCACCACTGCGGTGGTATTGGCATGAGGACTCCGGGCGATCTATTATTGTGAAGTACGTTGTTGTTGCGACTGGGAGAAGGATTATTTATTTATTTATTTACAATACTTCCAGTCTCAGTAAGAGACCGTAGCAGGTGGGCATCAGTACAATATAGAGTACAATACAGATAAATTACAAACAGATCAACAAAAATGAGAACTCTTACATAAGTGTTATATAACTGCTAGTAGGCAGGTTAGCAAACAATACCTTGAAAATTCAGAACTTGAACAAAAAGAAATCAAGTACAGCAGGAGTCGTTCATTCCAGCAAGCATGCTAGTATTTGAAGTATTATACAATATAAACTAGAAGGAAGCGAAAAAGAAGGTAACGGGTGGCAATAGGCATGCAATCATCCTTAAATATAAAATGTCAAGAAATGTCGATAAGTAGCTGTTGGGCAGTATTTGGTAAAATGTAGGACTATTGATATTTTACTGATTTTTGTTACATTCTACTAATCTTGAGGTGAAGGAAGATAGTGAGTCCGACGTGGTAATCGATGGATCGAGCTGATTCCATTCGCTGATGGCTAAAGGAAAGAAAGAATGCTTGAGTGTGTTCGTTCTGCATGAGTATTCCGTCAGCGTGTGCGCATGCTTGTGCCGGGTTTGCCGTGACTGTGAGAAGGATGCATATTTAGTCACGTCTACACTGTAGGTGTTGTGTAATAATTGATATAAAAACTTCAAGCGGGATTCTTTTGCCCTAGATAATAGCGATGGAAAGCCAGATGATGCTGCAAGATCCGTAGGGGAGTCAGAGGGTTTGTATTTGTTATGAATGAACCTTAAAGCTTTTCTTTGCACTCTCTCAAGCGGAGTGATGTTAGTGATAGAATGCGGGAACCAAACAGTGCTTGCGTATTCCTCCAAGATTGGCCTTACGAGGGTAGTGTAGGCAAAAAGCTTGGTATTTTGAGGGGCCAAACGTAAGCATCTTCTAAGGAAAAACAGCTTTCGCAAGGCAGCAGATGTAACATTGGCGATATGCGCGTCCCATCTTAGCTCAGAAGTTAAAGTTAACCCTAGGTATTTATGTTCAGAGACCCTTGAAAGCGTTGAATCATTGATACTGTAGTCATAGTTATATGGCTGTTTTTTCCTGGTGACTGTCATGCAAACGGATTTTTTATTGTTTAACGTCATCTGACAGGTGTTACACCATTCAACAATTTTGTGAAGAGAGCTGCTTGAAAAGGAAATTGCACGGGCCTGCCTACTGGCTCGAGCCGAGCCGCCACCGTTGCCACGTGCAGATAGTGGAGAGTTTAAAGATAAGAGGATTGATTGATTCATTAAAAACATCTTTATTTGTACAGTATTCGCAGAACATGTGGGTAGGTCGCCTAGTCCGGTAGTCCATTGGCTGCTGCTGCTGCGCTGGCCCTCCCCACCAGCCAGTGCTGACGATCAGGATCATCGCTGAGCAGAATAGCCTCCCACTGCTCCTCCGAGGGGTTGGGAATGGGGTCAACTAAGGGATTAAATTGGCATGCCCACACCATATGGTAGTGGTTAGCTACGTCTCCACAGTGTGGACCCTGCGGAGAGTATAGTGTAGGGTACCACTGGTGTAATTTAGCTGGTGTTGGGTATGTGTTGGTTCGTAGTCTCCTAAGGGCGTTCTCTTCTAACTTATTGAGGGATTTGTGTGGTGTAGGGTACTTCTTTCTGGCTGTTCTGTATGGCGCGAGATTGTCAGCATACACTGCTAAACCTATCAGGTCACGGCACCCTTCATGGTCATCATGGGGAGACGCCCGGTATAGAAGAGCTCGGGCGTGCCTGTGAGCGGCTTCGTTTCCTCCTGGTAGTTCCAGGTGACCGGGAAACCAGATGACTGAGGCCTGGTTGGGTGGATGCTTAGTCAGCAATGACAACCCTGACTTATGAATTAACCCGTAATTGAAGTTGCGACAGGCGTTCTGGGAATCAGTGAGCACAACGGCGTTGGGCTTAGATGCTACAGCTAATGCCTCCTCTGCGTGAGTGGGGTTAGATGTTTTCACCGAGGCGCAGTTCACCATCGACCCTGAAGGCGTTGAGACTACAATAGTCATGACTCCATTCTTTGGTCCTGCTGCGTCCACGTAAAGGGTGTTAGTTTGCTTGTACCATTTCTTCTGCAGGGCTTCCCCTCTTGCTTTCCTTCCCTCGATGTTATACGCGGGATGCATATTCCGCGGAATGGGGTGCACGTTGATGCGTCTTCTCACATCGCGTGGGACCTCTTCCCTTTGGTCAATTGTATAGGGCTGATTAACACGGATCTTCTAGAGCAGTTCTCTGCCGGGTGTTGTAAGTGCGAGCCTATTGAGTTGTGAGAGCCATTGTGCTTAGGAAAGAGTGAAAGAAAAGAAAAGACGCGCGGCGCAGCAACAACCGCGTACGCCGAAGCGGACGCTGGCTGAAAAAAAAAAACAGATAAGCGGCCGGAGCCGCGCTTCGTCACCACCTCCAGTACAGAATGATGTTCTGCATATATTGGAACCAACCCTCTACGCTACCGTGTCCCCTTCAGTTTTCATTGGCCCTTCGGACCTTAAATTTTTTTGCATCCTCCATTACGGCAACTCTAGAGCTCTTCTACTCCCGCCTCCTTCCCTTCCCTCACATCGCGGTTTAGGTGTCCACCGAGAAGTTCGACCGTTACTGCGCGATTTCCTTTCCACAAATACCACGAAGTATGTTCACGCGACCGCGTTCTGATAGAGGGCGCAAAATGCCATGGGAATCTACGAAATGTGCATTTGATTTCGGTTTTAGCTTCATCGCGCACCGACATCGCACAACACAGAGGTCTCGAGCATTACGCCTGCATTGAAGTTTTCCGATTTCGGGTCAGCATTGGAACACAGTAACGTCAGATCCACTGCGGCGGCCGGAACGGTCGTGCTTTGCAGTTATTGTCAGTGGCTTTTCATGAAGAATTTCCATGCAGACAAATATACATACCGTCGGTATTATGGAATATATCCTTAGTGCTACGCACAATGGGTGTGCAAATAGTAGGCACGTTCTCCAAACCGAACTGGAGAGAAGTTGTGTAGTCTTGCTACCGAATTTGCTATGAATCAGATATCTTGACGAGTGTTCGGTACTTTTACGAATTCTCAGAGAGCAATCGTGACTAATAGCGAAGCGCTGCTTTGGCAGTTGTAGCTGTATCTGTCCGAAGAAAGAACACTGATCCTTGTTACTTAAACCAGCCTGCTAGTTAGTTCGTCTTAAATGTATTCTCGTGTACTACACCGATGACAATGATATGCCGAAAAAATCGTTCTTCTAGATAAGAAAGCCTATTTCTAAAAATTATGCAAAGTGCTTACTTTAAAGATGCAAGCGTTTTTTATTTTTCCGAGTGAACTTGGACATGGGTTGCCCAGTTTGGCGTGCAAGAAATAGAGCGCATTTTTGCATTACAATTAACGGAATATAAATTGTCCAGAGAAAGTCCCGCGTACAGCTAGAAATCTTCTCGAACACGACATCTTGAGGTCTATTTGACGAGGCTTCGCCGCCGTATCCCTCCTCTAAACTTCTATCGGCACAGACATAGTTTAAATAAATTGGTAACTTGGTTTTTGAGAAAAGGAAATGATGCAGTATCTGTCTCACATATCTCGGCGGACACCTGAACCGCACCGTAATGGAAGGGAGGAAGGTGGGAGTGAAAGATGAAAGAGAGAAAGAGGTGCCGTAGTGGAAGTCTCCGGAAAAAAGTTCGACCACCTGCTACCTTGTAGCCACATCAAAGCTGAAAGAGAGCAAGCAGAAGCTATCCTTCGCAAAGCATACAAGTTAGCCTTACATCTACCAAGGAACACGTCCAACGAGAAGCTAATGCAACTAGGGCTTAACAACACTTTTGAAGAGCTGAGTGAATGCCAAATAAAGGCACAACTTCGAAGACTCAGCGACACAAGAACCGGAAGAGCACTTCTGACTAGGTTGGGTCGGGAGACGGAGAACCATCAGAACAACAGGGCAAACATACCAGACGCACTAAGAAGAAACATAAGCATACAACCCATCCCCCGCAACATGGATCCAAACCTCCATGCCAGCAGGAGGAGAGCCAGGGCAGAACACTATGAAAAAACAATAGAGCACAGGGACAGCACGGTATACACCGACGCCTCCCCGTACTATGGTGAACGAGGAAATAAAATGGTGGCGGTAGTCGTCAACCACCAGGGAGAACAAATAACGAGCCTCACGGCCAGGGCATCAAATGTAGCAGAGGCGGAGGAGATAGCGATAGCCCTAGCAATGAGGGAGGGGGATAGAAAGGGGAGACCCCTGAATATCCTAACAGACTCACAAGAAGCGTGTCGAAACTACACAAAAGGAAGGGTAGGCAAAACGACACTCAGGGTCCTCAGCGAGGGGACACCCTCGGGGAGGAGAGAGAAACATAACATAATTTGGATACCAGGCCACGTGGGGGTCTGGGGCAACGAAAGGGCGGACGAACTAGCTCGAGGGCTTACTATCCGAGCTGGGGGGTCACAAGCCCCGGAGGAGCTCTGGACTAGCCTAGGGGCTGGGTACTACTAAGTTTATACAGGGGTCTAAGATACAAATACCCCCCACCACACAAAGAGCTAAGCAAGGAAGAAGCCGCAAAATGGCGGAAGCTACAGACAGGCTCCTTCCCCAACTTATATATACTAAGCAAGATGTTCCCGACACAATATCGCGCCACATGCCCTTGGTGCGAAGCGAGGCCAACACTATACCACATAACATGGGAATGCGATAGAAACATATCGTTCCACAAACACGACACACAAAGTGTGGAGCAATGGGAGAGCCGGCTCACCAGCTGCGAGCTAGAGGCCCAAAGGGCACTCATAGCACACGCAAGCGAGGTGGCCAGACTCAGTGGAGCCCTGGACTAGGGGACCACCCAAGGCTAAGGAGGCAACCTCAAGACTTGAAGACGACCTCCACCGCAGGCTAAATCTTAGAAATCAATAAAGTTTCTACTCACTCACTCACTCACTCGACCACCTGGGGATCTTTAAAGTGCACTGATATCGCGCAGCACACGGGCGCCTTTTGCGTTGCGCCTTCATCTAAATGCGGACGCCTCGGTCGGGTTCGACGCAAGGTACTCCGGCTCGGTAGGCGAGCGCCTTAACCACTGAGCCACCGCGGCGGGTATCTTCCTTTTGCGCATTTCGCCGTAAACCTCATTATGTTTATCATTTTCGGCTCTATTGCCGCCGCATTACCTCTTTTTATAAGATGGTTGTTGGAGGAGCCCTTGCAGCATTAGACCCTCTTTTGAGCTGTCCGCTCTTGCCGTCATTTGGCGCCACCACACTTGGTTTCAGCCGCAGATCTCTTTGTTCTGCCGTTCAAAATTTCTTGCTGGAATCTCATTGGCTGCCTTGCTAAATTTTTCTAATATCGCCTTTTCTGTCTTTATTGTTACATTTTTAATTAGTTAGTTTTTATTTTTCCTTTTCAGTCTGTAGACTGAAAAATTTATGCAGTCTACAGACTATCCACAGATTATTGCTTATAAAGTCTATTGGCTTTCAGTAGACAATTCCTATAGACAAGCCTAAAGGCAATACAAACCATGTAGACAGTTTATAGCCAGTCTATAGATTTATGGCCATACACTTTTAGTAGACTTTGTCTACATACAGTCTGTAGTCTAGGAATAGACAAAACGATGTGTCTGCTATAGGAAGGCTACAGAGTCTACAAGAAGTCTATAGACAGTCTATAGACCACTTTTATAAGGGTATGCCCAACTTGAACTAGGACCCAACGGTGTTTCAGACCCGCGTGCGTTATCATGTGCCTTTTTTTTTCTTGGCCGCATAAACGTACAGCTAGATAGCTATCTATGCCTCCCGATTGTTGGCCACTCCCACACTGTGAGTGTATGCCATGTGTTATTAGGTGAACGACAACAACGTCCTCGTGCTGTTTTCTAGTGCGTTCGTATCCGCTATGCACCCTGGCCAATACTCCGCCGTGGGTATGTGCCATTAAGTCTGAGGACATCATCATCATCATCTCGCCGGCTCTGCCTCAATACCGAACACGGGCGCGCGACTCAAGTCTCGTGCCGACCAGTGAAGAAAACATCGCCCTGTGGACGTCCGCAGTTGGCATCTTTTCGCAGGATTTGGCATGGAGCTATTCTGTCCGCATCCCAGATTATATCCCCATATACTTTGCGGAATTTTTTGCTCTTGGAATGGCCCTGCACAAAATTCCGTGTCATGTATCTCACGTTATCATCCTGGCTGATTGTTTGTCAGTTTTAGTCTCCCTTGAAACTTCCCAAAAAGATTTTTTGTGCCGCTTCCTGCGATTTTTTGTCCCGTCCACTTTAAAGGAGGTCCGTTTTGTCTGGGTTCCTGGTCATGCAGGCATCCATTCCAACGAGGTGGCTGATTATTTAGCAAGGTCAGCTCGACGGGCCAGTAACGCATCCTGTCCCGAATTTCAGTCTGCTGGCGATCTCCAGGTTTCAGCGGTTCCAACACATATCAGCCAGGTTACGCGATCCCTTACTAAATACTACTGATTATCAGCACTTATAGCGTATAAATGGAACGTCCGTTCGTGTAAAACCAGGCAGTGTGAGGTATCAATGACGCGTTTGCGGTGCAGGATTCCCAGTTTAAATTTATACCTATGCAGATGTGGGTGGTCACAGACAAACCTATGTGACTCATGCGGGGACGTTGAATCTGTGGACCATTTCCTGCTCTACTGTCCAAAGTTCGCACTTCAGAGAAAGATTTACCTGGAGGTCCCTCTCTCCAGGTTAGGGCTCCCATTATTTCTACCAGTGTTGTTATCGTTCGGAGCGAGCGCCAAAGGATTTGCATTGGGTTCAATTTGTGGGAATCTCCATGATTACATAATTGCAACTGGTAGGTTGATTTGCTAACTCCTTTAAAAGTCTCGGAGTTTTTTTTATTATTATTATTATTCTCGCCAAAATGTTCTTTCTTATTTCACTTCAAATATTCTTCTGTCGTTTTTATTAATACATTTTTCAAAATTCACGTTTGGCTCCGATATTTTGTCGTAATCCTATGAAAATTCCCTTATGTATACCACTATACCTTGGCCAACACCCCACGTGGGTATGTGCCATTATAAAGAGGTGAAGAAGAAGAAGTCCGCTTTACGAAGGACGCAGGGTTAGGGTTACTGGGCCGTGAGTCTAGCCACGAACCGGAACTTGACCAGGTCAGTATGTCGACCTCGCGAACATTGGCCCGCTTTGTGCAGGGTATACCTTCACGACGCCAGAGCCGCTGTAGCCAAGCTTTGAGCGTATTGTTTTTGTGGGTGGGCTCCGCCATCCGACCTTCTCGATCCTGCTCATGCTGAACCCGTATAAAGCACAATGGGATTCATTGGGAAAGTACGTATCCTGTGCACGTCCCCAGTGCATGCGGACCTGGAAGGCCGAATTTTTGGTGTGAGAGCACTTAGGCCGCTGCGGTGGCTCAGTGGTTATTACGCTCGGCTGCTGACCTGAAGGACGCGGGTTCGATCCCGACCGCAGTGGTCGAATTTTGACGGAGGCGAAATTCTAGATGTCCGTGCACTGTGCGATGTCAGTACACGTTAAAGAACCCCAGGTGGTCGAAATTTCCGGAGCCCTTCCCCACGGTGCCTCTCATAGCCTTAGTCGCTTCGGGACTTTAAACCCGCATCAACCATCAACCATTTATCGAGTACTTGTTATGTTGTTATCAGTAGTTTTGCGGCTCTGTGGAATTCTCGACAGCATAATCTTGAGCGGTTGAGTTTCTTTGGAGGAGAAATTCTAGATGTCCGTGCACTGTGCGATGTCAGTACACGTTAAAGAACCCCAGGTGGTCGAAATTTCCGGAGCCCTTCCCCACGGTGCCTCTCATAGCCTTAGTCGCTTCGGGACTTTAAACCCGCATCAACCATCAACCATTTATCGAGTACTTGTTATGTTGTTATCAGTAGTTTTGCGGCTCTGTGGAATTCTCGACAGCATAATCTTGAGCGGTTGAGTTTCTTTGGAGGAGAAATTCTAGAGGCCCGTGTACTGTCCGATGTCAGCGCACGTTAAAGAACCCCAGGTGGTCGAAATTTCCGGAGCCCTCCATTACGGCGTCTCTCATAGCCTTAGTTGCTTTGGGACGTTAAACCCCACAAACCAACCAACTTTAATCTTGAGCAAAGGATGCGAGGAAATTCTGGACCGGTATGCTGCATACGTCTCTACAGGAAGACTTGACCCACTAAAATCTTCTTTTATCGAGATGCATTATGAAACATCGAGCTCAAAAACACGGAATGTTAGTAAAGGACACGACGCGCAAGTTAGTGCGCTTTCTGCGTTAGTCTATCTTTTTGTGCGCTGTGTGTTAGTCCTCTTGTTCGTCGTGTCCTATGTGTTGTTCTATCTTTTTGCGCGCTGTGTTATTACCAACTTGCCCAACGTGTTGTAAGTTACCGATCTTTTCGGGCCATTAATCAGCACTGCCTGTGCCCCCCCCCCCCCCTTTCCACACAAATTTTATTTAAACTGTTGCTCTCATTAGACTCAGCGGCCGTGTTGTGCTCCTTTTGAGGACGAACGCTCGTCGTTCGAATTAACAGCCGCATTTCGGTAGAGGTGAAATCGAAAACAGTGCGCTGAAGCTTCGTTTGCGGCATATGTCGTCTCAGGAATTGGTCGGCAGTCCAGCATTACGTCGTTGCTCTTTGCGAGTGTGTGACTTCGGAATGTAGGAATTCTGAACGCTTGTTATATTTTTTTACCAAATGCTGTACTCCTTTGCGTTTGTTCACTACGAAGCTACACTACCTCCTCAAGCCTTCTACCTCACAGCATCTTAGACATTTTATTACCTCTCCATCGAACTCTCTCTTCTGTCCTTCTGTCCTGTTCAACTTCCTTGCGCACGTCGAGTCGTCGTTCTGCTATGTTCTGTACCGTGAAACCCCAGTGGGTCCGGTTTCTCCTGATAATGGAAAGTGATCTGAACTTCTGAAGCCAAATTTACGAATGCCGTATAGAGAAATTCGAATAACATCATCAGTTCCCGCTTTTCTTCATGGCTACTGTGGTGGGGCGAAGGCCCCGAAGAAACGGAGACGAGGCTCATTGCTCGAGTGGAAGACAAAAGACTCTTTCTTTGACGAGGACGCCGATAATTGTCATTTTTGGCCACATAACAGTCAAAATCATCATCATCAGCCTGTCTACGCCCACTGCAGGACAAAGGCCTTCCTCATGCCTCTCCAATTAACGCTGTCTTGTGACAGCTGCGGCCACCCTATCCTAGCAAACTTATTAATCTCACCCGCCCACCTAACTTTCTGCCGACCCCTGCTACGCTTCTGTACGCTTGGAGTCCACTCCGCTACCCTTAAAGACCAGCGGTTAATCTTGCCTTCGCATGACATGCCCTGCTCAAGCCCATTTCTTCCTCTTGATTTCGACTACGATGTCCTTAACTCGTGTTAAGGACACATCTACACTGATCTACAGAGAGAAGTCACAAAAGAATACACTAAACTGAAACCAAAACCACATATACAACAACTACCATGTCTCGGCTTTCCCTACCCATTGCCAGTAATGGGCTAGGCTTCGCGCGGTTGCCGCTAAAATAGTGCGTAACGCTCTTATCAATTGAACGTGGGCATGATTTGCCTTCTGCGCAGCCCAACGTGCCTCGCCTTTCGGCCCACCCTCTGACAGAGTGGGTCGTGGATGGAACTGTTCCGGGGCAATGTGCTGTTGACGAAGGACGGCACCAGCATCTCGGCCGACGCGGCCCTGCGCAACAAGCGGATCGTCTGCCTCTACTTCTCGGCCCAGTGGTGTCCGCCGTGCTGCTCCTTCACGCCCCTGCTGGCCCAGGCATACCGGGAAGCCAAGCAACTCGGACTCCCTGTCGAGGTACGTGTATGCGCGCCCGAAAGCTTAACTGCGCCGCACGTCTTGGGCTCAGGTTGGTAACTTGGTGACAATCAGTGAAAACGACGCAACTAAAGACGAAGATTAGTAAGGTGTGGGTTTGGGCTAGTTTGTAATCCAATCCGTGGCACAAAGTGCGCATAAAACGTAAGGACGAGTATAGCGTTATAGGTAAATCACCAGGCCATATGACAAGCGCAGTTATGGTGGCGGCAGAAGTGGTACTCCAGGGGAACAAGTGCTTGAACGCTTCCTCAGAGTCCCGGTCCAATTCGTCTCAAGCGGTCACGATGCATTTGGGTTAGGCCTACATTGCATGTGAACATATAGGCTGCCCTTTTGTGCCTGGACTTGCCGTTCCTCCCCAGTGAATTGTTGTATTAGCAGCGCCACCTGAAGGGTTAGTTTTTGTATCCCTCGTTCAATCTGCAACGAAAGGCAGCTAGGATTGGAGCACCACATACCGCCAAGTTCCTTTCGGCCTGGTAGGCATTCGATGCAAAATCGGCACGGCTTCCATTCAGCGGGTAGCTATACTGGTGCGGGCAAGGACCCGTGAAGATTGAAGGCCAAGTGAATGATCGCTATTGAATCTAGTTAGCTAGTAGCTTGCACTGATACCCGCCATGTTGATGGAGCAAAGAGCAATGCACAAGATTGCGCTTATTATCGAGCCGTGCACCACCGTGGTTAGCAATAGTTCAGTGGTTAGCAAGGCGTTAAGAGCAACACCGGTGTAAAAGACACGTGGCTGCTCGGTGGGAATCGGCGTGGTTTCGACGCGGCAGGCAGCCAACGGGAGACTGTTCTCACCAACGCAGGTCGTGTTCCTCTCGCAGAACCGAACTGCGGAGGAAATGCGGGACGACCTGAAGAACCACCACGCAGAATGGCTTTCGCTTCCCTTCGGCGATAATCTGCAGTTGTGAGTGACGCGCTGCTCAATGTTTTTTAATGTAAAATACATCGTTGGTCATGAAACTCGCCCATTGACTGGAGGAAAGTGACGTCACCAGACCGGAAGTTCCGTCACTTCCGGTAAAGGCATAAACCGTTTCTAATGCTATCGTATTACCAACATAACATGTTAGGTTTTTTTCGCACTCATTATTTGTGACTCCGAATATGCACGGGCTAATTAATTAGTGACTGAAGAATGACCATTTTGGCTTACGGACCCGTCGCGGTGACTCAGTGACTAGAGCTCTCGACTACCGATCCATAGGACCCGTTCGACCCCGGCAGCGGCGTCTGCGTTTCGATGGCGGCGAAACGCAAGAGGCGCCCGTGTGCCGTGCGATGCCAGTGCACGTTCAAGATCCCCAGGCGGTCGAAATTATAAGTTTCGTTATCAGGAAATGAGTGGTGCAGTGACTGTCTCACATATCTCGGTGGACACCTCAACCGTGCCGTGAGGGAAAGAAGGAAGATGGGAGTGAAAGAAGATGTGTCGCAGTTAGAATGCTCCGGAATAATCTTGAAAACAGGGACCCCCCCCCCCCCCCCTTAGTTTTTGTGAGGGCCGGCCCTTAAAGGGGCCCAGAAACACAGTCTTAGTTAACTGTTTTGCCTGTTGATTGCATACAGTGAGTTATAATGGTGCTATTAGCGTCGGTAATACCACGTACATTCCGTTTTTTAATATTTTAATGCCCTCCCAAAAACAACTTCATGGCTCTGATGGTGTCGCCACACAGTGGCGGGTTTTTAGCAGCGGATATGACATCACCTGGCGCGAGCTTGACGACCGGACAAATAGTAAATATACTGAAAATTGTGTGAATAAATAGAGACACATTTTGTCACCTGTCTGCGTTTTATATTAGATCAACAAAAACAATTTGTTTATCTTAGATAAAAGCCCTGCAAAGCAAGAAAAATAAAAATACACCACCAGGGGCGCTCTGGCATGGAAACAACGCTGCCAGTCTCACAGAGAGCAGGCAACCATGGAGTACAAACTTCCGCGACGTGCTCTGGCTGGCTGTTTTGATTGGTTGCGCCAGGTGCCGTCATTGGGAGAGCGAAATAGGAGTGGGAAGCCCCGCCAAAATCGAGTTGAGGGCAGCGTTTTGTTTGCTTGTATTTTGAAATTTCTTTACTTTTGTTGTTTTATATGAGGCTACCCTTATTGTTTTGGATGGCTCGACTGGCTGCTTGTGAGTCTGATACTACCCAGTAACTGTTTCGTCTTCTGTTGACTTCCGAGATTGCTAGGGCTATCGCCACCTTTTCCGCCGTCCGGATGCATTTGGTTGGTATAGTTACTCCGTATATCTACTGCGGCCGCCTCTCTGCCCTTATACCTCAATGCATCCACGTACCCGCCGCGGTGGCACAGTGGTTACGGCGCTCGGCTGTTGATCCGAAAGACGCGGGCTCGATCCCGGCCGCGGCGGCTGAATTTCGATGAAGGCGAAATTCCGGAGGCCCGTGTACTGCGCGATGTCAGTGCACGCTAAAGAACCCCAGGTGGTCGAAATTTCCAGAGCCCTTTACTACGGCGTCCCTCATAGCCTGAGTCGCTTTGGGACGTTAAACCCCCATAAACCAAACCAAACCAAACCAAAGCATCCACGTACATCACAAACTGGGCCTTTTTTAGATGTTCGTCCAAGATTTTAGCTCTGTGGCATTACTTCAGCCCTCGTGGTTGGCCGGGTCGATACTCCTGAGCAGCGGTCTAAACACGAAGGTGTCTCTGATTTCTGGAGCGATGTTCGTGGTTTGATCGCTATGGTCTTCTATAGGATGAGAAGTCTGAGTTTAGTGAGGAGAGTGCGGCCCGTCCTGATCCGTTTAAGTCTCCTGATCTGGGAGTCGAGCAGATAGATTTTTTACGTTCTTCGAAAGCGCAGTAGAATCCCAGACCGTCCAAGTACTTCCTCTCTGAGACGCATGGGGTTAATCTTAACGCGATGTTATGAAGCACTTGTGGTAATCTTAACGCCAGTCTAGAGGCCTTTCTAATTAGCGCGTTTATTTTTCCGTTCCGTCATGATTGATATCTGTTACGGGTGGTGGTGGTGGGACACTTTTATTAGAAAATCCTTTCTATTGGGCGTTCAATAGGTCCTGAGCCAAGGCGACGAGGACACATTGCAGCTTCATATCTATGGAGGCGAGCCAGATGAGCCACGGTTGGGGGGGGGGGAGGGGGCGGGGAAGGATAGGCAGGGGACTGGAAGGCTGCGTGGCACTGAGTAAGGCAGTGCTCGATGGCCGCATATGTGTGTGGACAGTTTGGGAACTGAGTTGTGGAAGTGCGCCGGTATAGATAAAGTTTGGCTGGTGTACGTAGAAGATTAAACTGTATTCGGCGAAGAATTCGAGCCACACGGATCGATAAGGATTGGTGTGGTGGTGGTAAATCAGCTAAGTACAATTTTCGCTGCGTGTAGTATTCGTCGACAGTGTGTTTGTAAGCCCTGACCGCCTGCTCCGTCGGTGGACTCGTCCATGGGATCCCTGGCGCCCGGTGTATAGTATCGCAGGCAAGCTGGTGAGCCAGCTCATTGTTACGGGAGAGGGTAGTTGAGGTGCGGTATGATGGACGCTGTCATTATCCGAATAGCCTCTTTCCTTATCATTATCCGCCTTATTAACGCGGCCGCCACGGTCGGGTTCGAACTCAGTAGGCGAGCGATAGGAAGGAGTTTGTGCATAAAGGTACAAATGTAGCCAGGATATGTGCATCTTATACACGTGTATAAAAACTGTCTCGGGACAGAGTAATGGACGCGAAGTTACTTTGTTCGCAGGACGCTGAAGACTCGCTACAAGGTGGCGGGCATACCAACGCTGGTGGTTCTGAAGGCGGACGGGGCGCTCATCTGCGCCAACGGAAGGCCCGACGTCCAGACCAAAGGCAGCCAGGCCTTCAAGGCCTGGCTCACTTGCATATGAACAAACTCGTCAAACAAATGCAACAATTAGCGCGCTTACTTGGGACCAACGCGTTCAACGTGCCCGCGAACATTGCGTAAGGTATAATGAAATGCGTTGCGTCACCTGTATATCAACAGAGCAGATGTACATGCAATGACGCAACTGGGTGACGCGTTATGTACACCTTGTATTTGGCAAGTATAGTAAACAGCATAAAAACAGCACTTTTTCCTGTACGTCATCCGGGTTTTAACGTACAAAACTCGCGAAGCCTGCATAGTGGTAGAACTTTTCCTAGGTTTCTGCGAAAGCTTACAGTCGCAATCTTTGTACCCATTACTATCGAATGTGCTTGTGTACGCATTTTTCATATCCATTTGCACAGCTCGACACTGGCTTTTGTATACCTATAATATATTTTACGTGTTTTGCGATAAAATGTCTGCGTGTCAGTCTTTTGTCTGTATGTACATCGCTGATAAATGTGTTTAAAATGTGCCCATAATGTTGAATAAACAAACGTTGCCGCATAACATCAGCAGTCTGAAACTTGGTCACAGCGCATTTTTAATGTTCGGAAGGCGTACGAGGCTAGCAGACGTTAAAAATAAAAAAAAAGTCTTGGGTTCAACGTGGCTTGATCCTAGTTACAGCTCTATTAAGCATGGCCTCCATTGTCTGAAACCAAATTTCATGGTCAAAGGTCAAGGCCAGGTACCAAGTGGTCAGTCATGTGATCACGTGGTCATACTACCGTAGCTTGGGCCATACCACCACGCAGTCAAGTTCGGTTTGACCTTGTGACGCATTGAAGGTCGTTGTCTTATCCACATTGAAATCGGAAGCTGCACCCCAAGGAGCAGAGTTCCCACTCTAAAACGCAGTGTGTGTGGTTCCTTGTGCGTGTTTGCTACACTAATTTAACCACCTTCTTAGAGCGAAGACAGCGTAGATGAAACAAAAAAAATGACGCGCGATGATCAAACATCTAATGCGACAATTCTGATGGGTGATGTTGCCTAAGCTGATGCGTCGGCCACCCGGGCCGGCTGTTTCGCAGAGAGTAGCACTGCATCCGCTGCAATAAATTACTACAACGGCTTATCAACTAACACGAACAATTCAGTGAACAGCTACCCCCGCTGCTACGTTCCGGCAGATGTTTGGCTTTGCGAGCACGGCGTTCACCCGCTAGCACACGTTTAGCAGGCGGCGGCTCCGTATACGGACCGGCCACGGCCAAGGTAGCTAGCTGGTACGGATGCTTCTCTCTTACTCTTGCGATCATCATCATCATCAGCCTGACTACGCCCACAGCAGGGCGAAGGTCTCTCCAATTAACCCTGTTCTTTGCAAGCTGCGGCCACTGTGTCCCCGCAAACTACTTCATCTCATCCGCCCACCTAATTCTGCCGCCCCCTGCTACGCTTGCCTTCCATTGGAATCAACTCCGTTGCCCTTAAAGGGCAACTGCACCACTTTGAGAATTTCGTAGTATTCAAGAATTCAAATCTGTATGGGCTGTAGGCAAATCATACCAAGTTTTGTTGCACTAGTATTTCAAAACGATGACGCAATCAATTTTGCGCTTCTCCAGAAAGCACTACAGGAATGCGGGGAAATTCAGTGGGGTGTCACGGAAGGTATGATTTCAAATTACTGCTGCCGTCAGCCAAACCCTGCCGTGCCTCGTTGGATGCTGCCAAACAACGTTCGGCGGACTGTGCCTTCGATTGCGTCGGTTTTTGCTTCAAAGCAGGCGTTTGTGCGTTGTAAATGTAGTGATACCTTCGATGACGTCATCATGCCCCCCCCCCCTTTCCCCTCCCCCATTTGGCGTTGTGCGCTGCGGAGAAGCTTTAAGGCTGTCGCTGTTTGAATCGTCGATGACGAAACCACTTCAAATGCTACCCCCAAAAGGACTTCGCATGCTTTACCTGCAAGTTTCGCATATTCGACCCTCTTAATCTCGTCGATTTCTAAAACCTCTGTAGTTGCCCTTTAAGGACCAGTGGTTATCTCGCCTACGTGGACGGCGCCCACGAGCACACCGAATCTCGGCTCCTTACTGCTGCTGAGACAATTTGTCTCGCATCGGCCATGGCGAAGGAGCTGCACGCCACCCACCGCGCAACCTCTGCTCTGAACCGCAAAGACGAAGCAGCCACGTACTCGTGAGGAGTGTATCGTCCTTGAGTGGGACAAGAATGAACAGCCAGGTTGCCAAAAAACAGTGAACCCCCTCATTTATTGTTCGGTGTTATTTATACCCGAAGGTGGAAGGCGGTTAGTGCACGCAGAGGGCGAGGAAAACACGTGGCACTGCACAGTACTGTAATGATCCGAGGCCCAGCCAGCGGAGAATGGCGAGCCAGTCAGGCGCCGTCAGGTATGCGGCCGAAAGCGCTGCTGTTCGGAGGAGACGAAAGAGACACTGCCTGGGGGCGGCTTCTGGCGACGGTGTTGGCGTGGACAAAGGCTCTAATCCCCTTCGCCGGCGATGCTGAGTGCGGCTCTGGTGCCGGACTGCGCTCCTGGGGACTGGCAGCGGAAACAGGCGAGCCAATCGGGCGCCATCAGGCCACTTTGGCCGAAGCGCTGCTGCTCGGGGAAGACAAAAGAGACACTGCGTGGGGCAGCTACTGGCAACAGCGTCGGCGTACGCAAAGGCGTCTAATCCCCTTCGCCGGAGAGGCTGAGTGCGGCGCTTCTCCCGGACTGCCGTGGACCGACGGACGAGACCCAGTGGCGACGACGGCGGGGCGACGGCGCCGCCAATTCAGTGCCCGCGTGCGCCCTGAGGAGCCGACAAAGCGGAGAGGCGACACGGCTGATTTGTCCCTCCCACCGAACTGAAGAGGTCACCGGTGAGCGGTCAACGCTCGCGTCCCCATCAATCAAGGTCATCACACAGCAGCAACGACCTTTGGGCCTGGTCGGCCCGCGGAAAACCAACAGTTCGCGATTGAGAGACGCCAAGTTCCTCCTTGCCCGTGTGTGTGTGTGTGTCTGTGCGGTGTGCGCGGCCACGTGGAGAGGGCGGAGCCTAGGAAGACGCTGGCGGCCCATTGGACGCTCAACCAGAGATCAGATTCCCTAGCCGGGTGCCTGGGGAATGTGAACTGCATTTAAGCAGCAATCTGTGGGGTGCCAGGGATCCTCCCCCATTTTCTGACTTTGGTCTCCTTGCTACTGTACATGATGTAAAATAAACCTTCAAGCTTGCTATTCCTCCCGAAGGCTTCTCTCCGTAGTCTGCTTGCTTCGCCCTAATGCGGTGAAGACCCTGGTCCCGATCCCCTAGCACATCAGTACCCAGATAACTTGCAGACCACGATCTGGTATGATACATCCTCCGGCTCAACTGTTCAGCACCAAACTCGACATCGTTGGCTTGTCTGCCGGAATCGCTGGTAGTAACCCAGACGCTCCGGTGGCCGCATTTGTTGCGTCGTCCTTCGCGGTGGTTGGTCCGATGGCCGCTGAGTTATTTAAGCCGGATTGCCCGTTGCCAATGCCTCTTTATGCTGCAACGAGAGCGTCGGTGTTGTCGGTGTAGGCGCAGTGACTGTTGTCTCCAGCCCTTGTGACGAACTGATATTACACCGTTCCCTCGTTGCCAAAAGGTGCCGCCGGTTGCGCCGAAGAGCAGCACCGTTTTCTGTGCGCACATAAAAGGCTCGTTGCCGGACCGGTCCAATCACGTTTTCTTTCCGTGCCCAGGACTTTCCATTCAAACGCACCAAGTTGCTGAGGCGAGGTACAGCGCACTCCTTGCGACTTATCCGGCTGTGTGTCTGCATGGGATTGAAGTCCGGCACTGGTGTGCGCAGCCGCCTCCCTTGCAGCAGCTCGCCTGGAGACCGGCCATCTTCGGTGGGACTGGCCCTGTAATTCAACATGTCCATCCAGAAACACTCATTTGCCGCTTTCGATTTCGTCAGAATCCGCTTCACGATTTGCACACCCTTTTCTGCAAGCCCGTTAGGTTGGGAATATTCCTGGCTAAATTTAACATGCTTGCAATCATAAAGCCGTGCAAAAAGAAAAAAACTGGTCAATGCTGAACTCTGGGAAAAATTAACATGCAGAAAACGAAAGTAATGTTCAACAGTCTAGCAAGAGAGCAGCAGTTCGCAATGGGTGGCGTGGTGCTAGAAGTAGTAAGGGATTATGCCTATGTAGGGCAGGTAGTGACAGCTGCTCTGGATCATGAGAGGGAAATAATTAGAAAAATAAGAATTGGGCGGAGAGCATATGGCAGGTTCTCTCAGATCATGGATGGCAGTTTACCCATTGTGATGATCGGAGGCCCAGCCAGCGGAGAACGGCGAGACAGTCAGGCGCCATCAGGTATGCGGCCAAAAGCGGTGCTGTTTTTCGGAGAAGATGCAAGGAAAAGGGTGCCTGGGGCGGCTTCTGGCGACGGCGTCGGCGGACAAAGGCTATAATCCCCTTCGCCGGCGATGCTGACTGCAGCTCTGGTGCCGAACTGCGCTCCTGGGGACTGGCAGCGGAAACAGGCGAGCCAGTCCGGCGTCATCAGGCTACTGCTACGGAAAGCGCTGCTGTTCGGGGGAGACAGAAGAGACACTGCGTGGGGCAGCTTCTGGCGACGGCGTCGGCGTACACAAAGGCGTCTAATCCCTTCGCCGGGAAGGCTGAGCGCGGTGCTTCTCCCGGACTGCACGTGGACTGACCGACGAGACCCAGTGGCGACGACGGCGGTGCGGCGGCGCCGCTAACTCATTACCCGCGTGCGCCCTGGGCAGCAGACAAAGCAGAGGGGCGACACGGCTGATTTGTCCCTTCCACGGAACTGAAGAGGTCACCGGTGAGAGCGGTCAGCGCTCGCGTCCCCATCGATCAGGATCGTCACTCAGCTGCAAACGACCTTTGAGCCTGGGAAAACAGTTCACGACTCAGAGACGCCAAGTTCCTCCTTGCCCGTGTATGTGTGTGTCTGTGCGGTGTGCGCCGTCACGTGGGGAGGGCGGAGCCTAAGAAGACGCTAGCAGCCCATTGGACGCTCAACCAGAGATCAGATTCCCTACCTGGGTACCTGGGGAATCTGAACTGCATTTAAGCAGCAATCTGCGGGGTGCCAGAGGATCTTCCCCCATTTTCTGACTTTGGTCTACTTGCTACTGTACAAAATGTAGAATAAACCGTTCCAGCTTGCTATTCCTCCCTAAGGCTTCCCTCCGTAGTCTGCCTGCTTCGCCCTTATGCGGTGAAGACCCTGGTCCCGACCACCCCGATCACATCAACTGGTGGCAGCGGTGGGATGGTCTGCGCGGCGTCCTGGCTCCGGTATGGGTAAGTGCACGGTCTTGTCTCTTTTTGAGTTTTGCCAGGTTGTACAACTTTGGAAATTTGTAAACCTAGGTAATGGAATGTGGCTCCAGAGATTGCCTGGGAATCTTCTCTGACCATTAGTAGAGACTAGCCGTCGCCTGGGAGCAGACATGGACTGGAAAAGGCTGCGCAAACCGGACCTGGTTTTGATATGCGGGAAATTGGGCATTGATTGTGGGTCGATCCGTAGGAAACCGCTCTTAATTGAGGCAATTGAGGCAAGCGGTGCAGACGCGGAGGAGATAGTCGGATGTTGGGAGTACATTCGGGAGGAATTAGAGAAGGCACGAGAACAAAAGAAGCGAGACGATGAAGAAAAGAGGAAGCGCGAAGAGCAAATGGAGATCGAGAAAAAACGGCTCGATCAAAAACGGGAAAGAGAGCTGCGGGAGATCACACGTCAACTTAACCTCGTAAGAATGAAAACAATTCGATCTAGGTTAAGTGTTTTCCGAACAGGCGATGAAATCAGGACTTTTCTTCAAAGTTTTGAAGGAACATGTACGGAGGAGCAGCTGGACCTGGGTTACTGGTCAGTTATGCTGCTGGCTTTCCTCCCGTGTGAATTTGCCAACGTACTGGCGCGCCTGTCGGACGAGGATGCGGGAAATTATGGAAAAGCTAAAAGTGCGCTTTTCATGTACTTTGGAATTCCCGCAGAGGTTGATCTCGAAACAAAAGTTGACGGTGGTCAGGTGTACCACGAGAGTGTCGGAGAGCGACTTAGGAGCACCGCTCAGTCGCCGAAAGACACGAGGGCTGCTAAGAAGTGCCGGAATAGGGCAGGCTTTGTTCTAGAAAGAAAGGCTACTTCAGCAGCAGGGACCGATGATTTCGGTCATGAAACTAGCAAACAGTGCAGATCCGCAAGCCGCGAGGGCTCGGGGGATAGAGTAAGCACTAAGGCTAGGAGTGAGAAAAAGTGCAGATCCGCAAGCCGTGAGGGCTCGGGGGATAATCAGGACACTAAGGCTAGTGAAAAGTGCATATCCGCAAGCCGTGAGGGCTCGGGGGATAATGTAGGCACTGCTAGCAGTAAGGAAAGGTGCAGCGCGGCGGTTTTGAGCCTAGAGGAGCGGGCACTTTCCGGGAAGAAGGCGGCCGTCTCTAACCCTGAGGCAGATGCTCTGTTGATAAGTGAGGTTGATTGCTGCGATCGAGAGGGTAGCACACAGGACAAAAACGCTACGTTAGGCGAACAGCGTGGTTCAGGTCCAGTTGCAGGCCAGAGCGTTAGTGTCGTAAGCTCGAACAGCAAGCCTCGGGAGAGCAAGCTATGCTCAGGAAAGAGTAAAGTGCCGATGAGACAGTCAGATACTGCGGCATGCAGTGACTCGCCGAAAGTACGAGCCCATTGTTTAAAATCAAGTGGGAAATGCGGCTCGGTGCTGCGTCAGAGAGAAGACGCGGAGGGTGAGGACACCGCTGGAAAGGGAGGCGCGCAGGGCCGATCTGCTAAGGCAGTTTTCAGAAGGCGGCCGCGCGCAGGGAGAACCAAGCGAGAGCGTGCTCTCCTGAGAACAGACACAGTACGGGCCGAAAACACTGGAAAGCTAAAGGCCAGCCAACAGTGCAATCGGCCGAGACGGTCACCGCGGCACGCTAGATGCGACAGACACCGCACAAAGCGAAGGCCACCTGACCCATTGTGGCGACGCTGCGGTAGCAGGACGCGTAAAACTTGCAGCAGGGCACAGAGAAGCATGCATAGCTATCAAGCGAAAGAACGCAGCAGAACGCGTCTCCGTAGGCCATTCTTGAATCGAAGGGGGAATGCTCGTAGGCATTGCTTTCTTAGATCGTCCCCCTCCCGCATTCTTTTCAAATCCTGCTCAGGTGGTGGAGACGCGCGACCGGGGTGCGGAACAAATCAATGTCGCGTGGCGTCTGGAGCCCGAAGAGGCGAACGCGCATTTAAGTCCTTTGGCTTTTGTCAGGTCTCGGCGGCTGAAGCTACTGTCAGTCTGCGACCGCGCCGAGCGCGGCTGAAGAATAGGACCCTTCGCGTCGCGACGCGGGTTAGCAGATTCCGAGAATGAGACTCTGCTGTTTGCTTTTTCTTTTTTTTGCTGCTGCCGAAAAAGTTTTGAGCACATGTAGTTTTGGATGCTCGTCATTAACTTTTGCAGCAGTGGTCTAGCGGTTCTTGTAATGCTAATGGTTTGACAATGCACAGGTAGTGCTTATGTATAGCAGCGTCCGCTGTCACGCGGTAATGCTGGAAAGACGGACCATTGTAGGACACTGGCATAAGCGCCTGGAGTCTCTTTGTTTAAGGATTAGACCGATTAATGTGAGTTGGGCTTCGATATTGAGGAAAGCTTTGCCAGGTTGAGCAAAGGTGACGGCACTATGCGGTCATGCAAATGAGGGGAAGTAAGCACGCTCGTAATTCTAGTGGTAATTACGAGTTGTACTCCATTACAAAGAGGGCGAGAAAACTGAAACGCGAGGGCCTCAGCACGTGTTTTCTCCGTGGCCCTATTGGAAATGCTTAAAGTTCCTGAGAAAAACAGTTTGGATTGTTTTCTCCGCATTTGCATCTCTGAAGCGTCACCGTTTTGTTCCTTTTGTCGTCTAGTTAGAGCGGTTTTCTTTGTTCAAAATTCGGAAGCGAGTGTCTTCCAGTACAAAAGAAAACACAAAATTGGCTCAACTAGGTCCGGTAGGCCAGCTTTCCAGGCATGCGCTTTCGAGCGAGGGCTGGGGGTGTATCAAAATTTACAGCCTTTGTCTAACCTTATCCGAAAACCTGGCAGTTCTCTGAGGCTGGCCGTGTGCTGCCCTGCTGGAGGTATGGGCTTAGCGTAGGCCTGATCACTAATGCTCCGTTTCGAGGACCCCTGCAAGATGTGCAGGGCTTCCTGGCCGACCTGTCGAGCAGAAGGACTCGGACACTGACGTACATTCGTGGTGCACCGATCAGCTGCAACCACTTCGTGACGTCTTCTTGGCGGCGGACGGACTGTGATGATCGGAGGCCCAGCCAGCGGAGAACGGCGAGACAGTCAGGCGCCATCAGGTATGCGGCCAAAAGCGGTGCTGTTTTTCGGAGAAGATGCAAGGAAAAGGGTGCCTGGGGCGGCTTCTGGCGACGGCGTCGGCGGACAAAGGCTATAATCCCCTTCGCCGGCGATGCTGACTGCAGCTCTGGTGCCGAACTGCGCTCCTGGGGACTGGCAGCGGAAACAGGCGAGCCAGTCCGGCGTCATCAGGCTACTGCTACGGAAAGCGCTGCTGTTCGGGGGAGACAGAAGAGACACTGCGTGGGGCAGCTTCTGGCGACGGCGTCGGCGTACACAAAGGCGTCTAATCCCTTCGCCGGGAAGGCTGAGCGCGGTGCTTCTCCCGGACTGCACGTGGACTGACCGACGAGACCCAGTGGCGACGACGGCGGTGCGGCGGCGCCGCTAACTCATTACCCGCGTGCGCCCTGGGCAGCAGACAAAGCAGAGGGGCGACACGGCTGATTTGTCCCTTCCACGGAACTGAAGAGGTCACCGGTGAGAGCGGTCAGCGCTCGCGTCCCCATCGATCAGGATCGTCACTCAGCTGCAAACGACCTTTGAGCCTGGGAAAACAGTTCACGACTCAGAGACGCCAAGTTCCTCCTTGCCCGTGTATGTGTGTGTCTGTGCGGTGTGCGCCGTCACGTGGGGAGGGCGGAGCCTAAGAAGACGCTAGCAGCCCATTGGACGCTCAACCAGAGATCAGATTCCCTACCTGGGTACCTGGGGAATCTGAACTGCATTTAAGCAGCAATCTGCGGGGTGCCAGAGGATCTTCCCCCATTTTCTGACTTTGGTCTACTTGCTACTGTACAAAATGTAGAATAAACCGTTCCAGCTTGCTATTCCTCCCTAAGGCTTCCCTCCGTAGTCTGCCTGCTTCGCCCTTATGCGGTGAAGACCCTGGTCCCGACCACCCCGATCACATCACCATATCCCCCCAAGAGAAAAGTTTACAACCGCTGTATCTTACCGGTATTCGCCTATGGGGCAGAAACGGGGACGCTAACAAAGAGGGTTCAGCTTAAGCTAAGGACAACGCAGCGAGCTAATAAAGGAAAATGATTGGTGTAACGTTAACAGATCGGAAGCGGGCGGAGTGGGCGAGGGAACAAACGCGGGTTAATGACATCCTATATGAAATCAAGAGGAAGAAGTGGGCTTGGGCAAGGCATGTAATGCGAAGGGAAGATAACCGCTGGTAGCTAATATATCTGTGGCATTCGGTTTGCAGCCATCGGGCTGCGGCCGTGTATCTGTATTTTTCAGCCAGCGTCCGTTCCGGCGGACGCGGTTGTTGCGACGCGCGTCTTTGCTCTGTCCTCTTATCTTTCAACTCTCTTCTATCTGCACGTGGCAGCGGTGGTGGCTCGGCTTGAGCCAGTTGGCAGGCCCGTGCACTTTCCTTTTCATCCTTCTCTCAGTCGCAACCAACCAACCAACCAACCCTAAGGGTAACTGAGTGGATACCAAGAGAAGGCAAGCATAGCAGGGGGCGGCAGAAAGTTAGGTGGGCGGATAAGATCAAGAAGGTGCCGGGGATACGGTGGCCGCAACTGGCGAAGGGCAGGGTTAATTGGAGAGGCCTTTGCCCTGTAGTGGGCGTAGTCAGGCTGATGATGAAGCTGTCGATCACCGGACTGGCTGTCATGTCGGGCAGCAACTTAACACTTCTAACTTTGAAATCACGGTAGCGCAGTCTTCCTCGCTTTCTTCTCGTGTGAACACGAAGTTGTTGAAAACGTCCAAGCCTTCCTCACCCGCAACGCTAAGCAGCAGGACCGTCTTTGACGCCTCTGATCTTGGTTTGTCATCGCATGCCATGGCTCGAAGAAAAAATTCGTACTTCCGACGAAATAGCTTCCAATTCCGTCCTCCGTCCGTTGTCAAACGCAGGGGTTCCGACTGCCTTACTTGCTCCATTGCATCTCACTTCTGGCGCCATGTATCGTCCTTGAGTGGGACGACAACAGTGAACAGCCAGGTTGTCAAGAAATAGTGAACGCCCTGATCTATTGATCGGAGTTATTTATACCCGAAGGTGGAAAGGGGTCATTGCACGCAGATGGCATGGGAAAAGCACGTGGCAATGCATAGCACCCAGATGATTTGCAGACCACGATTTACGATCTGATATGATACAAGGAGTGCTCCAGCTGGTGCTGTGACGGTAAGCTAAATTAAGTCCATAGCGGGTAATCTCAATGTAACGGCTTTTCGTGTAATGTGATCTTTCTGACGGTGTCAGTCCGACTATATCAAGTCGACGAGGGCTGCGTCACCGCCGGCAGCGGTCTTGCTGGAGCCAGGGTGAAAAAAAAAATGCCCGTGGACCTATTTACCTGTTACATTTACCTATTATTATTAACCAATTTACATGGTTAGCAATGCAATAGCATTAAAAGCTGGTGACGTGTTTACTGAAAGTGACGTAACTTCTGGCTGGGGACGTCACTTCTGTCCAGTGGAAATGTTCCCGTCTTGTGAAGTCAGTTTCCTCCAGCCAATAGGAATGCTGCTGTAGAAGCAGCACTGGTCTCGCGCAGCACCGGTGGCAGCGGCCGTCCATGAAGACAACACCTAGCAGCATCCTGCCTGGGCTCCCTCCTCGCGCTGGACCCTCGCGTATGTTCCTGCTGGCTCAAGGCAGCGCATTGAACCGCGACACTACTGCCACTAAATCAGTCCATGTTTTCCTCATCACGGCCTCATACTTGTCGACGCGACTCTCCCCTATGGTGACGTCAGTTCCTTCCAGCCAATTGGAATGCTGCCGTCTGGTGAAGTCGGTTCCCTCCAGCCAATGGGAATGCTCCCGTCTAGTGACGCCACTTCCCTCCAGCCAATGGAAACGCTCTGGTCTTGTGAAGTCACTTCTCTGCAGCCAGTGACAATCTTCATCATCATCAACCTTAATACGCCTACTGCAGGGCAAAGGCCTCTCCAATGTCAGTGGAAATGCTCCCGTCTTGTCACGTCGGTTCCCTGTAGCCAATGGAAATGCTCCCTTCTGACGACTTCACTTACCTCCAGCCAATGGGCATGATCCCGTCTTGTGACGTCACCTCCTTCCAGCCAATAGCAATGTTCCGGTCAGGTGATTTCACTTCGATCTCAAAATAGGAGAATTTTTTTTACCAGCGAAGCATTTTAAAACTCGCGGGCGATCATACGATGTGACGCTGAAAATGGGCGTTCGCAGTATTGTTTGTACATTTCATTTTTACATTGCCGCCTTCACATTGTGTCTTTGAACTTGACTTCGCCTCCGTTTTCGTTCCGCTTCTGCGTGAGCTTCTGGTGGGTGAAGGTTTTTCTGACCGCTCACCCACCGGCGGGTGTTGGTGAGCTCCATTTACTTTTAACGCTAACGCTCCCGTTTTGTAGAAAATCCGGCTTCGTCGTTGGTGTCCTCGTCAGCACCACTTTTTCGCCCAGGCCCACGCCGTTGGGTGGGTGGGTGGCGCTTCTGGAAGGTGGCGATTTCTCACCCCGAGGCTTCAGCCCACCACCGTTTCGCAGGGAATGTCGCAAAGCAGTGGCGTCCCTTCCGGCCGAAGAGTTCTTCATAAACGTCTTCATGGACAACCTATATACAGTATTTCTCAAAAATATGCAGCCCATCACCGCGAAGCGGCTGCTTGAGCCGATCGTGGCGCCCGTCTCCCACGCGCACTTGGCACCTGGGTATGGAGCGTGAGGGTGAAAGACTTCCGCGCTCTTGGGCGGGCGAGGAAGTCTGAGTCGCGCTGGCTGGACGACAGTAAGTGCGGCGTTCGCGTTATTACTTCGTTCGCAGCGCCTGTGCGGGGGCGCTTGCATTGGTGCACAGTGGAGACTCACCTTCGGGCCGCGCTTCCAAGCGGGCGCGCGCGGTGCGAGTGGCGAATCTGTTCCGGGCGCTCAAAGATAAGCCGTGGCTTCGACCTCGTGCTATGCCGACTATGCCTGAAGAAACTACGAAGATCGAGAATATTCCACGTGTGCTTCGCCAGCGAAAAAAACGAACCAGGGTTCAAGCCCACTTAGCAAATGTCAGCCGTTCATGCGCTGCACTCGATTTCTTTCAGGCTCCTTTTCTGTGGTTTGCGTCAGTTGTCGTGAACTTTTCATATCTTAGCTTCCCGCAGTAATCCTTTCCAACTGACTCTGGTGCATGCCCATGTGCACTGCACGCAATACAATCAGTTACTGCCGGCAGCCCGCTGAAACCAATGAGTGCGAAACTTCTTATTTTCACATATCGAATAAACAGTGGCCACACTCCGTTAACGTAGTTGGGAACTCTCGTGCCATTTTTGCCGCGAAGAAGAATGAGAACCTTGGAAGGAAAAGAGTGGGCGTAAGGCACAAGCGGAGACTGGTTGCCACGGGAACCGCCTGGAAGGCAGTTACTCCGGAAGAAGGGGGAGAAGGATGGTTACCGTAGAAGGAGAGAGGGTAGTGTGGCGAGAGGGGATGAATGTAGCACGGTCCTGCTGCTAAACCAACACCCTCTTGTCAAAATTCTTCAGAGGGTGTTGGCTAAACGCGCCGCCTGAGGAGAAGGTCACCGGTGACGCCGAGCGCCTATATAGCGGCGGACTGGACAGGACCGCTAGTCGAACAGGGAGTATGCGTAATAAACATAAAAGAGCGCTCTGGAGCAATACAGATATATGAAGTCACTCTCGTATTCTCTACCTCAACATATCGTAAAATATACCATCGTGCGAGTTTTCTTCTCCGTCTCTCTCCTAATGTAGTTTTTGCATTTGGAGGCTGCTTACTTATAATCTCGGGGCGCGTAATTCACGCTAATGAGATATTTGCGAATACAGGACCTATCTGCCCAACGAACGTTGTGGAAAGCGGGAATGCGCTCAGAGTGCGCACGCAGTATTGTCGCCTCTGCATGCAGAACAGCGCCGATAACAAGAGACGATGATTATAAGTTTACAGCTTCGTGACTATTGCGCAGAATACGGTATACAGCCGCGTTTGGGCTGTGCGTGTAAATGCTGTTCCCCCCAAAATGGCACCCGGGCAACTGAAAGAAAGCAGGCATACAGCGCTGAAATTGTGTATGATTTTCCTCGTCAAGCACATTCCGCATGGAGCAACAAACAACGCACTCTTCATAATATGATGAAGATGCCATATTTCCTGAGTTCCTTCATCAGCGAGCGGAAAACAGGGCCAGATGAGAGCCTCCTCTCACCTACGGCCGTGGGTCCCACGAGCAAAGCACCGATTCGAACCGTCAGCCAAACCGTGATTATGGCCCAACGACAAATCCCACCACTATACGCATATGCCTTCGCTTTAATTCTAAGTGAGAACAACTTGAGGTGACGCGACCTTCGGCAATAAAGGGATCTACCAGTCTGATAAATTTATTGGAAGCAGTTCTGGCTGGACGTCGCACATAATCCATAATTTCAATGGGCTCTCTCCGTAAAGGGTCCCCCAGACCCACGCTGAATCGTTTTAAAACAAGGGTGGCCGCACAAACAGTATACACATGCATAATCTCGCCTACACTGTAATCGCTAAAAATGAGTAGAAAAATTACGCTTTCTTGCAAGAACAGCACCCCGTCAAAATCCCGAAAAAAAAAGTGCGGCCTCCACGCACGTGTCTACACACGCTTTACTCAAGGTTTAGTGCTGCTGGCAGTAATGTTCTTTCTCTTTTTTTTGGGGGGGTTAACATATTCAAATGCTCTGCCGCAATTCATTTCCGCAAGAAGAGCGGAAAAATATATGCGCATAGCTGGCCCCTAACCTTCGTTGCACTGTTTAAGGAAAGTGATCTTCACTCTAGAAAATAGTAGTTCGACAGCTAGAGGTCTGCCAAAGGTCGAAATGGATATTTTTCAACCTTCCTGCCACTGTTCTCGTGATAGTATGGTAACGCTACGGAATCCCCAGTCAAGCGGACTGGCAGTTTCGGCGACAGCCAAGCATGCTCTGTTGCCGTCTTTCCAATCGCGGCGGAAAGGTTACGTGGCACTGGTATGCTCCCGTCTGCTAAAAAGCAAAGCAGTCGAGCGCGACTGAACGTGAGCTTCAAACCGAGATAAAACAGTGCAGTCTGAAACCTAAAAAACACAAAAACAAAAGAGTCGCTGCGGCCTCAGCTGCAGCACGCGCTATCAACTCTGCTATCAGGCCTCCCGCTTGTTCCCGCCCGGCGGACGAGAATTAGCGAAACTAGGCCTAAGCCTACCTGGCCGAGACAAGGCGGCGGTTCGCCGTTACAGCGGTGTACGGATGTCATTTCGTTAATTACTTGTGACGTAGTTCGAAACTGGCATTAATTATTGGACTAATGCGCCCCTTATGCATCTCGTCGTAATGTGACCCCAGCCCCTGTTTGTCATTTCTGTCAAGTTATGGCTTGAAAAATTCTGAAGCTCCAGCTACCACCGGCGCCTGACAACGTCGTGTTCGTGTGAGCTGTTCGCCTGACCGTCGCCATTCACGGTGGATATTCTGTTCTGCGGCGGAAGAAAGAACTCTTGCCAACGTGCCAGTGCCGGCTTGTCTTCGAAGTGCGGTGTTGTTGGCGTGATATCTTCAATGTGTGAACACGATCGGTTTGCGTGAACTAAGCCTTCCCCAAAGCTTCAACCTCAGCAGCAAGAGCGGTAAGTGCGATGGCATCGAGAATTTTATTAGCGTAGAAAGTGCTTTTAGTGCTCACGCGAAGAACCCGTAACGACCTATATTTACTCCGTGAGATTTGTTGCCCAAATCGCAGAAGCACTGGTGAAAGAAAGTGACAGATACAGTCATATGCCGCTGAGGGTGGTCGCGTGGCTGTGGCCGATGTAGAAGTGACACTCAGGCCTTGACGCGATCACGGCTCGCCTCTTCTAGAAAGCACGGATGGAAGTAAGCGCCGTAGTTCTTCACTCAGCGAGTACTGCAGGTTTTCAATTTAGAAGCACTGTTGTTCTTGCCGGTGTTAACACCGGGAAGGTTAAGGATGTTTCAAGCGAATGAGCGGCGCGACGCCGCGAAAACTTTCGTACTTCTCGGAACATCGTCACATTGGCCCCTGTAGCTGTCGCGGCCGCTCGAAACACGTTTTTCTGCTTCGGGGACAGAAATCGCAAGCGTTTTCGCTTGCATGCATGTGAAACAGGCTTTAACTGTGTGAAGAAGTCATTTTGTTATCCGGTACTGAGGGAGAAAAGATTGTGTTTTCGAAAGCCATTTTCATCCACATCGAAGAAGCCTTCAATTTTAAGTTCAACCACCGGCGCTCGCTTGAGTCGCATCTGCATGCGTTCTGTTACTCACTCTTGCATATCGCCGCCGCGGTGGCTCAGTGGCTATGGTGCTCGGCTGCTGACCCAAAAGACGCGGGTTCGATCCCGGCCGCGGTGGCTGGAATTTCTTTGGAGGAGAAATTCTAGAGGCCCGTGTACTGTGCGATGTCAGTGCACGTTAAAGAACCCCAGGTGGTCGAAATTTCCGGAGCCCTCCACTACGGCGTCTCTCATAGCCTTAGTCGCTTTGGGACGTTAAACCCCATAAACCAAACCAAACCACTCTTGCATATCGCTCGCAATAGCGCGCATATGTTGAGAAGCAGGGTCTTTGTTTCGCCGAGACTTCGCGTACTGATGTTACTGCTGACTACCTGCCTAAATCTGATGTTTCATTCTAAGTGCAGGCCACTGAGCACGCATCGCAATTATCATCCAATAATTAGTATGCGCACGCAGAGAGCCTTCGCGACGTTGTCCCAGTTAAGTCCTTGTCGTGAAATTTCCAAGAGTTTGGCGGTTGCACACATGACCGTATCCTATGTCGCGCAAGGTGGCATTGAATCGTCGCGTTAGAAAAGATTTTTGGACTCGTAATTTTTTTTTATTCCTTTTGAGTTCGGTCGCCTCAAGAAGCAGAACTGCATTCATGCATGTTATCGTACATGCGATGGACTGCCAACGCTGTTGGGAATCATAAGATTACAGAGAAGCTTAATGGCGTTTATCTTCACCCTCGGCATTCCTATTCATCGCTGCCAACGTGCGGCCTTTGCGTTGTCATTCTGCCACGCCTTTCATGCACCCGCCAGAAGAAACCAGGAGGCTGGCAAGGTATCGCAGTTCTTCGCAGGTGATTACGCTTTTTTCGGGACTGTTCGCGAAGGTGTAGAGCCTTTGTCAAAAATGCACACCCCAACGGGTTTGCTTCCTTGCCACGCAGTATGGATCGCTCGTGCAATCCAAATCTTTCTTGGGCAAGGAGGAATCTCGCCTTCGTCTACCCGAATTCTGGTTTTCCTGGAATGCCAGGGGGTCCACTACTCGGCTTAGAAGCGCACCTTTCCAGCTGGTTATTCATCAGCGTCGACTGTACAGTATAACGAAACATGAGGGTTCGCTGTCGTTTAGGCCAAACTGCACCAAATTTTTTCTGCTTTCATGTTCACTTAAGCTCTTCAGTAAAAATGGCGCTGCAGGATAGTGCGGACCGTGGGGTGATGGTCCAGCGTCTAGCTAAGCTCCCGCGTATTGGTCAGTCTTCCTGCGATATTGAACCGCGTTAGAGTACTTTAGATTAGGCCTCAAGCAATCATCTTCGGACTGTGTACAACATTGCGCGTGCATTCGGCGTCGCGACCATGCAGTGGCATGCGCTTGGTTGGTTCGCTTTTCGGGAAAGGAAATGGGGCAGTGCTTTTCTCACATCTCGGTGGACACCCGAACCGTGCCGTAATGTATGCGGGTCGTATGCAGTCCAAGTGAATGGACTTAAGGATGCTTCAGGCCGCTCTGAATGGGCCACAAGCAGCTCCGGAGGATACTGCCGCTCGCTTGCGCCGAGGATAGAGGGCGAGAAATCGATGCCGCTCGCCCTCGGGTGGTCAGCGGTAACCAGTGAACACCAGTGTTGTCGGTAACGCGTTACAAGTAACGGCGTTACCGGTAACGCGTTACTTTTTTTCGGTAACTTAGTAACGTACTCGTTACCATTTCGGACCTGTAACGGGCAACGTACTTACGTTAATATTTTTAGGTAACGTGACGTGTCACGTTACTAGTTACTTTTTATTTCAATTGTTCCCCTCCGCCTCTTTTTCAAAAAAAAAACGCAGAAAATGATGGTGCAAATAAACAAAATCTACCGGTGCTCTCGACGACCCTTGTTGCTGCTCGCATGCATGCCAGAAAACACCTGCCCTTGACGACGCACTCAACTAAAAAAGAAAGCACGAACACGCAGTCACCCACTTGTATTCACCCCCAAACCACCCACACACACAACTCTCTAAAGAGTGGTCGCATGCCAAGCCACCAATGAACCATTTGGAGAAATCTTTAAGTGAGTTTCTGCGTAAGCTTGTTTTTCAACCAAAATGTATCGTTCCCAGGCGACACTCTCGCATTCTTGGTGGAAGCAGTTCCCTCTTGTGAGCAAACTCATGAATGTCGCCAGTTCACTTCAAGTTGGCCCCAAGAGAGCCATTGAAAGAGTACAATGATACAGCACAGAAAAAGGGATTGCAGTCAACCAGTTGTTTCTATCTGCAACTGCGGCTAAGTTTTGCGAGCGAAGCTGACCTTGAACACCTTGACGCAAACACTCAGCATTTTTGCAATAATTATGCAGGTTCAAGTAAAAAAAAATTGTTTATGTGCGCAAATATATTTTTCTGAACTATGACATTAAAGCATTTCGTTATTGCTACACAATTTCCACGTAATTTCGTAAGCAGAAGCACACCAGAATTACTGTAAATTTGTTCAGTTCAGCTATGTTTTCTTTGTGAAGTTGGAATTATATGAAGTATGAGCTTTATAAAATTGTTATCTTGAATTCTTACAGCGAGGAACCAGTGATTAAAATTTATGGCCATGGAGTAACGGCAAAGTAACGTGCGATACTTTTTTTCGGTAACGGTAACGGAAATGCGTTACCTTTTTTTGTAGGTAACGTAGGGCGGTAACGCGTTCTTTTTTTGTTAGTGTAACGAGTAACGTATTTAGTTACTTTTTTTCGGTCACGCCTACAACACTGGTGAACACCTAGTGCGGCGTTCGCTTTGCCCGCTGCGTCCATGTCTTGCGGCCGCCGCGCTACGGCGCTTTGCGCGAGTGAACACAGTGGCCAGGGCGATGCTGCCCGGCGCTGTAATGATTTCTAGCGGCCGTGAACATCCACGTAGCCGCTGCAGCACAGATCATCGGAGCGCTATTTCATTACCTTCTCATTTTTGCATTCCGGGCTCATTCACATGGCTCGTCTACGTTTATACACTTTTTTGTTTTTCAAAAGAACGGAAAGGAAAAATTTAACGTCCATTACCTCGCTAACAGGGACGCGTTCATCACCTCGCATCTCGTGGCCGTGGCCTTTACGCGATTCCGACTTAGCGGTTAATGTTAAGGGTGATAACTTTCACGTTACCGTGGATCCTAATGAGGACAGTATCCACTTGTGCCTCGACAGTGTGTACATTGAAGTTGGCACTAACGGGCATGAGACAGCATTGTCGACGTCATCAAAAGAGGCCGATGCTGTGGCGCCATATGCTCTGTGTCGCTCCGCTCCCGCGTAACATGGACATGACTTCACATAAAGGCAGACTACAAGCCCGGGTTCGCACGCTTGAGAGGCAATATGGATCTAAACAGGGCGTCTACTACGCAGACATCACAGGGCCGTCGGCCGCGGGATTCTGCACGGCTGTCGTAGTCCCCCGGGGAGTGAATGTCGATGGCCTATCGTTTAGGGCCCCGAATTCAACGCGAGCGGAGGAAATAGCAATAGCTCTCGCTGCCACCGATCCAAAATCGAGAACGGTTAGCACAGACATTCGCCGGGCCTGTGAACGCTATCTTGCAGTGGAAATATCACCTCTTGCCTCCCAAATTGTAAGACGGGCTCTCGCCGATCCAACTCGTTCAAATGTAATCTGGGCTCCTGGCCACCAGGGTCTACGAGGCATTGAGGCCGCTGATGCGGCCGCCCGAGCGATCACACACCGGGCTCCTCATTCTAGCTCTCCTGGCTGAGTAGCTCATAAACCGCTTCTGCGGTCCCGCGAAATCTTAATTCATTACTGCGACAGCCACCGTCTCTACCCAACACCTACCAAGGGGCTGAGCAAAGCGGACGAGCGAACTCCACGGCACCTGCAGTGCAGACAGGAACTCTTCTCTGTTCTGCCATCGCCAAACACTTTGATCCGTACATAGATGGGCGCTGCCCGCACTGTGGGGAGATATACGATAGCTTTGACATGGTGTGGCCATGTGCTCAGAATCCTCACCTTCCCCCACACCCACCTGAGAGGCATGGGAGACTGCCCTGCGTTTAAACGTGTCAAACTGCTCAGAGTGGAAAGCCTAACACACTACGCTATAGCGTCGTACACTTTTTTGCTAAGGATCCGTCGGATAAGGTGTGTGAGATCTCGGCAGTCTTTTATAACAAAAGCTTAACGGCGCCGGAGCCTCGAGAGGAGTAGCAGGCGATTAGCAACGGCGTGCGCAAGCCAGCTTGCTCCGCAGGTTGCAGACGCACTCCATCCTTAGCCATTCTAGACTTTCACTCATCACAGACGGGGAATATGACCCCGTCTGCCAAAATTGTTACCAGGGAGAAATCACCACCCAGGCACACATCCTCTGGGGTTGCGCGGGAAATCCGCCCCCTTGAACCTTACTGCCAGCTCCCTCCGAAGAAGGATGGAATCAGCTCCTCAAAAGGCCAGACAAGAGCATCCAACTGGCACTCATTTCGTGGGCCCAGCTGGAAGTCGCCCCCACCTGGGGGCCACACCAAGCCCACCTGCCCTAAATCCCGCCAATCTATGGCAATAAAGTTGTTTCTCTCTCTGCCTAAACAACGGATATGCGTCTGGAAACAGGTGGTCGCAGCGCCGAGCTCCGCGCTTGGCCGCGGAGTAGCGCCGCAGGATCGCTAGTCTTATTGCATCTAGGCGTGTACTAGTTACTGTGGTTGACCATGATGACGTCATAGTATAGTAATGACAATACATTGGAGTAAACAATGTCCACATGTAATGCATCATTGTAAAGATGAAGTTTTGCCTAATTAACATTAGTTATACAATTTAATTGCAACAATTAATGAGTTGATATGTTTCTATAGCAGTGGATAACTACAAGTGCTAAACACGATGTGACCTTCTGCTTGACTTTGAAAAATTTAGCAAAATGTAAGAATAACAATGGGTGAATGGATGACGTCATATACCCTATAACAGAGTGCAAGTCACGTGACCTACCATAACGTCACTCTGCGCGTTGAAAAGGTGCCTACCGGGACTGATCTCGCCGCAGACGGCGCTGACGTGGACGGGAACGAAGACGCAGCCTCTTCGACGAGCTCCCGTGCTGGTAGTTGTCCGGAACGTTCTCAGCGTTACTGACGCCAAGCCGCTTCTAGTTACTCGATACACTAGAGCTTTCACTCTCTAACTAGGTTGAGCAGTAGTTAAACCACAGCTAATTTACTTTTTTCACTCCCACCTTCCCCTACGGCGTGGTTTAGGTGTCCATCGAGGCGTGAGACAATGACCGCGGCTTTCACTTCCTGATAACCAGTCATTAGCCTGGAGCTGCATAGGCATGATGCCACTCGCGGTCACTGAATTTCCGTTCGCAGCGCAGTAGCCCTGGCTTCAACTGTCTTGCGTTCTAATCCTGTGAAGTTCATTGCTCGAGTATCGTTTGATAAGAAGTAGTTCGAAGAAGTGCGTCTGGGCGCTGCATCAACCGCACCGTATGGTTTGTTTTCCGTGACCCCAGGTGGTCGAAATTTCCGGAGCCCTCCACTACGGCGTCTCTCATAGCCTTAGTCGCTTTGGGACCTCAAACCCCATAAACCGTTGTTGTTAATGTTTCGTGCTCCTTCAGTCATGTGGCTCACGCACTGTGCGGTACGAATAGGAAAACTTTTTTGAAATTGTACAAGGTTGCAGTTTGTATTGTCGTAATCGTGTATTAGAAGTCCGAGTATTCTACACGCTGTCACCTTTGGTACCTGTCTGCCGAGTAGGGTGAGTTGTAACAGGGCGGTGGTTTTGTTTTGGTATTGCATTCGATTCATCAGGAGGAATTCCGACTATTCTGCTGACGGTTTGAATCCGGTTACGTGGAAGTGATCCACTATGGTGTGTATGCTTTCCTGGAGGGTCCTTTCAACGTCCCCTGGACATCCGGATTCGTTCCACAAGGTAACGGCGTAGAATGTGGGATGACGGTTTCAGATCGTGGATAGAGCTCTCAGGCATATATTAATGAGGGTTGGAGATATAATGGATCCTTGAGGTGGTCCACGGCTAATGTTGACTGGGGAGGAGAGAGAGACGGCGCTGCCTTGAAAAGGGCTACCCTACCTTTGAGAAAACTGCGTATGTAATTGTACATGTTGGGGCCGCATCGTGTGTCTTGAACGGACTTGAGTATGAGATCATGTGTAACATTATCGAGGGTCTTTTTTATGTCTGTTGCGAAAAGTGCCTGTGTCTGTGCTGTCTTTGGCTGCAGAAGCGTGCTTTGTAGTATGAGAAATACGTCCTGCGTGCCAGCATTATAGCGGTATGAGCTTGTGCGGAAAATGTTTCGTGTTTCCTAGGTGTTCTCCTTGCCTCTTTTGCGACTGAGAAATGTACGCCATGTTTTCGCAGCTAAAGTTTTCATTTGGGAGAAGGCGTTCAAGCATGCTCTGGCGTGTTTCGTCGCGTTCGTTGGCTGAGTCAAGTTTCTTTGCAGTGTCAGTCAGGCGGTGAAGTCTGTTCAGTCTTTTCAAAGCACGTTAACGGGATCTCTGTTTTGTTCATATCAGATTCTAGCATTGACGGTATGTGTTGGATATGTTGTTGATATTGTGGAGCTGCGTAAATGGTAGTAGTAGTGTGTGGTTGTAACATGGAAGGAGTGCTTGGCTTACCAGTCGGCGTAGCTGTGTCAGTTTTTCTAGATGCTAGGCTGCGCACAGGGCCTTTGCTCGAGGCACATCGTTGCAGGATGTCAGCAGCATTTGCCGATGCCATTGGCTATGACAGTGGTGCGTTAGGCTGCTTGTCCTGTGCTTCTGAGATGGCGGCGTCTTCGCTGTTTGCGATGGCTATTCTAGATGGTAATCGGGTGGCGTTGCGTTGCTGGGTGTGCTGCAATAAAGTGGAGTCTGGTGCTGGTTGCGCATTTTGATGCGTTGTATATAGATTCATTCAGTCTGCTTATGGTTTTTATGGATCGTTGGCTCTATGATCTCCGGGGCAGTGCAGGCAGAGGAGAAAGCACTGGGTCTTCAGAGTGGCCGAGTTAGATAAGTGAGACGTCACGAGAAAGAATATCGTTCAGGCGTGCTACCGGCATCATCATCATCATCAGCCTGACTACGCCCACTTCAGGACAAATGCCTCTGCTATGTCTCTACAGTTAACCCTGTCCTTTGCCAGCTGCGGCCACCGTATCCCCGCTAACTTATTTATCTGATCCGCCCACCTAACTTACTGCGTCCACTGCTACGCTTGCCGTCTCTTAGAATTCGCTCCGTTACCTTTAAGTACCAGCGATTATCTTCCATTTGCGTAACATGCCCTGCCCAAGCCCATTTCTTCCTCTCGATTTCGACTAGGATGTTATTAACCCGCATTTATCTCCTCACCCTCTCTGCCCACTTCCGGCCTCTTAACGTTACACTATAATTATTCTTTCCGTAGCTCACTGCGTTGTCATTAACTTGAACTGAACCCTTTTCGCTAGCCTCCGCGTTTCTGCCCCGTAGGTGAGTGCCGGTAAGATACAAGTGTTGTATACTTTTCTTTTGAGGGATATTTGTAAACTGCCATTCATGACCACACGGAACCTGCCATATGCGCTCTGTCCCATTCTTATTCTTCTAGTTATTTCCCTCTCACGATCCCGATCTGCGGTTACTACCTGCCCTAAGTAGACGTACTCCCTTACTACTTCCAGCACCTCGCCACCAATTTCAAACCGCTGTTCCCTTGCTAGAGTGTTGAACATTCCTTTGGTTTTCTCGTTGTACTTTTTAGACCCAATTCGGAATACCGGCATGGATGTGGAAAAAAAACAGACGTGCCCAAATCTATATCTTCCCAATCGGAAGTTGAGGATAGCTTTGAATAGTTCGCACAAAGCAGGTTTTGAGACAGAAATGAGCTAGGCGAGCCTGAAGGCAGTCAGGAAGATGCGCCAACGGCAGAGGACAATCATCCAGCTTATATAATCGACATAAGCTAACATAATCAAGTTAATAAGGGAGTAATTACTCATTGACGTCCACCCGAGCGCAGCCGTACGGCTACAAAGGAAAGCTATACAGCTTTCTCAGAAACTTCGTAGTTAAAGAAAAATTCGTCCTGGTCCGGGGTACGAACCCAGGACCACCGCTACACCGGAGCAGTCGCTCTACCAATTGAGCTAACCAGGACGGCAAGCTTGGACCTCAATGAGTAATTACTCCCTTATTACAAATCTACTCCACCTTGGGGGATTCTCCGAAACATTTGGTCATAATCAAGTTAAATTTGAGTAACTTCGTTCTGTTTCATTACCCTCACAAATTACTTCCTCGGTATTTTATGCTGCCGCTTCCAATCGCTTTTACGAGTGAAAGTTCCCATCTAGTTGTTCATCTTGCCTCATTCATACATTATTTTGTTTGTTTGTTGTTCTTTAACGTGCACGGGGCTTTAGCATCTCGCTCCCATCACCGCAACGGCACCTTGAGTCTCAAGGTGATGGTGCTTGGTGCCACCACGGACCCTTAGCCCCCTTATACGGAAGCTGTCATCCGCACCGTGGCGATAGTTTTTAAGGTGAATGTTAGAAACCATGAACGGCGGCGGTCGGAGCCATGGTCAAGTTCCCGCCGACGGGCTCCCCGTCTGTTTACGAGTCAGGGGCTCCGGGACCTTTCTGTAAATAAGAATGGGCAACACAGGCGACATTTCAGGAACCGTCAGCATACCTATATCGCATGAGTACCTCTTCCTCCAAAAAGCCTGATGAATTCCTGAAAAGGAACTGCACCGTAGAAGCCTCCACTAGAAATCGAGCGCACTGTGACTACTTTCCTCGTTTCCTGATATTTTTTAATTATTTATTGCAAGTACCTACAGCGCCCATGAGGCATTATGGGGGGATATTACTACATACAATAACACATGCACAGAAGATATTGGGAAACATGTCAACAAGGATAACACAGCATACTAAGAGAAGACTAAAGGAGTTCACAAGTAGTATGAATGGTAACACATCGGCAAAGCGCTGGTAAACGCACGAGACCTGGAAGAAATACATCAGGTTATCATTTCAACAGCACTTTGGAAACCAGGTGCACAAATCACATCAATCGGAAGCTTATTCCAGTCCAGAATTGTGGTAGGAAAAACGAATACTTAAATACATTATGCGGCATTGATAACTCTTCATCTTTTTCGTGTTGTCTAGTCTCTCCGAAATGTAATACGGCTGCTTTAGATAAGTGTTTTTATCAATACCGGTGCAATCATTGTAAATGCGGTTATTCTCACTCCCTAGTACATAACGACAAAGTTCCTGCAGTGTCTGTTTTTGTTATTGCTAGAACCCTTGAGAGAATGATAGGAAAAAATTACAAAGCAAAAACACTTTCATCCGATGACCTTCTGGTTGAAGTTTCGCAGGAAGATCACTCTGACATCCTCTCAAGCAAAAGCAGTTTGCTCACCATCTGGTGACAGTCACCCCTCAAACGGAATCTAAACACTGTACAAGGTGGTATATCAGAATGCCATCTGACCCGCGAAACAGGGTCTGATCTCCTGAAATGCTTCCGAGATCAAGGTGCGATTGCCCTTCGCCGCATCACTATGAGGCGAAACGAGGAAGAGGCATCCGGTATCGCCTTAACGGTGCCGTCTACCAGATACTGTGAAATCGGAATCATCCACTGTAAAATCTGTCCCTATATCCCAAACCCGAGAAGATTTTTCAACTACGAAGAGTACGGACACGGATCCAAAACATGCTGTGGAAATCTCATCAATGCGGAGAGCGGTGCCCATGAGCGCCTGACTGATAACTGCAGTGCCGGTCAAGCAGAATGTCCCAACTGTCACAGGACACACGCTGCGCATTCACGAACACGTCAGGCGTTCTAGAAAGAGAAAAAAAAAGTAATCCAGATAAAGGTTACAGAAAAGAACGTTTTCTGAAACCCGGACGAAGCTCTAGCTTCTCTCCGGAAGATCCTACGCTGACGCAGCGTGCAGAGGCGGGCGCCGTCTGGGCACGCAATACACCATCGCCAACATTTCCTGTCCCAGAGGTCAACTTTTCACAGAGCTCTGAGAAAATACAGGCACGCGAGAGAGAGTCTCTCCCTCTTGACGAATCCACATCTGCTTCCGCGTCTCCAGTGGAGGTAATACCAGGCTTCTCAGCGTCGGAGACGCTGATGGAGTCCCCCAAATAGAGGCGGATTTTCCAAGACCGTCTCAAACCGAAGACATCTGTCAATTTAGCAGAATAAATGCGGCTATATGTGAATAACTGCGGCTAGTTTTCGCGTCCTCGCTTACAACTATGGCTGTCGAAAGCATTATGCAATGGAACTGCCGAGGGCTACAAAGAAGCTGGTTGGCATCGAAATACTCGCGTAGTATCAACCAAACATAGTTTACCTACGGTAAACTCAACGAAACTTTCTGGAAAAATATGTAGTGTACCGGAAGGACTGGCAAGGAAGTACCTCCTCATCAGGTGTCGTTGCTGTTGTTTTTCAGAATTCAATTGCCTCTCAGATTTAGAGGCAGTGGCAATACGAGCACTAACATGTAGTAGAGTAATAACCGTATGTTGCCTATACATACCACCACATCATCAACTTTCCATTGACTAACTTGAAAAACTCATTTACCAGCTTCCGGAGCCGTTCCTGTTGGTCGGCGATATTCACGCACACCACCCACTGTGGGGAGGTATTAGAACCGATTCTCGAGTTGCGCTAGTCGAAAAATTCATATTGTTATCTGGGTCATGCATATTCTATAGAAGAGAACCAACATGCTTTAATGCAGCACACAGCTAACGCGCTGCGATAGACCTTGCTATTGGCAGCTACTGTGAGGGCTGTTGTAGATAATCTCTATAGAAGTGACCTCTTTCCCATATCTCTAAAATGCGCATAAAATATAAACCCGAAGGTAAATAATCTTAGTATGTTTAAAGAACGGATTGCTGATCGAAAGATGCTCCATTGTCATCTTCATCAATTTCATAACTAGGTATAGATGAATTTCAATTCTTGGTCGCACTGCGTATTATAGGCGCTGCACAGAAATCTATCTCAAAGACACCAGTTGAAATACAAAGCAAACGTAGAGCAGGGCAGGATGCACACTGCAGAAGAGCTCGTGAGAACGAAAATAATTCGTTGTAGAAGTTTCGCTATAATTCTACGGTCGGCAACTTGAACTTTAAGCGAGCTAAAGCAAATGCAAGCGTACTCGATGTATCCAAGCGGGAAAGTTAGCAGTCGTTTCTCTCCTGTGTAAATTCTTACGCAGATACGCATAAAGTGTACTGTACACTAAAAGCACTTCGAGGGCATAGTGCACGTACATTACCTCTTGTTATCACTGCTGGCGGTACATTTCGGCACCAAGCAGATGCACTAGGCAAACACTTCTAGCTCAGTGCATTATGCAGAAAAAATCAGGGGGCACTTTGGCTCACTAAAGTGCTGCAAGGCGAAAGCGTTTCCTGGCCACTGTTTGTTTTTATTTGCTTTTTTATTTTTCATATCTTCTTTTTTATTTATTTTTTGCTCCTATTCTTAATTTTATTGTTTTTATTTTTATTTTCACATCTTATTTTTAGTTTTTATTTTCCTTTTCTTGACTTTACTCCTTTTATTTTATTTATAAAGCCCATGCATTCACTAGATGCGCCTTTATTAATGCTGGAACCTTGAGCCTATTAAGCAGTGACGCCGAAAGGCGGACGAATCTGCCGACGCGTCTGTCGACATTCCTGCCGACGCGTCTGTCGACACGGCTGCCGACGCGTCTGCTAACAACAGTATGGGGCATTAAAGGCTTTCGCCTTAATAGCCGAGCGTTCGTTATATCTGTCGCAGTTATACGTGTAAATCAAACGTGTGTTGAATCGGTAAAAATGAAAGTGCTCGTAGGTTGGACAAGTCCAGATCTTGCAGAGATCGTCCTTCGATTAATATTTTCGCTTCCTACGCTGAAAAGCAGATTTTAAGGATTGCTAATTAACAAAAAGAAAGCAAAGTTAGCATTTAAGAGGATTTTTGGGAAGGGGTACGCAAGGAAAAATAAAGTGTAGGAAGTTTCGCGAAAATCAGTGTCGAAGAAGTCAATCTCACGCACGATGCTTCATAAATGGCAAGAAATACGTGTACCACGGTAATAAAAGCCAGGTCGCACCGGTCATGTGAAAGTCAGCATAATGAAGCGGTGATTTCTTTTCTCAAAATTAATTTCCGATGCATTAAAAAAGGTTTATGAAATTGGTGTATTCGTTGATATGGTTAGGCCGTCCGTTAATCTGGTCACGGGATAATGGTTAGGTAGTGAAGTTGCTGATTAAGTATAGTCAGATGGCTTTCAATGTTACAGAAAGCATAGAAACTTGTATGGCAGAGGTGCGTTCAAGGTGTGTTGTGGGTTACATGAAATAATGCTTTCTTGTCACTCTTGTGAAGCTGCACTCTTTTTTTTTTGTTTCCTGTAGCCCCACTATAATGCCTTTGGCGCTATGGGTTTCTGGAAAAAAAAAAAACCCTAGATGTCCTACAGGTGCGTCAACGTAGACATGCTGGACCAAAACTGCTGAAGCGAGCATAACGCATTAAAAGGACTTACCGAGCGCTAAAACTTGTATTGGGAAATTGAAAGCAAGTTCCGGCATTGGCGTCATGGCATTCGTTGGTCGCTCCGTTCGCACAGAGAACAACCGTGGATGTTTAAATCGCGACGAAAAGGAATATAAATAGGCACCCTACGTCACGTAGAAAGCACAAACAACGTATACTAGTGCAGGGAGTCAGAAACTAGCCAGCTGATGTCCACGGACGTAATGCAAAATATGCTACGTTTTATGCGCAACAGGAGCTCTGTTATTGGTAAGCGCAACATGCGTTGATGAGGAATTCTATGAATGGCATTTTCTATTAATTTCCTGAACATGGTCGTCTTAGTAAATTACAAACGCTACTGAAGTTTCTTTCTCAGTCTCCAGCCAGCAGTAGGAAGTTCTTTTTCTTTTCTCATTTTTCAATTTCTGTTGTTTGCAGTCTATTAACCAATGAGTTTTATTTCATCATCAGGTGTCAGTGTGGTGCTAGGTTCGGAGACATTCTCGCAGAAAAAGACGTTGCCTGCTACAAAGAGTAACTGAAAGTACAAAGCGTCACTACGAGCTATGCGTGCTTAACAAAGCACCCTCCGTTACAGCTGTACTGTCTGAATCGGGAAATAGTGGAACTTGAATACTTACAGTTGACGTATTACTGCCCTGCAGCCTTGGGCAGCGGGAAATGCTTTGTTATACTAATCAAGACAACGACAATATGCAGCGCATACTTCTATTTATTTGTGCACATGCCAAGAGGGAAACACTATTACACGAATGCAGGCACTGTTGCTTCTTCCGTTGCTGGGTTCATAGGGTCTTCCAGCAGCTGCTCGAGGGCTTGCATACCAAAAAGAATGGACCGCCAGATTGCGCGCAAAGAGGGAAACTATATACATTTGAAAAAGTCCTAATTTGTAAAGAAAAAAACTTTATTCCGTTATTCCAAACCCCAAACCTAACTCTGACACTGAAATGAAAGTATAGGTTGCAGCAAGACAAAGCACGTTTCATTTATTGCCCCTTCAGTCCTTCGAACACTTTGCCTCAGACAGGATCCCCGTCAGAAAATCGACAAAAGAGAAGAAAAGCAGCTCGGAATGTTGCAACGGTAGCTGTGTGCACCGCGCTGGAAACTGCGGTTTCACCCTGCTGAAAAAAATCTATGATGCAATAACCTCATAGAGGCTTCCTCATAAAATATTACACAATTCGTATAATATTCTGTGACATCTTTTTGATGATTGCACGACTTTACAGAAATGTATGACATTTGTATGATAATTTTCTATGATTTGTATGATAATTCTATGATATTTGTGTGACGAACTCTATGAGTTTATTGCATCGTACAACTTTTTTCAGCAGGGCAAATCATCAGTGGCCAACGCTTCCATAATTGGCGATATGCTGGACACCAATCAAAGTTTGTGTTTAGATGTGGTGACAGGCCAACCATTGGCCATTCTAAGGAAGGCCAAACATGGGCAACAATTGGAAATGCCTTGACCATCATAAGGCCTTCACTCTAACACCACGTTAAATCCAAGCAGTTTCCTTGATTGTAGGCCAATCATCTTGGTCAATTAGTATTTTAGCTTTTTCCTAGAACCATTTTTTTTTCACTAACTGCAGCTGCTTCTAGATCCCTGGACCCTTCTGTGAGATTTATTAACTGTACACATTAATTTTGGGGCCACCACTTGCCAAACACCTCAAATATATACAATCCCTTCTAGAAGATCTCAGTCTCAAAAAACACCAATATCACCACATGACCGGATGGTGTGAAATGCAGCAGTAAGCAGCTGACAGCATTGCTGCAAAAAGACTTCTGTAAAGAAAGGTGCAAAGTACTATTTGAGCCAAGCACCTAAAGAATTACAAATATTTGTAAATTTGCCAAAGGCTACACGCATGTCTTTTTTTTTGCTTCGCATTTACAGCACATTTCAATTATGGTGAGGCACCATAAATTCAAGGACTGTTAGATCACTTAGTTAAATCACTTAATTTCACAAAAGCCACGATGACGGTAACGCTACCAAGGCATTCAAAAATCTTACCCGAGTATAAACACTGCTAATGAGTTATCTCGGAAATGTCGTTCAAATGCAATATAAATATTATTTTACGGAAAATACCGCTTCTCTTGCTTGACAAACCGAAAAAGTAGCCGTAAACTCGCGTGTCAGCATACAAGCCGAGAGTATCTGTCAGAAGTGCTGGTAAAATTTTTTTTACTTATTTTACAGGCCTAAGATACAGGACTTAGGCAGGAGTGGACAATACAAATCAACAAATTCAGAAACAGCAAACAATTAGATACAGGACGTTGAATGATAAATCAGAACAAAGACACAAGATACTGTTTACAACATGAATGCATTTTGATGGGGGGAGGCACAAGGGCGCAGAGGAATCATGAAACCGTTGTACAGTTGACCGTATCGGCGGATAACAATTCCAATCGCAAATAGTGCGCAAGGAAAGGAATTTTTAAATGCGTTAGTCCTGCACGAAAAATCTAGGACTCTTTTGGTGTGATAGAGCGCGTAGAGCGGCGGCGCAGGCTGCCGACATTTCGGCTTCTACCCGACGCGCTGCCACAACTAGCTCGTTCAAGTCGCCGCAGTGACTTCTTCCGCAAATAGAGAGCAAACGTGGGGTGGCTCTGTCGGACAATCCTTTCCACTCGCTCCGCATTCGAAGCTCCGGGATCGGCGTAGACGTATTGATCCTGCATCGCCCTGACGTTCTGGACCAGTTCCAACTCCCTCTGCATCCACAGCATCCGCACACGAGCGGACCGGATCGCGGATGGTCCGGGCGCGTCAGCGCTGTCCGCGTGCCACGTAACGTGAACGTCCCTGCTCTGAGCGACCTTGAGCCGGCGGCGTGCACTTTTCTGGGCGCGGACCGCGGACCGAATGAAAAAGGCCAGCGCCTTTTTCAGTCCGAGGGCTTGTCGGCGGACCGGGATTGTTTTTGCTTCTAGGTGCACTCGTCTGGCTAGCTATCCTGAATGAAGTCGGCTTTGCTCCGTGCTGGCGCCTTTCGTTTTGGCGCGCTTTTCGCCGCATTTGCAGCTCGAGTGCAGCATTGTGTGTCCTCCTTTTCGTATTTCTCTCACTGCGTCGTACTGTGTATTTGAGCGTGTGCGTAAATACCCGCTTAGCTTTGTTGTTTCTGCTTATTTGAGTGAATATGGAGAGAAGGAGCTCTGTGAGCCAGTATCTGGTAAAACTGCTCTGGACTAAGCCGCAGCAAGCGTTTGTACTCTCCGGGTCGCATTCAAGTAGGTCCTCGTACAGCAGGTCCTGCATGGCCAAACACTGTTTTTCCAACCTTGACTTTGTCCAACATAACCGTTTTAGACGCGAAAGCTTCCTTCTCGCCCTCAGACGCTTTAATGGCGACAACCAGTGCGGCGAGACGACGTTTTCGTTCGGCGTTCATGTTTAAACTCTCGGCAGCTGAGTTTTCGAAGCCACGCTAACAGCGCAAGCCCGCTGTGGGCGAGAGTATGCGCGGATTGTCCGCTGCGTTCGTGTGAATGCCCGACGTTCAGACCGACTCCCGGATGCACGTGTCACGATAACCGCGCTGACGCGCGCGTACCATCCGCGATTCGGTCCGCACGTCTGGGCCCACCTTCATGGAGATACGATCACGTGGTGGGTACACCAGTAATGGCAATGCTTTGGGTTCGGTTCAGCTACGGTTTCGGGTGAAAATTCGGGTTCTGTTCCTCTTTCGGGTTCAGGTTCGGTTCCGGTTCGACACTATGCTTTAGAGAGTCAAAGTGCCCCTGAATTATTTGCTGTCCTTTTCGCCAAAGGTAGCTTCATATTCGCTACTGAGAGCATAATTAGCATTCGACTCGAAGAATTTTTTCTACTGCTAATTGAAACGAAAAATTTAGCGGCAACAACGCGGCACATAAGAGAGCGCGAAGAGTGAAAGAACATCTGGCGAGCGCGGCGCCTTGGCTTTCGTGCTCATTGATGGCAAAATCACCGAGGTCCTTATCTGTGGGAATGAATGAACACCGTCCTGACGTACTTCCATCTCTTGGGGACACAGCTGGAACACCTTGGTTACTCTACTGTTGACTCCGTAAATGCATCTCTCAGTTAGACCGCTATCTCATATGCGGATCTGTCACGCAAATAATGCCACAACTTCGCCTTCAGTGCCCATGGGGATTCTAGAGAATGTCAGAATTAAGCGCTCACCGTCAAAAACGTGAACGCTTTCCACAAACCAGCGCGAATTTCATCGCAAGCCAGGAACAGCAATACATTTTCAAAGCGACCAGTTATATGCATGGACACATCCACAGACCACGTACGGACCTTTGCAAATACATCATCTTGCCCAGTGTAGCAATATATTTATGATGACGATGATCACGTCCACGTTCACACCCCTTTTCAACGGGCTGTCACGTTGTTGTGAGCCGCCAGACATCACAGTGCCCCCTTACGCTGAGTTTGCTCGCGAATAGAGGGCAACGCGAGATGAGCGAAGAGGACAGCAGTTCCTAGAATTTTCCTTCCCTCGGTGTGTTGTCGCACTCGGCACATCACTCACGTGACCTTTTCTCCCGTGCTCCGGTCCGTCGTGTGGACACTGACGTTCTAGAAGACCGTGGTTACCGCTCCAAACAGTGCACATCTCGGAGATACGGTCACCTGGTGGGTACACCAATAATGGAAAGGCTTCATCGCTCTTACGCGTTTTTCAATGCCAAATTAAAATTATATATTTTTGTTTCCTCCGATATGGCACTGCTCCACTCTTACATCATGGTACTTTTTTTTTCAATAATCTCATGACACGTGTTTCAGTCAGTAATTAATATACTGTCTCTTTAATGAGCACAGACCTCGATGTTTCATAAATGCTGCACTTACCTCCCAGTATCCAGCGACCTAGTACCAAGCACCCATTGCCAGTAACCCTGCGTTATTCCCAACACTGCTTCGTTATCAGATATGGCAGCTGGTGACTGAGTTCCAGTTGCTCTGGGAATGGGTATTCTAGCCAATATCGACGAGCAGTGCCAGAAAGGAGACAAATGCAAAACAAACCTGTTCATTTTAGCGAAAATGGTGGAGCGAGAGCTGACACGCTGCATGAGACACATTCACTCAAGGCGCAACGCTGACACAGTGCAAATGGTGAGAATTTTGTAGCCCTCCAATCTCCGAGATTAGACATGAAGGCATGCTGATGTCCTGCTGCATCCCAGTCTCCATGGGTCACACATGAAGTATTGCTGGTGTCCTGCTCCATAAGGTCGGTGGTCATGTCTTCATGCAGATGATGTTAAACTAGTCGCGAAACCTATGCCGGGTTTTCTATCAGTGACCTCACCACATTGCATACCTTGAGAGCCATCCCTAAGCTCATACCCATGACATTTGTTAGGTAGTCCTCAGTAAACATAAACAAACCTTCCCTGTCAGTTAGCTGTGCAGTGAATTCTTCGACGCATCCTGTGCAGCTTGGAATTTCCGCGATGTAGGGAATAGCCTCCGGAACCGTCCAGCCACGAGGGCTTTCAGACCAGCAACGCCAGATGCTCCAGCAGGTTTTCCACTTTCTCTTCGTCAACCATGTTCCACTTAGGATCATAGTCAGCAGTCGTGTTGTCCGGGATCCAGGCAGCAGGCGGGGTAGGGGTCCTGAAGCCAGTGTACTCCTGCGTAGAGTAAATATGCCGACTCTAGATCGAGAGCTCCACATTCTTGGAACTGCTGTCGCAGCCTTTATGGCGACACATCTTACACTCTAATCCCGGTAACCCTTAATATAGGTGCACACTTTCACAAATTTGTGCACCGATAATTTTCAGAGTTACAGCGTACCGCATACGTTTTACCAGTTACACTGTGCCTTTGAATTTGGTGTCGGCCATGAACTGGATGCAGGTTACGCTGTAACCCTCAGCGTTGCTCTCATTTTTGAGAAATTTAAAGGTTAAGCGGTAACCCTCAATCTTACCGTCAGCTGTGAATATTTGCAAGTTACGTCGCAACCTTCATCCTATCTTAGTACTTCACAGGTTACATGTCAACTCTCATTTTCTTCTTTCAATTTATGCATTCATGCACACTGCCGCCCTTGCGTTTCTCCTCCGAAACGCGGCTCGGTTCGAACATAAGACCTCTGGCTCAGTAGCCGAGGTCCCATGGAGGTTCGAACCACTATGGCGGGTTAATGTTTCAACAAATAAGTCTTCGACCCGTCCAAGTTGAAGATAACTGTACGGCGCAGTAGTAAAATGCGCGCTTCAATGTTAAGCCGCTGTTGTGCACATGTAAAAAGGAATAAATGGTATGAGGCACAATTTGTTTATTGAACCACACTGCTTGAAAATAATATACATAGTGAGAACGGGCCAGACTTTGGCTCTGTAAAGATTACTAACAAACCTTCGCGGCAAGCTCCACAGCTTTACAATATCTTATTCAAAACAGTCAGGAACTTCCTCAGGTGCGCTGAAACAAGGCCCCTAGGAATAATTTCCCCCGGCAGCACTATTTTTTGCACCAGAAAATGAATTTGTGAAAAAGAAGAGGGATACTCCAAGTTCTTCACGTAATAGATGAGAAGACAAATAATTAATGCACGCTGCAGGCCACCTGAGCAGACTCTGATGACTTCGTTTAGGCTGCCAGCAAAAACAAACGTTCCGTCCGTGCAAGTGTAGATGTGAGGCGCCGTCACTTGCACTTCACCTGCCGGCAGTGCCGCCTAAAAAAAAATTACCGACGATTACGTTACTTCCTAATGCGAAATTTGAGCGCAGCAAATAAGCTGTTTCACCTTTTCGATAGATTGAGGCAAAGAAATCGAGCAACACATGTATGCGCTATCACAGAATTTTTTTTTTAGCAGACGGAGGACTTCCATCGGTCGTCTCGCTCATGGCTCAGAAAGAACTGGCAGATAATTTCGCAGTGGCGAACGGCAGCGGCAATTTCGGCTCGGGCGGTGCACATATACAGATCCGCCGCCACCGATCTGGCTCTCTGATTGCCACCGCACAGGGCGAACGGCAGCGGCAATTTCGGCTCGGGCGGTGCACATATACAGATCCGCCTCCACCGATCTGGCTCTCTGATTGCCACCGCACAGGGGTTGCATTGGAAGAGGAGCGAAGAAAGGAATTAAGTTCGAGCCGGCGCTCTGACAACCGGAGACTCGCAGGAAGAGGGGGGAGGGGGGCGGCGTGTACACCCAGCGGCAAACGATGGGGGCAGAAGCGCGCGCAGCAAGTGGACAACACGATAAAGGGAGGAGGGAAGAGATAGCAGCGACTGACTGATGCCGCTGACGCCGATAGTGAGTCAACCCCAGCTGCGGATGAAAGGGGGGCGGAGCTGGTTACGAGGCCGACGCCGACGACAACGCCGACGACGACGCGAAACCCAGGAACGGACGCCAAAGAGCTGCGCTCTAAAAAAGTAAGAGGTACTTAACACAGAAGAGAGTTACCGGCTCCCATACGAAGCAGTTTAATGGTGCTCTAAGAGTCATGGTTGCGACATACAGGAGAGAAAGATTTATCGTACACTCGTTTCACTGCTTCATCTCTGCTGTTATGCAGATTTTTAAAGGAGATTGGAAGCACAAGGTGCACATCAATTGCACAATTCTTCTTTAAATCTCATTCAGCAATCTAAACTTTAGCAAGGCTTCTGACGCACCCTCACGCCTTGAGGCAATGGAAATCACGGCGGCGACTTCGAACCAGCGAATAGACACGAGAAACACGCATTGTACGCCGGCCGGCATGATGAATGGAAAGCGCTGGACCAAGTAATGCATAGTAACGGCGCCTCGCGCCATGTGTTCGCCCGACATTACATTGCCTACGGTATCGGATATTCCTTCACCGACTGTTCCTCCAACACAAATTAGTGCTCCATAGTGCAGCCTATCATAAAGACACCTGCAGAAGAAGGTTCTGCTACCGAAACATGAGGCTCAATTAAGTCGACATTGGGCTGGCAGCATTGCGCCATTCGTAACATACACGATACTCGCAGTCAAAGGCGGCGCAGTCACTATGCCAAGTGTGAAAGCAGAACAACAGGAATCCTGCACATGCGTTCCCTGTCGAGCTGCTGAGCTCCCTTTCATCCGAAAGGATTACTCACGAAGTCGCACTTAGCGCACAATAATGCACGCAAGCAAAGCAAGAGATGCGCTACACACAGTTCTACTAAGGCGCTCAATTTCCCCCTTTGTTCATGTGCAAACAAGCTTGCTACAACAACATAAATAACCACCAGGTAAAAATCCACGTAAAGGTACTCACCGATCTCGTTCATCTTCCCGTGCGCTGCCGGGCAGTGTCCGCAGTACTCGCACTTCAGTTTCGATTCCGGCAAAACCATGCACTGCGGGCACTCGCAGTTATCTTCACTGCACCGCCCGCGCAAGACGCCAAACACGTCCGTGCTGCTGGCCGCCATCTTGACTTCTATCCCACCGTCCACTCGCGAAACGAGATGACGCATCTTTGGCGAGCGCCTTCGCAGTTATTCCCCTCCTCTTTCTCCTCCTCTCTCTGAGAGCTGCGCACGCGGCCCGCCCCAACCGTGCTGCCGCAAGCGAAAGGCGGACAGAGTAGCGAAGCTCCCACGAAGAGGCTACGCACAGAAGTGAGAACGAACTCTTGCGCCGTCACGTGGACTCTTGAGTGCGTGCGTGCCTGCTCGGTATAGCCCCGCGCTTGACAGCTCCAATGCCCGCATGGTGTCGAAATTGATGTCATCCGTGCCGCTGGCATCTTTTCGCTACCTCGGGCCTTTCTTTAAGAAGCTGAGATCCAATCCTCTCCGCATTCTATGGACGTAACAGGCAAGAAGTCCAATCCAACATTTCCAATCCTTGTTAAAGGGCCTAATTGGACGATATTTAACCTTAGAATAACACAACTACTTTATGCTTCCTTGCTAAAAATCATGCACCGAGCTTATGTCGCTGCAATTATCATTTAAAACGTGCCATAACACGACGCGCAGGATAAGCTTCTACTTCATTCCGCATATACGATGCACATGTTAACACGCTTTTTGCTTTGCAGCGGTGCGCACAAAAGAATACTCGCTTCGCGGGCTCCGCAATGCAAATGCAAGTGGTAAAAGATGGCGGCAGCGAGAAAACAGCCGACCCGGCTTCCCCGCTTTCCGTCTTGTCGGGAGGCGTCGCATGGCGGGAAAAGCACGCAGTGGCCTTGAAAAAGAAACAATTTTTTTTTTTCGTTTCAACGGGATCGCCGCGCCGATTATAGGTTACCGTAATCTGAGAGGTGCGTTTTATCGGTTACAAAACCAAAAAAAAACTGGTTTTGGGCATTTTTTTCTATGGGTTACAAGGCAGCTCCTTCAGCAGTAACTTATAAAACGCACCTCTTGAGTCGTTGTAACCTATGCATCGGTCAAGAATAATCAAAACATCAAGAACACTCGACCTGTAACGCTTATTTTAGACGCATTTATTGTGTGTAACTCCTATATAGGTAGCTTTATGGGTTACTGGGATTAGAGTGTAGTAGCCAAATTATAGTGGCAATGTATTCTAGACACAATGAACAAATATTACTATGCAGACCAAATACAGCGCGTACTCAATAGTGTTCTCCAAATTATAGTACCAGTATAATGTAAGCACTTTGAACAAATTTTACTGCACACAAAATGCTGAGCGTACTCAGCAGCGTCCTGCCCCGCCGCGGTGGCTCAGTGGTTACGGCGCTCAGCTGCTGGCCCGAATGACGCGGGTTCGATCCCGGCCGCGGCGGCTGAATTTCGATGGAGGCGAAATTCTAGAGGCCTGTGTGCTGTGCGATGTCAGTGCACGCTAAAGAACCCCAGGTGGTCGCAATTTCCGAAGCCCTTCACTACGGCATCCCCCATAGCCTGAGTCGCTTTGGGACGTTGAACCCCATAAAACCAAATCATAAACCAATCAGCAGCGTCCTGCTCCGTTGATGTGATCACGTTATCTAACTATTTCCGTGATAGCAGGACTGCGACGCTTTTAAGTCCTCAAATAGGTAAAAAATATTCTCCTTAATAATACTTAACTGGGAACGCGGGCAGAAAATTTATTACTGGGGAGGAGCGGAGAATTAATTTTTACGTAGACATGGTGCCTGCGTGACTATTTTTGCCGCTGCCCGTCGCGTACCCTTGACGCCGTCACTGATTTTCAACGCTTGTTGAGCCTTGTTTTGAGCAAGCATCGCAGGAGTTAACTAACACGACTTCCCCTCAGCGCTTTGCCACCCTTCTTCCTGGAGCACAGCCAGTAATTTTTTCTAGGGCTATCTGTTGTTTCTTTTTTTCAATACATAATGACATGACCATCGACCCGCAAGCGCTAGATTGATTTGTGATTTTGTGACTTGTGATTTTTTTTTCCTTTCAAGAACGCTTGCAACATCGAATGGCAATTCATTCCCGCCACCTGCATAGAGGCGATTACAAACCCCGCCAGCCCAGGAGAAATAAGCCGGGTGCCGCTTCCAAACCTGTCTTCCAGCTTAAAATAAATAGAATTTGCACATGGCATGCTTACACGGAGAAAAATTTGGGATTTACCTTTCTCAGCTCGAGCAGAATACGCCAACGCTTTTTCGAGGTGGTGACCCTGCTAAAAACAATCGCCGCGAGAGGCGTCAATCGTCGAAAGCACGTTGTGGGCATTTAAAGCACTGCATCCAAAGCAAAACTGTCGCAAAAGTAGGCCCTCACAGCATACATGTATATTTAGCCGGGGTATGTTGCGTATTTAGCGAATGGAACATATGTGATGGTGCACGGTGGCCAAAGAGTTGCGAAGTCATCTGACCAATGGTCGTCCTATTTAGTTTCATTAGCATGGTATGCAAACTATTTCCTATTAAGGAAGTAGGCTGCTACCCAAGTGCGATGGACATTGAGAGGATTCCGAGACGTGTCCAATGATAAATCATCGGCCACTGCAGTGTCCCCTGCGCTTCCTGCGGGAGAGGAATCAACGCTGGCTCACAGGGCTTTCGCTTGTACCCCACTAATGGATGAAATAGCATGCACTTCTTTCCATCTATTCTTCCGAAGCGTACAACTGGTCGAATATTCTTGAGAAATTGGAAGGCCCAGCATCAGGTTTGAAGTGCTCTCGTTTCAATGATGTTTTCCGAGGGTCCTCAACAGTGTGAGACTTGTCCTGCAGCCGACGTTGACGAAATGGTCCAAGCAAAGAAAGTCGTTTTCGGAAAGTGTCTTATGTCGATCGAGATAGCTGTGCCGCACTGACCCATGCCCTCTAGAGATTGCTATCCTTTCGAAAGGGTATCACAGCTCGTCAGCGCCACACACGATGTGTTACACGGTGGAGGCACACTCTAATTAACTTTTGCAACAATTTTTATCCGAGCAAATACCCCCTGCGTCCTGTTTCGCCGGTCACAAAACTACATATTGCAATGCAGCAGATTGAAGTGGCCAGCTACCATATAGTACACCAGGTGACTGTGCTATCCGTGCTTCCGCTACTTGAAGGACGCATCGATGCAGCTGCAGCAGGGGCGCGCCGTAGGTGACACCGGGCTAACCGCGTGCTGTGAAAAAGTGTGACGTCATGGCTGCCAAGAGGCTGCTGTGTCAAGCCCCCCTAATGAACTTGCGCAGGTCACGACTGTATGCAAAAGCGGCGTTCGATGACTGAAGGTGCTGGACGCGTTCTCCAAGTGCGGCTTCGGACGGCACAGAGCTCACCGTCGCCGAGGACAGGCACACGGTGAGCAGCTCACTCATTTCAGCCCGCGCGAGAATGCCGCACCCACAGCTATACGGTATGTAGACGAAGCACGAGCACGTACAGTCGGACGAGTAAAAGCAGGACAGCGTAGAGTGAAATTTTAGTGCGAAACACTGACTAAAAAATTTGGCTGTGGCTTAGCTAAGGTTAAGCCTGGATATCTCAAAGCGAAAAGCTCTCGCTGCTTTTCAGCCAACTCCCAAGCTACCACTTCTGGATCGGTGTTGATGATGATGACGATGTCCTCAGGCTTAATGGCACATACCCATGGCTGGGGATTGGCCAGGGTGTTTCTGTGCCGTCCGACTGTTGCTTTTTCTTCTCCTTCTATGGCGAGTGTCTGCGCCTGTTCTATGAGGAAGCGCGCCTTATGTACCCCTCCTTTCAAATGCGCACTGCGCACGGATGTGGCGAAAGGTCAAACGCTAAACAGAGCGTATTTCTCTTTGACCAAAAATGCCCTACATGAGGCACACACCCTACCCACGGTTTCACTCAACTTTGTACCAAAATATATGTCCAACCATAATTGACCAAGCCAAACACGATGGCGACCTCCAAATTTGAATTGAGGCATTTCCAAAGTATGATCCGGGCCACACCCGAAATTTGACCTTAGCCTATTGGGACCAAAGAATACTTGGTGTAGGCAAAAACTAGAGCTTTCGCACTAGTAGGTTTAACAAAGTTAAAACCCTGACATCTTTTCTTGGATGCGTTTAGTATGCGCTCCCTGTACTGTCACAGTTGTGTTGTAACCATATGTTTATGAACTTTCATAAGGCAACCATTTTTGGTGTATTAATGATGGACCAATCATGCTCTTCAGTGTGATTTTTGCAATGGAATGACTAATTTTCACAAAACTACCTGGGGCAGAGAGACGACGACAGAACGAGCGTTTTCTCTCAAGTGCTACTTATAGTATACAAGCCACGAAGCTATCCAAACTTGCATTACTGGAAAGACGCGCCGACGCAGCTGCAGTAGGGGCTCGCCGTTGCTCGCACCGCGCTAACCATGTGCTCTGGAAAAGTGTGACATCAGGGCTGCTGTTTGAAGACCCCGTAACGAATTTGCGCAGGACACGACTGTTTACGAGCGCGGCGTTGGATGCCTGGAGGTGCTGGACGTGTTCTCCACGTAGCTCCAAGTGCAGCTTCGGATGGCAGAGCTCACCGAAGACAAGCACACGGTGAGCACATCATTCATTTCAGGCCGCGCAAGAATGCAGCACAGTTTACTGAATGGTCTGTAGACGAAGCACAAACTCTGACAGTAGGGCGAGTAGCAACAGGACTGCGGAAAGCGCAGTTTTTTTATATGTCTATAGTATGTGCTCCTCATGCATACAGCGACAGCGGTGTTGCAGCCGTGATATATATGAAGTATCACAAGGAAACCTGTTTTTGGTATACTGAGAGAGCAATCATGCTTGTGTGTGATTCTTGAAGTGAAGCGATAACCTTGACAGGAAGGCCTGAAGCAGAGAGACGACAAACAGAACGAGCGAATACTTTCAACCGTTTTATTTTTTTGGCGGGAAAACCTTTTCTAGGAATGGCGGAGGGTGGGCACACACAGCTATGCCTGTGCTGTCTTGGTGAGCTTGACGGATAGGCTGCTCACATAGTCATCCGTCAGTGCATGTCAGTAGGACACGCACGAAGGTATACGTCGTCCAGAAAGCGTACCCCCCCCCCCCCCTTCCTAAGAGGCCATTCACAACCAACAGGCTCATCTCCACCGTCACTTACACCATATACCACTCACCAAGGAGTCGAACAATACATTCAGACAGAAGAATTCCACACCAAACGCAGTTACGCAGGAACAAGCAACCTGTACATTAAAGGGGTCATTTATGATCTCCCAACAAATCGTGGCGTTCTAGCCACGACCGTTGTTATGCATACTTAAAAAAAGAAGCAGGGCTCTACGTGGGCATTTTAGCTAAAAATTGCAATTTGAAGTTGACTCTAAGCCCCTCCCCCGACAGCGCCGCCGTCTGGTGAAAAACCGATGAAAAATCACCTTGACACATTACAGTTAAGCCGCCGAGATCGGCAGTAGACAGAAAAGGGAAGGACACGGACCTCTGTTGTCTTTGTCCCCCTGCCGTCACTCCCCCCCCCCCCTTTACCCTCAGCACTCCTATCCCGAAGAGCGAGCCACCCATCCCCTACGCTCGTTACGAGGAGTGCGCAGTTCACTCGTTCAGTTGAGAGAAAGCACGTGAGCGTTGGTTCACGGCGTCATGAATCGCGAGCGCGTTAGTCTTACCTGACCACCACACGGTACAGCACAAGTTTTAAAAATTCAATTACAAATTACTCGTTGCACCAAATGACCTCATGCCCAGTTGTTCCAAGAGTCATAGCGAACAAAATGAGTCTGAAAAACGCAGTCATAACCCATTTAAATGTTATTCGGTGACAGCACCCACACATCACACAGCCATCCTCACTCCTTAAACCTTACCAGTTATCAACAGTACACCGACACAAACCTAAACACACCCGCAAGAATCGGCACGTGTTACATGCGGGCCCTCGGTGACCTTGCTTACATATGCAAGCCCGCACGTCTTGGTTAAGCCACAGGGTGTCTTAGCAGATTATCTCGGCAGCAACCTCCCCATCTTTATCACTACCCATACATTCAAAACCAAACTATTTCTTCCCCACTCTTCTCTTCCGTGATATGTCAGCGCACATTAAAGAACCCCAGGTGGTCGAAATTTCCGGAGCCCTCCACTACGGCGTCCCTCATAGCCTGAGTCGCTTTGGCACGTTAAACTCCAATAACCCAAAGCACTCAACTCCTCTGAGAGCGAGACAAACTTGGCTCTCATCTTGCGCCAGAACCAGCTCCCTGGGCGAGTAGGATTGAGCAAGCTTTACACACCCCCAGCAAACGAGTCAAGAAGATTATTCAATTTGATCTACAAAAGACACAAAGTGAACAAGGAAGGGGAAGGGGGCTTCTGTTCACCTGGGCCATACGAAGTCTTCTTGCCGAAACGCTGGTAAGCACCCAGAGGCTTTTCTCTTCCTTGTTCTCTTTGTGATTGCGAGAACCGTCTCGCTACCTTGATCTACAAAAAGGGCACTGACATCAACCGAACTCTACAAGACATATGCACTGCGAAAACAATTCTATCGATTGGGACGGAATCACTTGTCCTGGGCCCCCTCGGCCTAATCCGAACCTCGACAAGGACAACACCCTTGATGAAGTCGAACGATCACTGATTACCATACGCCACCCAACAACCCCCGGACCAGACCACATGACACACAGGGTCCTCCGCAACTTTGACGACACCTCACTTTAGGAACTGATGGAGCGCTGCCCTCCACCTGGAAACATGCACACATCACTTTTATTCCCAAACCCAGCAAGGCAGTCATCCTCCGAAACCTTTGCCCTGTCTTCCTCATCAGTTGCGTGAAAAAACTGTTTGAACATGTTTTCCAGCAGCACTATACCATCCGTCCCCATCCAGCTCAGGTATGTTGGTGAGTTGTTTAGCCAGGAACTGCACCTTGTGGAGTGTTCTGGATTGGGAGGGTTAATAAAGGTGACATTCCACAAGGTGCAGTTCTCTGCTCCCTCCTACTGAAAATAGCGTTAGCACTATCATACCTGACCTCCGCGCGGCACTATACACCTACGACACCACTTCATGGACGACAAAAGGCTCCATAGGAGAGGCATAAAATACTTTACAATATACAATTGATATTATCACTTCGAAACTGACCTTTATGGGCCTTAAATGTTTTCCATTCAAATGATCACTCCACGTGATCAGACAACTTCCTCGGGTTCTACGCATACACTGCGACACACCCCTGGCCAACAGACTCGGAATCCTTGGCCTCTATATATACAAGACACTTTGGGTGCCACCCTCATATAGAACTCCTAGACAAGGAAACCGAAATTAACGGCAGGCTTAATTCGCAGATTTGCTATATGCAATCACGGCCTGTCGAAGAGGGGAACCCTTAACATGACAGACGCCCGAATCACCAGCCGATTGAGTTATCACCTTTCCTACCACTTGCTCATCAAAACACAACAAGATAAAGCTGATGTCCTTATCATAAATGCGACCGCCTGAGCACTCCGCCTGCAACTGTCAGTTTGGTACGTTCCTTATTAGATTATGGGTTCACTGTACGGTTGGGCAGGTCTGTCATGCCGTAAAAATTGGATCGAGTACAAAACTGAGGCCTAGCGCTCTCATGTGGCGCATACAGAACAACTCCCATAGTCAACCTCTGTGCAGAAATAAATGAAACCTCCCTTGAATACAGAAGAATCGCTACCAAAACATATATACTATCCAGTTGTGGCTAAATGTCGTTGTTGAATATTATTTACCCACAAACCGCAAGCTACCTGGCCACTGGTATTGCGATTCGAAGAGATATGCCAGAATCTCAATATACAGGACACATTACCTGACAAATAGATTCACAACAGCGCTACGGAACGAGGACAGAAGGAACACGAAAAACACAGGACGGGCGCTGTCCTGACATTTGTGCAGCTGCAGGAAAAATAGTAAACGAGAATCTCACGAACAGTATTATTTACACAGGCCCCCTAAGGGTACTGACGTCTCTTCACTCTAGAAGTGCAATCACTCCGTCACTGGGTGACACCATTCACAACATGGCAAAAGACAAAATTATGCTGGGTCCCCAGTCATGTCAGAATGAAAGGCAACGACAGAGCAGATTTGTGCGCTGCTGAAGCTTGTGGGAAGACAAAATAAACAATGTATACCATTTAAGGATTGCACGAATTTAGTACAACGTAAATTAACAAAAAAAAAGGGCATTCGCCTTGGAAAAACGAAGTAAATAGCAAACTGCGCTTGGTAAAGATAGCTTTAGGGTGAATGGAAGTCATGTGTGCAGCAGGAACGTTTCAAGCAAGTGGTTCTCTGTCATCTCCGAATAGGCCACACACACCTTACGGACCAATTCCTGCTAACAAAACAAGACAACAAGGATAGCTGCTGAGGTTTCCAACCCCCTTTAAAGGTTTTACTATTAGCCATTTCTAGAAATTCTTTCCTATGTGATCACTAGGTCGCACTAACGTTTTAGGCCCCCTACACCACCGATGATTCTTCACTTTTCTATAAAATTCAGCGGAAAAATTTTCGTAACACCGTATGCTTGGCGCATGATGGCCGTAGTTGCCTGTGCGCCATAAAACACTACACACACACCAACCGCCCGATGCATCCCGAGGTCTGATGGCAACATCAGACAAACCGTTGCATCTCCCCCTCCGTCCCAAAGCAGAAGAAGCCCCAGCTTGTTCATCCTCAACACGTACAGCGCGCCAAAAAGCAGCGGAGCCCCCCCCCCCCCCCCCTTCGCCCCCTCCGCTTGCGGTTATTACAAAAGTGCTAAACAACCGCGCGAAGAACCCGAGGAGATTTTAACGCAAGAAACGTAAGCTGGGGTTACAAGCAAAAGTGCAGAAAAGAATCGCAACACTGGACATTAATGCAAAATGAGGCCCTAACCCGTTAACGATACACAACAGCGCGCAGCTAAACACCAACCCAATCCCACGATCACCAAAAACATCGCACAGTGTTTGTGAACCAACACGCAGACCTCCCTAGGCAGCGACGACTACAACATTCAAACAACTACCGCACTGAAGTAAATCTCTCCCTCTGTAAAAAGGACACTAAAAATCACAGACTGGGATAAATTCAGGAATCTCCAGAAGAAATCCACTACTGAGATAGAGAACCTTGCAAACTGGGTGAATGCACTCACATAGGACGTCGGAAGTGCCACATCCCGAGTAATCGGGAAACGAAAATCGTGGACAGCAGACTTGTCCACATGTGGGAAACACACTCCAGTATGCAAAAAAGATGGCTGAAAAACAAACACGGCCTCTTAAACTAAGGATAGCAGCCTTAGGAAAAAGATTGAAGCACACGCAGTACACCTAACCCGTCAACAGTGGGACCAGATTTGCAACTGCATGGAAGCAAATCTGGATTTGCTTCCATGCGGTTGCAAATCTGGGACTGAAAAACACGTGGAAGCTTCTATGTTGCCTCTTAGAAGCATAAAACACTAAAGACTCCCAACAACGTAACGTAAATCGCAGCGCCAAGAAATTAAATGTGGAAGACAGCGCTTTGATCCAAAACTTAAAAGACGGGTATCTCACAACCACAGCTAGAAGCCTACCCCTCAAATACTCAAGCCCTCTGAACCCCGCGTTTGACGAAGACATATCGACAAGGGAAGTGAGAGTAGGTATGCACAAGCTGCGCACCATGTCGGCGCCTGGCGCGGATAAAATCACCAACAAAACATTACTGAACCTGGACGAAAATTTGGTTCAAGCCGTAACCAAGCTTTTCGATGAACACTGGAGAGGGGCACCCCCTCCCGGAATGGACCTACGCTAAGGTCACCTTTATTCTAAAACCAGGTAAACCAGTTCAATTGGCAAGCCTCCGTTCCATGTCGGTCACCTCGTGCCTAGGAAAACTGTACGAACACGCTATCCTCGGCCGTTTCCAAACCCACATGCAAAAACACAGCCTCTTCCCCCATGCGAGGCTGGGATTTAGAAGCAAACTGTACACGACGCAGGACGTGATGCTTCAAATCTCAGAAGTAGGGGTGTGCGAATATCAAATTTTTCGAATACGAATCGAATACGAATTATCAAGGACAGACACATTTAACCACTACAAAACATTTATTTGAGCACCCAAGAACATCACAGTTCAACTATCAGTGATGAAATGAGCACGAAAGGTGCGTGTGGCTGCACAAAAAGTATCAGTCTCGAGCACTGTTCTTAGAAGAGTGAAAATATCAGAGAAGGTGGCTAGGACACAGCATTGATCAAGGCTAGCTTGCCATAAGCACAAAAGCGCGTTGCTGGGATGAACATAAAAGGTTGTCGGCTGCTCTACTTGGTCAGGCAGAAGTAGTTCCCTTCTAGCTGAAACAACTTCTCCAGCTACAGAAAATGCCCTCTCAATTGGCACTGAACTGGCTCGTATTGCGAGGTATTTCGTGCACTGCTCTGACTATACCAGCTTCGCAGGTATAGCCACAAAAAAGTTCACCAGTGCAGTCAGCTACTGCATGGCCCAACTGTAGTGCCTAGAACCCAACGTTACGCATTGCTCTGGGCGCCGCCATGTTGTTATGTCTCTGTCGATAGGACTTGCGGACCGAAATGAACGCCGGTGCTCGCAGTAGAATATTCGGCTAGACACGAATATTCACGTCGTGTCGAATAATCGAAACAACACGAATATGTGGATTTCGAATCGAACACGATTAATAAAAAAATAATATTTGAATTATATTCGAAAATTTCGAATATTCGCACACCCCTACTCAGAAGAAATTCTACACCTGAGACACGGCAGACGCACGAAACCAAACTAAACGCACTATCTTACTGAGGTGTAGGGGCTAGAACACACGCGTATTTAACCGCCTTTATGAGTAACAGGACGGCGGAGATATGGTTTGGGTCCACACAATCCCCCTCGTTAGCTCTAGAAAGCAGGGGCACATCTCAAGGCTGAGTTTTATCTCCACTACTCTTCGACACCACTCCCATACCCATGGGCCGAAAATTAGAGCGGATCCCACTCCTACGCAGACGACCACGGCAAATTGCCGGCGAAATGGGGAAAGCCTCCAAGCGGAAGCGGTACGGACTGCGTGGCCTGTATAGGCCTTGCACACTCGCTGACCGAATCCTGCTGCTCCACCCGACTGCGGGCCGTCACAAAAAGGGAAAACCCTCTATACAAGTGACGGTCGACGGCCTCCCAGTATCGGAGGTACAGAAACTCCGCATCTGGGAACGTTTGTCCAAACACACGGTCATGACACATCAAAGCAACAGGCTAATAAAAAAAATGCCAAACAAGCATTCGTGATTAGCAGAATGGTATACTCACTGCCCTATATTCCACCTCACAAAGGATAAAAGAGGAAAGAGTAAACGTGCTAATAAGACAAGGAGAGACGATCTCGCCTATGCTATTAACCGCATGTTTACAGGAGGTATTCCGGGGCCCGAATGTGAACAGATGGGGATAAGATTTAGCGGAGAATACCTTAGTAATCTGCGATTCGCTGATGATATTGCCTTGCTAAGTCGATCAGGTATGACTGCAAAGTATGATCAATGAGTTATACTCAACCGTCTAGGAAGAAAATATGGCTGTTTAGGGCAGTAGTGACAGCCGATCATGATCATGAGAGGGAACTAACTAGAAGAATAAGAATGAGGTGAAGCGCATAAGGCAGTTTACCAATACCCCTCAAGAGAGAAGTCTACAACCAATGTATCTTACCGGTACTCACCTATGGGGCAGAAGCGTGGAGGGTAACAAAGAGGTTTGGTTTTGTTTATGGTGTTTAACGTCCCATAGCGACTAAGGCTATGAGAGACGCCGTAGTGGAGGGCTCCGGAAATTTCGACCACCTGGGGTTCTTTAACGTGCACTGACATCGCACAGTACACGGGCCTCGAAGTTTCTCCTCCAAATAAATTCAACCACCGCGGCCGGGATCGAACCCGCGTCTTTCGGGCTAGCAGCTGAGCACCATAGCCACTGAGCCACCGCGGCGGCTAACAAAGAGGGTTCAGCTTAAAGACAACGCAGCGAGCTATGCAAAGAAAAATAATAGGCGTGACGTTAACAAACGCGGGTTAATGACATTCTAGTCGAAATCAAGAGGCAGAAATGGGCATGTAATGCGAAGGCAAGATAACCGCTGGCCCTGATGGGTAACGGAGTGGATTCTAAGAGAAGGCAAGCTCAGCAGGAGGTTGCAGAAAGTTAAGTGGGAGGATGAGATCAAGAAATGTGTAGTAATACGGTGGCCGCAGCTGGGAAAGGACAGGGTAAATTGGAGAGACATGGGAGCGGCTTTGTCCTGCAGTGGGCGTAGTCAGGCTGATGCTGATGACAAATCGGGCCTAAATCCGCCTCAAGGGACTTCAACCAACAGGCTCCTCCGCATGGTGGGTCCGTAACACTCTACAAGAACTGTCTGAAGTCCGTTGTACTGCTGGCTATCCTCCACAAACACAGGCAGATACATCCCAAGCCCCCCCCCCCCCCCCCCCCCCCCCCCCCCCCCCCTGGACAACACCCTCAGCAAATCACGGAAAACCTAATCGTCCACCCAACCAACAACCGGGAAAGAGCTGATTTCACTTCATTTTTTGCTTGAAAGTAAAGTTGTTACTAACACCATGCTACAAATGATTTTCCCGCCTGAAGAATAAGTAATGGAAACCGAGTGCTCGTTCTGTCAAAGGTAACGTTTACATTTCGAAAATGCTATAGCAACTGGCCCGAATAATCGGGTGAGTGTAAGTGTCAGCTCCGAACTGAATTCTCGAAAACTGCACAAGTGTGCTTTCGGTGAAGAGTGAGTGTTATGAAAAGTACGAGAGACTGATGTTATATTCCGAGGGTTGCCTTGCGTGAGCAATACGAAGTCGAAGGCAGGATGAACGTTATAATTGTAATAAAAAAAGAAAAAGAAATGAGCAAAGTTTTTGCATTGACTGCTGCGGAGACATACAGGCCGGAATGTATTGCGAAACCTCCCCCGGTCTGGTTCCGGTCCTAGGCCCGAGCTAAATGATGCAAGTGCTCTCAGCGGGTGTGTGGACGACCGTACGCAGAAAATGTTTTAGAAGGCTAGGCCATTAGGGTGTGTCCCCGAAGACAATACAGGATTTCTTAAAAATAAAAGTAATGAGTTAGAACACTTTTTTTTTGGCTTAGAATTGTCAGCTGAGTATTACATCAGAATACAGCTAACACATTCTAAATAGCAGGCTGATTAACAAATACTCATTAGCTGTCTTTTTTAACTATTACTAGTAGGCTGCTTAGTTAATGAGACCCCTGTAGCCTATCGTAATTTCTACATCAGTTTTTATAATTTCGAAAATACGCTTACCCTCGACGGTGTGGGCCAACAAATCTTGGCTATTTCGACGAGTTACGTGGCAACATCGAGGCAAAATGCACGCTCTTTCAAGAAGCTTGGAGGCACAGCAAACTCCCTAGTGCATGTAAGACGTCGAAACCGACAACGTTTGTTGTGCCACAGCGCTGAGGGCAGCCGTTATTATTGTAAAAACTTTGGATGCTACTGTGGGCTGCAGGCCTCTTAAAGGTGCAGTGAAGCGAAATCTGAACTCGTCTTTTTGCCGCGGGAGCTCAATCTACACGTTTCTCGCATTCCTAGAAACTGCGATTTATTGCCCTGTGTGGTCGATTTCCCTAATTAAATCAAATTAACGTCCGGCTCCCACCTTTTTTTTTTGAATTCTCCCCGTACGGTGAGCGGAGTCGACGAACGCGCCACCCAGTGCCGTGGCGGCTTGCCGCTGTGCCATCGGCGGAGTAATACGTATGCTTCGTCTCACAAGATGTTTGCAGCACTACGGAAGGCAGAGCACTCTCGTCCAATCAGGGCTGCAGGAACACAAAAAATAGTCCCTCGAATATTTGAGCAGTGTAGGACTATTAATCAAACAATGAGCACAGCAATTGAAAGCATAATGTGGACTAAGCCGCCGCGGTGGCTCAGTGGCTATGGTGCTCGGCTGCTGGCCCGAAAGACGTGGGTTCGATCCCGGCCGCGGCGGCGGAATTTCTGTGGAGGAGAAATTCGAGGCCCGTGTACTGTGCGATGTCAGTGCACGTTAAAGAACCCCAGGTGGTCGAAATTTCCGGAAACCTCCACTACGGCGTCTCTCATAGCCTTAGTCGCTTTGGGACGTTAAACCCCATAAACCAAACCAAACCATAATGTGGACTGGTAGATTTAGGTGGTATAGAGTGCTTCAATCACTGGTGAAATTAACAGACAAAGCCCGTACGAACACAGCTCTGCGGAGGCAGTGATGCATCGCCATTTTCCAACATGGCGCCGTCCGAGTCGGTAGTGTCGTCAGTGTGCCCTACACCGACAGTGCGCTGTTTTTCTAAGCAGACCATCGCAGTTGGCTTCTTGAAGTGCTTCGTCTCGAGAACGGGGGCAGTTCAAGTACGAATGCGCTCACCAAGAGGAGAGCAAAACTCACTCAGGTGAGCGAGCGAACGCTTTACCAGTGGACAACGCAGACGTTGAAGGCGGGCCGAATGTTGTCCCTGAAGAAGCCGGCTGCGTTACACCGATGGACAACGCGCCATATCATTCTGTGAAGCAGGATAAAGTGCGGCGGATGACTAGCCTCAAAAAAAGACATAGACTGGGCTGCCTGGAAAACGGGTCGCGTGGAGTAGCGACATGGTGAAGGCCGAGCTCATGAAGCTTGGCAACAACGTGAACGCAGGTGGGGACCGATACCGTGTGGACTGCAGCGCCGAAGCTGCTGGCCGTCTCGATGTGCGCTTGCCACCCTACCACTGACAATCGAGTTTGTTTGGAGCGATGTCAAGGGCTTCGTCGCCAGTTAAAACAAGACGCTTAAGCTCTAAGACGTGGAGCCTCTGGTTTGGCAAGGCATAATGCATGTGACTACTGAGAAATGGAAGAATTACGTGCAGCATGCTATTAGTGAGGAAGATGGGATGAGGAAACTGGACCATGTCATTGACGATGCTGTTGACCAAGGACCATCTATTGTTGTCAACCTGGACGACGGCACAAACCAGCAGAGTTGAGTGGAGTTGGGATGAGCCCCATTAATGTGCTAACGTACGCGCGAAAGTCGGAGTACCCTCGCAGCGTCTCTCATGAGATATTGCAGACACCGTAGCAGACGGCTCCGGATTAATTTTGACCGCTTGTGCGTTGACTTTAACGCATCGCATGGGGTTTTGCATTTCGCCAACATTGACATTCGGCTGCCCCGGCCTGCATTTGACCCTTGCATTTGCTTAATAGTGTAGTGGCCATGCTGGAATAAATAAATTCATTTACACATAGCAGGAACATTGAAAATAACTGTGACGTGACAACAGAGGAAATGATACAAACAGGTGGCGACAGAAAAAAAAGAAAAAGTGGGGCCAGTGCGTCTGCCTGTACAAAAATAAACAGACGTCAAGCGCCCCCTCCTAGATGTACAAAGAAGCTAATTAGCAGTACGCCTTCTTTTATATGGAACAAGCCACCTGAATCGAGCAACAGGCGCGTAGGAACACACTAATGTAGTGCGCGCCATCCTGATTGGACGAGAGAGCTCTACCTTTCGTAGTGCTGCAAACATGTAGTGAGACAGAGTATAGTAGCAAATAGTCCGCGCGTATTTTTATTTCTGCGGGCCTATTTTGCGACTATATTATCTGCGAATGAAACTATTTATTCGCGGAAACCAAAAAGACTAAATAAAGCGAAAGCAAAGCTTCCACGGGACTGGCTGAAGGCACTCCACGCATTGGTCGACTACGCCCACCGTACGGGGCAGAAGTCAAAAAATAATGGCGGGAGCCGGACGTTAATTCGATTGAATTAGAGAAATCGGCCACACAAGACAATAAGTCGCAGTTTCTACGTGTTCAGATTTTTCTTCACTGCACCTTTAATAATGAAGGTTTGTAACAGTAACAGTTTAGAAGATAGCTATTGAATATTGGTTTATCGTCTTGCTAGATAGCACGTAGTAGCTGCATTCTGATGTACTATACCGCCGACAGTGCGAAAAAAGTGCTTTTCGAACACAGAAAGCCTATTTTAGAAGAAAAAAAGATGTGTAAAGTCTGAAGTTGAACACTCACTATATACATCCTTCGCGGTCGCGTTTTGCTAGTTTCCCGGCAGCTGCGCACCACTGCCTGCAGGCTTCTCTAGAGCGAAGTAGTTGCTATGGAGGTTAGAACATGCAGAAACTGCAAAATCGAAGCGGCGGAATGTCGGCGCGAGAAAAACGGGTTTCCACGGGCCAAACCAAAGATACGGTGTACGCGAGACGACTGCGCTGCATGAGTAAATTCAGCGGGGAACTACTGATTGCGACCGCAGGACGGTGCTGGAGGTGCCGTGGAGGACAGCTGCGAGCGTACATCGAGCGGACATCCGGAAACGCGACGTACGCGTCTGGTGTTTTGTTCCTGGATAATTGTTTTAGCATCCTCTCATATCCTGATGTCCCGTAAAAAAAAAAAAAAAAGGTCTGCCTAGTGTCTTTCTGATGTGTGCTCGCTGCGGTCTATTATGGTATTTGCAGCGGCATGCCTATTAATATAACGATATAAAATGATCATCATAAAAGGAAATTGTTTACAGTGGCTGCGGTCCTCATCGACTCTCTCTGCACTTTCCCCATGTTTGTGACATGCAATATTGCTGTAGCACCGCGTGAACTGCACAATGTAGAACTACGTAGCGCATTCAAGACGGAGGCCAGTAATTAGAGAAGACTCGCTAAGTGTTAACGCTTCCACTTACCGGATTCTCGCAGACTTTTGTGGCAAGTGGCCATCAATTCGGCAGTTGCAACGGACTGTGATAATTGGAAGTGGTGAGCCATTCGCACAAGGAGAGTAAATTCCAATGATTGTCTGCAGCCTGCACCTTACGTTGCTCAGTTGTAGCAAGGCGATATGGACCAGCTGGCAAAGCAATAACTAGAGCTAGTGAATTTTACGTTGTGCAGTGCGCGCGCTAATACAGCAACAATACAAGACACGAAGATGTTGACAGTGCAGAGAGAGACAATGAGGAGTGCAGCCGCTGTATTGTGCGTACTTTCATGAATGTGCTAGATATTATGATACGAAAGGGCACGCTGCTGCAGGTGCCTGAAAGACCGCAGCAAGCACACACTGGGCAGAAATACGAATCACACTGCGTACGCCCTTTTTCTCTTTTTTTTTTTTTATGGAACATCAGGATATGAGTGCATTAAAAAAAACCGTACGTAGCGTTTTCGGATGCATTTCAGTATAAACATGCTGCTGCAGGTACCGTAGAAGTCCGTAATAGCAACCAAACACCGGCCAGACATCCGAAAGGCATCACGTACCCTTCTTTTTTTGTTTGCTGGACGTTTTGTTTCTCATGAACGTTCATGGAACAAAACGTCCAGTAAAAAAAAAAGAGCGTGTGTACGTGGTGTCTCTCGGACGTCTCGTCAGTGTGTGGTTGCTGCGGACTTCTGCGGTGCCTGCAGCAGCGTGCGCACTCCTCCCTCGAATTCGGAACGATGGGAAAGAAAAAAAGAAACTTCCTCCCCCGAGGAAACCTCCGCTGGAGCAACGGGCATCCGCCCTCTGGATACCCGGGGGACAGCGAGAAGAAGAGCTGTGCGAAAAAGCACAGATCCTCCCCTTGTCCTCCACACACGGCGGCCGAGTTGTGACGCTGGTGGGATCACCAGGCGCAGTATTTTCGACAGCGATCCGCTGTGCCTGCGCTGGGAATCGAACCAAGGTCGGTGGGGATATTCGCCCAAGCATTGCCAACTGGCGCGCTGACCACTCGGCTACCGTGCGGCTCTGGTTCTTGACGGCGTCCGCGAGTGCTGATAGAAGGGAAGCGAAGAAGACCGAAAGCGAGCATGCGCGGGGGATGCGGTTATCTCGGCATCGGGCGTGGAGCGGCCGCACTAGGGCGGAAGTGCGATAGCGCGTGGGGCACCAGCCCCGTCATGGTGGTTCGTCCGTGCAGATAAAAGAAAGGTCGGAATGCCAAAGCCGCAACTTGAAACACGATCGGTGCGATTGTGCGGCGGTGAAAAAGGTGGCCGCGCGGCGAGGCAAAATGGCCGGGAACCTTTTGAACGGGAATGGCTTTGTTGTAGGTGTAGAAGCGCAAGCCAAAACTTGTGGGATGCTTTAGCGTACGTATACAGTAGCACGCAAAAGCGTTGGAGGGTTGTTACATTTGGGATTCCTGGTGCCCCGTATCGGTGAGATTGACAGGTCGGGAAGGGACCTGTCGGTAATGGCGCGCGCAAAGGAGCGCTGTTTCTGTGAGCGAAACGTATGTAACCTCCTGGTAATTAATGATTCGTGAATGGCAGACATTTACTGGCATGTGCGTGGCCTACCGCACAGAGATGCTTCCGTACTAATAATGGCAGTGTCACGTGCATTGAATGAGGAATGCGTCATCGGAGTTGTAACGACCATATGTAATCTCCACCCTCGCAGGCAGTGGCACGGATGGGAGGTGCAGAGATTTCAGTCCCAGGCCGAGGACAAGGAGGTGCGTGGACATTGGTCGTGGTGGGGCCACTACCCAGCGTGGAGTGCTCTTTCACACCTGCACGAAGGGACAGCAGGATATAAGTTACTTCAAGAAACACAAGGTTGCCACGGCAGTGCCATCGCGAGAGACCACTTCAAATTCGCAGGAGTTCGTAGGATTATCAGGTGCTAGACAGAGTGTGATGGGTTTCATTTATTCATTATACACTGTTCACTTTCCATTTGAGACACTAGACAGTGTAATGGATATCATGTATCCGGTATACCCTCTTAATTTTCCATTTCAGAAAATAGACTGTGTAACTGGTCTCTTTTGTTCAGTATACACTGTTCATTTTCCATTTCAGACACTAGACTGTGTAACTGGTCTCTTTTGTTCAGTATACACTGTTCATTTTCCATTTCAGACACTAGACTGTGTAACTGGTCTCTTTTGTTCAGTATACACTGTTCATTTTCCATTTCAGACACTAGACTGTGTAACTGGTCTCTTTTGTTCAGTATACACTGTTCATTTGCCATTTCAGACACTAGGCTGTGTAACTGGTCTCTTTCGTTCAGTATACACTGTTCATTTTCCATTTCAGACACTAGGCTGTGTAACTGGTCTCTTTCGTTCAGTATACACTGTTCATTTTCCATTTCAGACACTAGGCTGTGTAACTGGTCTCTTTCGTTCAGTATACACTGTTCATTTGCCATTTCAGACACTAGGCTGTGTAACTGGTCTCTTTCGTTCAGTATACACTGTTCATTTTCCATTTCAGACACTAGGCTGTGTAACTGGTCTCTTTCGTTCAGTATACACTGTTCATTTGCCATTTCAGACACTAGGCTGTGTAACTGGTCTCTTTCGTTCAGTATACACTGTTCATTTGCCATTTCAGACACTAGGCTGTGTAACTGGTCTCTTTCGTTCAGTATACACTGTTCATTTGCCATTTCAGACACTAGGCTGTGTAACTGGTCTCTTTCGTTCAGTATACACTGTTCATTTGCCATTTCAGACACTAGGCTGTGTAACTGGTCTCTTTCGTTCAGTATACACTGTTCATTTGCCATTTCAGACACTAGGCTGTGTAACTGGTCTCTTTCGTTCAGTATACACTGTTCATTTGCCATTTCAGACACTAGGCTGTGTAACTGGTCTCTTTCGTTCAGTATACACTGTTCATTTCCCATTTCAGACACTAGGCTGTGTAACTGGTCTCTTTCGTTCAGTATACACTGTTCATTTGCCATTTCAGACACTGGACTGTGTGACCGGTCTCTTTCGTCCAGTATACACTGTTCATTTTTTATTTGAGGTACTAGACAGTGTGATGGGTTTCATGTATTCAGTATACACTTTCCATTTTCTATCTGAGGTACTAGACAGTGTGATGGGTTTCATGTATTCAGTATTCACTGTTCATTTTCCATTTCAGGTACTAGACAGTGTGATGGGTTTCATGTATTCAGTATACACTCATTATTTTCCATTTCAGACACTAGGCTGTGTAACTGGTCTCTTTCGTTCAGTATACACTGTTCATTTGCCATTTCAGACACTAGGCTGTGTAACTGGTCTCTTTCGTTCAGTATACACTGTTCATTTTACATTTCAGACACTAGACTGTGTAATGGATATCATGTATTCGGTATACACTCTTTATTTTCCATTTCAGACACTGGACTGTGTGACCGGTCTCTTTCGTCCAGTATACACTGTTCATTTTTTATTTGAGGTACTAGACAGTGTGATGGGTTTCATGTATTCAGTATACACTGTTCATTTTCCATTTCAGACACTAGACTGTGTAACTGGTCTCTTTCGTTCAGTATACACTGTTCATTTTTTATTTGAGGTACTAGACAGTGTGATGGGTTTCATGTATTCAGTATACACTGTCCTATTTCTATCTGAGGTACTAGACAGTGTGATGGGTTTCATGTATTCAGTATTCACTGTTCATTTTCCATTTCAGGTACTAGACAGTGTGATGGGTTTCATGTATTCAGTATACACTCATTATTTTCCATTTCAGACACTAGGCTGTGTAACTGGTCTCTTTCGTTCAGTATACACTGTTCATTTGCCATTTCAGACACTAGGCTGTGTAACTGGTCTCTTTCGTTCAGTATACACTGTTCATTTTACATTTCAGACACTAGACTGTGTAATGGATATCATGTATTCGGTATACACTCTTTATTTTCCATTTCAGACACTGGACTGTGTGACCGGTCTCTTTCGTCCAGTATACACTGTTCATTTTTTATTTGAGGTACTAGACAGTGTGATGGGTTTCATGTATTCAGTATACACTGTTCATTTTCCATTTCAGACACTAGACTGTGTAACTGGTCTCTTTCGTTCAGTATACACTGTTCATTTTTTATTTGAGGTACTAGACAGTGTGATGGGTTTCATGTATTCAGTATACACTGTCCTATTTCTATCTGAGGTACTAGACAGTGTGATGGGTTTCATGTATTCAGTATTCACTGTTCATTTTCCATTTCAGGTACTAGACAGTGTGATGGGTTTCATGTATTCAGTATACACTCATTATTTTCCATTTCAGACACTAGGCTGTGTAACTGGTCTCTTTCGTTCAGTATACACTGTTCATTTGCCATTTCAGACACTAGGCTGTGTAACTGGTCTCTTTCGTTCAGTATACACTGTTCATTTTACATTTCAGACACTAGACTGTGTAATGGATATCATGTATTCGGTATACACTCTTTATTTTCCATTTCAGACACTGGACTGTGTGACCGGTCTCTTTCGTCCAGTATACACTGTTCATTTTTTATTTGAGGTACTAGACAGTGTGATGGGTTTCATGTATTCAGTATACACTGTTCATTTTCCATTTCAGACACTAGACTGTGTAACTGGTCTCTTTCGTGCAGTATACACTGTTCATTGTCCATTTCAGACAGTAGACTGTGTAACTGGTCTCTTTCGTTCAGTATACACTGTTCATTTTCCATTTCAGACACGAGACTGTGTAACTGGTCTCTCTCGTTCAGTATACACTGTCCATTTTCTATCTGAGGTACTAGACAGTGTGATGGGTTTCATGTATTCAGTATTCACTGTTCATTTTCCATTTCAGGTACTAGACAGTGTGATGGGTTGCATGTATTCAGTATTCACTGTTCATTTTCCACTTCAGGTACTAGACAGTGTGATGGGTTTCATGTATTCAGTATACACTCATTATTTTCCATTTCAGACACTAGACTGTGTAACTGGTCTCATTCGTTCAGTATACACTCTTCATTTTCCATTTCAGACACGAGACTGTGTAACTGGTCTCTCTCGTTCAGTATACACTGTTCATTTTCTATCTGAGGTACTAGACAGTGTGATGGGTTTCATGTATTCAGTATTCACTGTTCATTTTCCATTTCAGACACTAGACTGTGTAACTGGTCTCATTCGTTCAGTATTCACTGTTCATTTTCCATTTCAGACACTATACTGTGTAACTGGTCTCATTCGTTCAGTATATACTCTTTATTTTCCATTTCAGACACTAGACTGTGTAACTGGTCTCATTCGTTCAGTATATACTCTCCATTTTCCATTTCAGGTACTAGACAGTGTGATGGGTTTCATGTATTCGGTATAGACTGTTCATTTTCCATTTCAGGTACTAGACAATGGGATGGGTGTCATGTTTTCAGTATACACTGTTCATTTTCCATTTTAGACACTAGACTGTGTAACTGGTCTCTTTCGTTCAGTATACACTGTTCATTTTCCATTTCAGACACTAGACAGTGTGACTGGTCTCTTTCGTTCAGTATACACTGTTCATTTTCCATTTCAGACACTAGACAGTGTGACTGGTCTCTTTCGTTCAGTATACACTGTTCATTTTCCATTTCAGACACTAGACAGTGTGACTGGTCTCTTTCGTTCAGTATACACTCTTCATTTTCCATTTTAGACACTAGACAGTGTAACTGGTCTCTTTCGTTTAGTATACACTGTTCATTTTCCTTTTCAGACACTATACTGTGTAACTGGTCTCATTCGTTCAGTATATACTCTTTATTTTCCATTTCAGACACTAGACTGTGTAACTGGTCTCATTCGTTCAGTATATACTCTCCATTTTCCATTTCAGGTACTAGACAGTGTGATGGGTTTCATGTATTCGGTATAGACTGTTCATTTTCCATTTCAGGTACTAGACAGTGTGATGGGTTTCATGTATTCGGTATAGACTGTTCATTTTCCATTTCAGGTACTAGACAGTGTAATGGATATCATGTATCCGGTATACCCTCTTAATTTTCCATTTCAGAAAATAGACTGTGTAACTGGTCTCTTTTGTTCAGTATACACTGTTCATTTTCCATTTCAGACACTAGACTGTGTAACTGGTCTCTTTCGTTCAGTATACACTGTTCATTTTCCATTTCAGACACTAGACTGTGTAACTGGTCTCTTTCGTTCAGTATACACTGTTCATTTTCCATTTCAGACACTAGACTGTGTAACTGGTCTCTTTCGTTCAGTATACACTGTTCATTTTCCATTTCAGACACTAGGCTGTGTAACTGGTCTCTTTCGTTCAGTATACACTGTTCATTTGCCATTTCAGACACTAGGCTGTGTAACTGGTCTCTTTCGTTCAGTATACACTGTTCATTTGCCATTTCAGACACTAGGCTGTGTAACTGGTCTCTTTCGTTCAGTATACACTGTTCATTTGCCATTTCAGACACTAGGCTGTGTAACTGGTCTCTTTCGTTCAGTATACACTGTTCATTTGCCATTTCAGACACTAGGCTGTGTAACTGGTCTCTTTCGTTCAGTATACACTGTTCATTTGCCATTTCAGACACTAGGCTGTGTAACTGGTCTCTTTCGTTCAGTATACACTGTTCATTTGCCATTTCAGACACTAGGCTGTGTAACTGGTCTCTTTCGTTCAGTATACACTGTTCATTTGCCATTTCAGACACTAGGCTGTGTAACTGGTCTCTTTCGTTCAGTATACACTGTTCATTTGCCATTTCAGACACTGGACTGTGTGACCGGTCTCTTTCGTCCAGTATACACTGTTCATTTTTTATTTGAGGTACTAGACTGTGTAATGGATATCATGTATTCGGTATACACTCTTTATTTTCCATTTCAGACACTGGACTGTGTGACCGGTCTCTTTCGTCCAGTATACACTGTTCATTTTTTATTTGAGGTACTAGACAGTGTGATGGGTTTCATGTATTCAGTATACACTGTTCATTTTCCATTTCAGACACGAGACTGTGTAACTGGTCTCTCTCGTTCAGTATACACTGTTCATTGTCCATTTCAGACAGTAGACTGTGTAACTGGTCTCTTTCGTTCAGTATACACTGTTCATTTTCCATTTCAGACACGAGACTGTGTAACTGGTCTCTCTCGTTCAGTATACACTGTTCATTTTCCATTTCAGACACGAGACTGTGTAACTGGTCTCTCTCGTTCAGTATACACTGTCCATTTTCTATCTGAGGTACTAGACAGTGTGATGGGTTTCATGTATTCAGTATTCACTGTTCATTTTCCATTTCAGACACGAGACTGTGTAACTGGTCTCTCTCGTTCAGTATACACTGTTCATTTTCCATTTCAGACACGAGACTGTGTAACTGGTCTCTCTCGTTCAGTATACACTGTCCATTTTCTATCTGAGGTACTAGACAGTGTGATGGGTTTCATGTATTCAGTATTCACTGTTCATTTTCCATTTCAGGTACTAGACAGTGTGATGGGTTGCATGTATTCAGTATTCACTGTTCATTTTCCATTTCAGGTACTAGACAGTGTGATGGGTTTCATGTATTCAGTATACACTCATTATTTTCCATTTCAGACACTAGGCTGTGTAACTGGTCTCTTTCGTTCAGTATACACTGTTCATTTGCCATTTCAGACACTAGGCTGTGTAACTGGTCTCTTTCGTTCAGTATACACTGTTCATTTTACATTTCAGACACTAGACTGTGTAATGGATATCATGTGTTCGGTATACACTCTTTATTTTCCATTTCAGACACTGGACTGTGTGACCGGTCTCTTTCGTCCAGTATACACTGTTCATTTTTTATTTGAGGTACTAGACAGTGTGATGGGTTTCATGTATTCAGTATACACTGTTCATTTTCCATTTCAGACACTAGACTGTGTAACTGGTCTCTTTCGTTCAGTATACACTGTTCATTGTCCATTTCAGACAGTAGACTGTGTAACTGGTCTCATTCGTTCAGTATACACTCTTCATTTTCCATTTCAGACACGAGACTGTGTAACTGGTCTCTCTCGTTCAGTATACACTGTTCATTTTCTATCTGAGGTACTAGACAGTGTGATGGGTTTCATGTATTCAGTATTCACTGTTCATTTTCCATTTCAGACACTAGACTGTGTAACTGGTCTCATTCGTTCAGTATTCACTGTTCATTTTCCATTTCAGACACTATACTGTGTAACTGGTCTCATTCGTTCAGTATTCACTGTTCATTTTCCATTTCAGACACTATACTGTGTAACTGGCCTCATTCGTTCAGTATATACTCTTTATTTTCCATTTCAGACACTAGACTGTGTAACTGGTCTCATTCGTTCAGTATATACTCTCCATTTTCCATTTCAGGTACTAGACAGTGTGATGGGTTTCATGTATTCGGTATAGACTGTTCATTTTCCATTTCAGGTACTAGACAGTGTGATGGGTTTCATGTATTCGGTATAGACTGTTCATTTTCCATTTCAGGTACTAGACAATGGGATGGGTGTCATGTTTTCAGTATACACTGTTCATTTTCCATTTTAGACACTAGACTGTGTAACTGGTCTCTTTCGTTCAGTATACACTGTTCATTTTCCATTTCAGACACTAGACAGTGTGACTGGTCTCTTTCGTTCAGTATACACTGTTCATTTTCCATTTCAGACACTAGACAGTGTGACTGGTCTCTTTCGTTCAGTATACACTCTTCATTTTCCATTTTAGACACTAGACAGTGTAACTGGTCTCTTTCGTTTAGTATACACTGTTCATTTTCCTTTTCAGACACTATACTGTGTAACTGGTCTCATTCGTTCAGTATATACTCTTTATTTTCCATTTCAGACACTAGACTGTGTAACTGGTCTCATTCGTTCAGTATATACTCTCCATTTTCCATTTCAGGTACTAGACAGTGTGATGGGTTTCATGTATTCGGTATAGACTGTTCATTTTCCATTTCAGGTACTAGACAGTGTGATGGGTTTCATGTATTCGGTATAGACTGTTCATTTTCCATTTCAGGTACTAGACAGTGTGATGGGTTTCATGTATTCGGTATAGACTGTTCATTTTCCATTTCAGGTACTAGACAATGGGATGGGTGCCATGTTTTCAGTATACACTGTTCATTTTCCATTTTAGACACTAGACTGTGTAACTGGTCTCTTTCTTTCAGTATACACTGTTCATTTTCCATTTCAGACACTAGACAGTGTGACTGGTCTCTTTCGTTCAGTATACACTGTTCATTTTCCATTTCAGACACTAGACAGTGTGACTGGTCTCTTTCGTTCAGTATACACTCTTCATTTTCCATTTTAGACACTAGACAGTGTAACTGGTCTCTTTCGTTCAGTATACACTCTTCATTTTCCATTTTAGACACTAGACAGTGTAACTGGTCTCTTTCAATCAGTATACGTTGTTCATTTTCCATTTCAGACACTAGACGATGTGATGTGTCCCATATATTCAGTACACACTGTTCACTTTCCATTTCAGACGCTGGACAGTGTAACTGGTCTCTTTCGACCAATTTGCCCTTTTCCTGTTTTGTTGCCTCTTTGGGTTAGTGCAACACGATTACGTGTGAGCGTTCATTGCTCGCGATATTTTTTCCGCTTCGGTCCGGCTGCAAGGGACAGAAATCTGTATTATATTTAATAAACAGTACACAGTGCTTCAACGCTTTGGCTGAATGTGTACAGCGATGTACTCCGTGCCATGTTGGTCCCATCAACGCTTACATGGCACCAATCGAGCTTGAGGTTGCGGCTTTCGCATTCCCAACTCTCTTTCATCTGCACGGACGAAATACCATGACGGGGCTGGTGCCCCACGCGGTATCGCACTTCCACACTAGTGCGGCCGCTCCACGTTCGACGCGTAGCATGTTTCTGCTGGCACGCCCGATCTCGAGATAACCGCATCCCCCGCGCATGCTCAGTTTCGGCCTGCTTCGCTTCCCTTCTATCAGCACTCGCGGACGCCGTCAAAAGCCAGAGCCGCACGGTAGCCGAGTGGTTAGCGCGCCAGTTGGCAATGCTTGGGCGAATATCCCCACCGACGTTGGTTCGATTCCCAGCGCCGGCACAGCGGATCGCTGTAGAAAAAAAAACGGTGCCTGGTGGTCCCACCAGCGTCACAGCTCGGCCGCCGTGTGTGGAGGACAAGGGGAGGATCTGTGCTTAAAAGCACAGCTCTTCTTCTCGCTGTCCCCCGGGTATCCAGAGGGCGGATGCCCGTTGCTCCAGCGGAGGTGTTCCCGTGGGAGGACGGTTCTTTTTTTTCCCCTCATCATTCCGCATTCGCGGGAGGAGTGCGCACGCTGCTGCAGGCACCGCAGAAGTCCACAGCAACCACACACTGATGAGATGTCCGAGAGACACCACGTACACACGCTCTTTTTTTTTTTTACTGGACGTTTCGTTCCAGGAACGTTCATGATAAAAAAAAAAAGTGTTCGTGGTGCCTTTCGGATTTCTTGTCAGTGTTCGGTTGCTATTGCAGACTTCTACGGTACCTGCAGCAGCATGCTGGTTGATACTGAAAGCTAACACTCCGATGCCGAATAAAATATTGCAGAGGACACTTGAGCTCCACCTTGAAGGTGGCGCGATAGCATACCGGGTGTTTTTTTTTTTGAGAGGTTCAAAATTTTTAAAGAAAGGTAAATTCCTTTAGATTTATTTTAACCCTGGGGCTATACCGAGGGCTACGGCGGACAGCAGGTAAGAGGCAAGCTACTTTAATTAGTTCGCTGATTAACTGAATACGCTAATTAACCTTTATTTTAGGGGATATGTTGTATTAGCAGAATTGGAGATCGTCTTCCAAACAGTCCAGCCAAGAAAAAAGATTTTCATGCAAAACTTTTTTGCGCGCGTAACGAAGCGAGAAAAAGTCACCCTGGTAGGCAGCTTCACACTGTAACACAGCGTCTGTGAGCGCCTGTGACGTAGCTCTCTCCGCCCTGCACTTTGTGTCAATGGCCGCATTTGTTTTTCCAGTCCCGGACTACTTGCTGGCAGGTCTCGGCTTCCGCTCGAACAGGAAAAGCGTCATGGTCACATGACCTACTTGCCATAGGCTGCTTTCGAACACGGCGCCAGAGTCGGGCTCCCCCTCGGTTACCGTACAAGGACGCTGTCATCTGCTAGCAGACGATGCAAGCCACGGCCACTACGACGCCGAAGCAACGCCGTGCGCTCGATCATGATACTGAGTCGATTTAAAGACTGTACTGTCAGCTTAGCGTAGGTGCATTACAGAACTCAGCTTCGGAGGTATGCTCGCCGCTACTGCTTGCGGCGAAGTTCGCACAAAGTAGCCCAACTCGTTGCGGAAAGGCGGATAGACGAAAGCCTCCGCAAAAATGTTGACAACAAGCTCTATAGCTGCTCCAGTATACGAGTGGTTCACCTGCGATGCTTTCAGGTAAGCGTACAGACAGCATGTGCAAAACAAGCGAACAAGAACCTCTTGACGACACGAGCTAACAATACGCGCTCGCAGCTCCGAACGCGCGTCCGTGTGCGGTGGATTTCAAGAAAATAAACGAAGATGCAAGAACAAAAAGTCTTGCGATGGCTCAGAGAGGAGCTACGGAGCTCATGTGAAGGTTTAACGCATGATATCGACCTCCTGGAACACGAAAAGCACTCAAAATGCACACGGAGTCTAACTTAATATGGCTGCCAGCGCGGCGCGCAGCTATCGTCTGCTGCCTTCTCAGCAGCCCCAAGCAGCCCGCGGACTGCCATAGGCTAAAAACGAACGCGTTGCTATGGCGATGCAAGCAGGTGGGCGGAGCTTTCGGGCTGCCCGAGAAAAACAAATACCGGACTCGAGTCCGCAAGTAGTCCCGGACAGTCCGGGACTGAAAAACAAATGCGCCCAATGCGTTTTTGTTCCAGCGCGGCATTCCGAGAGGCCGCGGAGCGAAGCGAGATAAGCAGCGATAGCGCAGGGCGCAGTGAACTACGTCAGAGGCGCTCCCGCCGCTGCGTTACGGTGTGAAGATGCCTACCAGGCTGAATTTTTCGCGCCTCTTAACGTGCGTGTAAAATTTTTAATTGAAATTGTTTTTTCTCGGTTGACTGTTTAGAGGACGATCTCCAATTCTGCGAATACAACATAGCCCCTAAAACAAAAATTAGAAATGTTAATTAACATATTTAGTTAATCAGCGAACTAATTAAAGCAGTTTTCCTCTTGCCTGGCGCCCGCCGTAGCCTCCAGTATAGCCCCAGCGCTAAAATAAATCTAAAGCAATTTACCTTTTTTTTTAATTTTGGGCCTTCTAAAAAAAAACACCCGGTATAGTTGGTTAGGCTTTCCATTCTGGTCAGTTTGGCACCTTTGAACAGATTTTGCATTTTTAAAAATTGTTTCAACTACTTAATCGATCAATACTAATAGTAATAATACTGAGTTTATGCTGCACGACGCGCTGAATCTTATGACACCATCCGGAACATTCCGCGGCAAACGGCTGGCATGACACGATTTCTTTTTTTTTATGCAACCCCCCATTATTGCCGGCACGAGGTGCTGTCGGGTAGAAGCCCTCCTCTAGCTTAGAGCATATTCTTAAAAACTGTGCAGAGTCTTAGGTGAAATACCCTTATTCACAATCTGCAAGAATGGCGGCCACGCCTCCGAAGACAAGAATGAGCGATGATGATGATGAGAGGGAAACGTACCAAACGGTTTGCGGTTGCAACTAACCCCGCTCTTAATGCCGACGAGAAGCCTGAGTGGAGAGGTATTCTACGCAACCGTTCAGTATGCATTGCTGACCTACTTATACGGCACAGTCAACGAAAAACAATCGAATTGGAGCATACCCGTCGCTAACCGGATCTCACGGCGACAGAAATAATTAAGGAAAAGAAATTCGAAGAACGAAAGTACTTAGGAAACCCAGGCAGGCTGGTGTCACAACAGTGCCCCGTTCCCTGCCTCCTACTAGAAACACGTCAGCCCTGAGAAGAACTGCGCGACTATTAATAGCGAGTCTTCCATTAGATCTGATAACATGGTGAACGTATCCAGCCTGGCACTCAAATCATCGGAATGAGTTCCTCTCTACGTGTCTAACCTTCTACCCCATGACGGGAGAAATTTAGTCAGTTCCAATTATACCAGGATCCAGATAAGTTCGCATGGAACTTACGCCTGCGTGAGTGTTTCCAAAACCGCGAAACAGACCGTGAAATGAACGTACCAGGGACACCCGGCAAATCATGGATTCCAGCCAAACACAGAGGTAAACATTTACGTATGTATACATCACTGGTATTCAATAGCATTTCCTATCATCATATTCAAAATCTAAACCAAAAGCAGCCCACAACAACCCCTCAAGTCTTCAATCCTATGGACCAAGGCGACGCTATCGTTGTTAAGGACAAGACCGATTACTTAAAGGAAGGTTTCTGACAATTCCAAAATAAACACTTTTACACTGAACTCACTGGCGACCCCATAGGAGACTTCGAAGTCGAAGTTAACAATCAGATAACATCTCTCCTTCAAAAACAAAAATTCAGGGGGCACTTTGACTGTCTAAAGTGCGTAAAGGCGAAAGCGTTTTCCGCACCACTTTCAGTGCTTCTGTGGCACTGGTGGCGTCCCATGTAATTGAGTACTAATTACTAAGTGATGACAAATCACTAATTAATGGTTAATTACTGATTAATGTCTGAATACTAATTAACTGCTAATTAAGCTTAAGCTTCGTCTTTAGGAGTGGAACGCGACAGCGTGTTGTAGCGCTGCCAGGGAGTCCACGGAACGCCACCACCCGTTCGGCGCGATGCCTTGCCGTTTCAACGCAACGGTTTTTGAGGAAAGGAAATGGCGCAGTAAATCTCTGTCATCTCGGTGGACACCTGAACCGCACCGTAGAGGAACGGAGGAAGTGGGAGTGAAAGAAGAAAGACGAAGATGGCCCATAATGAAGAAAATGAAAATTGTATTTGAGGAAAGGAAATTACGCAGTAACTGTCTCACATATCTCGGTGGACACCCGTCAAAATTCAGGGGGGGGGGGGGGGGGGTGCACTTTTTTGACCTAAAGTGTGGTCACTGATGTGTGGTTAAGATGTTAAGCTTCGCCTCTAAGAGTGGAACGCGAGAGCGTCTTGCAACGCTGCCAGGGAGTCCATAGAACGCCATCGCCCATTCGGTTCTACGCCTCGCTCGTCGGTAAATTGGTTTTTGAGGAAAGGAAATGTATTTCTCTATCATATCTCGGTGGACACCTAAACCTCGCCGGAAGGAAAGGGAGGAGGATGGCAGTGAGCGAAGACACGTATTCACTAGACGTGCAATTTAACAATACTGCAGATTGGGCGAGTTGGTTAACATACATCTTGAAAAATTTAGCGCGACACACAAGGACAGAAAGAGTAGACGACACGAGCGCTGACTAACAACTGGAAGTTTATTCGAAAACACGTAGAATTATAAAGGAAGAAAGTGCGATAAAATCGTTGGTCAAAAACCAAACGTGTTTTCGAATAAACTTCCAGTTGTTAGTCAGCGCTCGTGTCGTCTACTCTTTCTGTCCTTGTGTGTCGCGCTAAATTTTTCAAGATATACTAGACGTGCCTTTGTTCATTCCAAACCATCGAGCTGGCATGGCGGAGTGGATAGCATGCTCGTCTCGCACTCCGAAGACCGGGGTTCGATTCCCGAGCTCAACCAATTTCTTACTAGGTTTTATTTATTTATATGGCCTGACTAGAGAAGTTAATTAGGCTAATTGGGTAATTAAGCAATTAACTAAGCTCAGTCCCACTTACTTGGAGCATCACTATATGGTCCCTTCAATTGGTTGCATGGTTACTAGCCAAAGTACAATTGGCCCCGTTTGAAATTGGCGCACTGTGACGTCACGACCGTTTCGACCAACTGAAAAGCGTGACATTCTCTGTCGACAACTGCTGCTTACAACGATGAGACATTAAAGGCTTTCGCCTTAAAAGATGTCCCAGGATATGTTTACAGCAATGACACCGGCCAGACCAGTCCCCGCACGGTTCTACCTCCTCTCGAAAATTCACAAACCAAACCGTCCCGACCGTCCCATTGTCTCAAGTAACAGCGAAAGAAGCTCCGAGGAATATGCACTCGTCCCACTATGACCAACGCCGCAGAACACGTGCGATGGCACTCCATCGAGCGTACGGCTCCGAGCCAGAAGCCGTATGGGTGGACGCTGCCTGCACGGATGATGAAGCGACAGCGGGTATGGTGGCCTCCTCACACTACCTCTCCCTCCAGACACCTCCCCAGAAGCTGCAGAGGAAGCCGCCACTGCGCTTGATATCACCCGCACGGAAGCCCGGTACATTTTAAGTGACTCTAAAACTGCGATTCTAAATTTTGCTCGATACCGAGTCTAAGTCCCTGCTTTTGGCATACTGGACTCGCCCGATGCACCCCCACCCCGCCAAATGGAGCTGATATGGGTGCCTGCGTACTCCGGGAATCCCGGATACGAGGCCGCCAACCATTTAGCCCGAGGTTCTTTAGACCGGGCTCAGGTGGTCTCGGATCGGGGATTCACGGAGAAGCGCATGCACTCATCCAGCGTGCTGACGTAGGCCTACAGGGCCTCACGCCAGTTCTGCCCCCTCCCTAGATAACAAACAAGCAACACTCTGGTACAGACTACACACTCTCTCCTTTCACTCCTTCCCTATGCTCAGAACCCTTCGCCTCTGCCCGGCGGACCCTCCCCCGCGGGACCTAGAGAACCTCAAGACATGGGAGGACCGGGAGACCCGGCTGGGCTGCCAGTGTTATCGACCTTAGGATCCTAACACTTGAGTGCAGTGGTGTCGTGTGGGGACCCTGGGGTGTGCCCCGAATTTCTCTTACAATAAAGTTTTTTTTCTTTTTTCATTTATCCCTCCCCCCTTGTCCGTGTTCGTTCTTCGTTCGTCCTGTCCACCCTTGCGCCTTGTACCAATTGGGATATTCGTAAACCGCCATTCATAATCTGAGAAAACCTGCCATAAGCGCTCCACCCCATTCTTATTCTTCTAGTTATTATCCACTCATGACCCGTTCTACACTAACTGTCTAACTCATTGATCGTGCTTTTCACTTCATCTCCTGGGTGACTTAGGAAGGCAGTGACATCTGTGGATCGGATACTACTTGCATACACTCCATTTACAGTTATCCCCAACTGCTCCCAAACCAGGTCTGGGAATACCTCCTGTAAACAGGCCGTGAATAGCATTGGCGAAATCATGTCTGCCTACCTGACGCCCTTCTTTATTAGAATTTTATTGCTCACTTTATGGAGGACTATGGTAGCTGTGCAGCTGCTATAGACGTATTCCAGTCTTTACGACACATATATTATTGTATCAAGGCGCGGTGCTTCGCTTGCTGTGTGCGCCGTAAGGGCGCTTGATCATCATCACCAGTCTGACTGTGCCCCCTGCAGGGCAAATGCATTTCTCATGGCGCTCCAATTAACCCTGTCCTTTGCCAGTTGCGACCACTGCCCACTGCTACGCTTGCCTCCTCTTGAAATCCATTCCATTACCCTTAAGGACCAGCGGTTATCCTGCCTTCGAATTACATGCTCTCCTCAAGCCCATTTGTTCCTTGTGATTCCAACTAGGATGTTATTAACCCGCATTTGTTCCCTCACCCACTCTTCCTGCTTCAAGGGTCTTAACTTCACACCTATCATTTTTCTTTCCATGGCTCGCCGCGTTGTCCTTAACTTAAGCTGAACGGTTTTTTGTTGCGGTATCAAATGGTTAATTGCTGTTAATGATCTCAGAGGACCTGCCATATGCGCTCCACCCCATTCTTATTCTTCGAGTTATTTTCCGTTCCCTTTCATCAGCAGCTACTACCTGCCCTAAGTGCACGTACTCAATTACCACTTACAGCACACCGCTACAAATTGTGAACTGCTGTTCGCTTGCTAGACTGTTCAACACTACTTTGGTTTTACGCAGACGATACGATTGTCTTGTCTCAAGGTTACCGCTTCTCAGACGCAAGCTCCCAAATGCAAAATGTAGTTAGTGTAAACGTCTCTAAAACAGCTTATCTCTTTCCACAATCATTTGAAGAAAGTTTAACTCTTCCACTACTGTTGCACTCACTCGCTGGTTCCGTATGGCTCATCTGTTAAATGTTCGGATGCCTTACTTGACACTGAGTTCGCCTGGAATGACCGCCTGATTTATGTATGCTAATGACTTACGATTCTCGAATTTTAACGTCCTGCTCACAGAACCGTATTCTGAGCCATTTTTGGTCTCATACATCCTCATCATCAACCTGACTACGCCTACTGCAAGGCAAAGGCCTCTGCCATGTCCCTCAAATTAACCCTGTCTTATCCCCAACTGTTCCCAAATCAGGCATCGGAATACCTCGTGCAAACAGGCGGTGAATAGCATTTGCGGAATCGTGTCTCCCTGCCTCACACACTTCCTTATTGGAATTTTATTGCTGACCTTATAGAGGAATGCGGTAGCTGTGCAGTTGTTATAGATATCTTCCAATATTTTCACATAACACTCTTCTACACCCTTAATCCACAATTGCTGCACGACAGCTGAGATTTCCACTGAGTCAAACTCTTTCTCGTAATCCATTAACGCGATATACCAGATGTCCCAGCTAAATGTAACCAAGCTTTTAAAAAACACACGGTGGCCTAGCCGTCTGAAACCAAATGAGGCCTGTTTATAGTCGCGTGACCTAGTCTGCAGTATTTTTTCGTTCTTCAAGGTTGACGAATTAGTTAAGCTTAATTAACTAACTTTTTAATTCTTGACTTGAGGAACACGGTGTCAATGGAGAAGTTGTAGATCGCTTTGAGAAACAGCTTACTGAGACATTTGCAGCAAAGTAATATTTACGTAAAGCAGTTTTTTTACCAGCCTTTAACCATAACCCGCACAATAAGGAAAAGCTTCCACATGACAACTGTGCCACTTCAACGTCCCAAGACGCGCCTTAAAGAATAAAATCCATTTTTTCTGAAGTCCTATCCTCGATGAGACTTTGGGTGCACATTGGGGCAGAGAAGTGAGCGAGCAGCTGGTCACGTGACAACTTTCTTTTAATGCCAATAAATGAATCTACTTAAATCGTAACTTGACAGAAACAGCACTGCTAGCGGTTTTTCGAGGTGATCTAAAACTTTTGTATTGACACTTTCTTCCTGAAGTCAATATTTAAAAAGTTAGCTAATTAAACTTATCTAATTAATTAACTTTGAAGGGCGAAGAAATACTCAAGACTAGGCCACGCGACTTATGAACAACTCTCAGTTGGTTTCACTAGACTATGACACTTCGCCTTTTTTAAAAGTTTGGTTACATTTAGCTGGGACACCCGATATATATAGGGTTTGGTTATATTCTGCTCATTTCTCTATCACCTGATCAATAGTATGAGTATGGTCTGTGTGAAGTGTTCTTTTCAAAAGCCTGCTTGATCATTCAGTTGACTGAAATCTAAGGTTATACCTACTATTAGCGATTACTTCAGTAAATACCTTATAGGCAACGGACAGTAAACTGACCAGCCTGTAATTTTTCAAGTCCTTGACGTCTCCTTTTCTATGAATTAATGTTCGCGTTCTTTCAAGCTTCTGTTTTGACGCTACCCTATTCTTCTTGCCGTTGTTGGGAGTTTTCGTACCATGTGCCACTGCACACACACTAATGCATTTCTATACATTACCGACTTCCCTAAAAATGTAACATCTTCAATAGGACTCTTTGCAGACGACTGTGTGGTCTACAGTGAATTAAACAATACTAATGACGTTCCATCACTCCAGGCAAAGCTAATACCTATCTCTAATTGGTGTTCGCAATGGCAAATGACGCTTAACGCGGCTATGTGTAATGTAATGCACATTTGCGTCGCAGAAATTCATGCTACGTTTCCTATTTTATTTCTTTTTCTATTCTGACACCCCTAACATCTTACAAACATCTCGGCGTCATTCTAACCGCATGCTTGGACATCTGAAATTTAATTTTTATTTAGCACCGGCACCTGTCAAGCTTCTTGTGTACAAGTCACGTGTCCGTGCTAAATTCGAATATGCTAACTCTGTTATGCTAATAGGGTCAGGACAACCATAGACTTACATCAACCAAATTGTTGGTTTGGTTTATTGGGGTTTGACGTCCCAAAGCGACTCAGGCTATGAGGGACGCCGTAGTGAAGGGCTCCGGAGATCTCGATCACCTGGGGTTCTTTAATGTGCTGTGACATCGCACGGTACACGCGCCTCTAGAATTTCGCCTTCATCGAAATTCGAACCCGCGTCTTTCGGGTCAGCAGTCGAGCGCCGTAATCACTGAACCACCGCGGCGGGGTCAATCAACTAAATGATCAGGCAGGCTTCCGTAAAGGATACTGAACGGTAGACCATATTCACGCTCTCAATCAGGTGATAGAGAAATGCGCAGAATATAACCAGCCCCTATATATAGCGTTCATCGATTACGAGAAAGCATTCGACTCGGTAGAAAACTCAGCTGTCATTCAGGCATTGCGGATTAAGGGTGTAGAAGAGTTTTATGTGTAAACATTGGAAGATAATTATAACGATTGCACATCTACCATAGTCCTCCATAAAGTCAGCAATAAAATTCCAATACGGAAGGGTGTCCGGCAGGGAGACATGATCTCGCCTATGCTATTCACTGCCTGTTTACAGGAGGTATTCTGGGGCCTGAAGTGGGAGCAGTTGGGGATAAGAGTTAATGGAGAATACCTAAGTAATTTATGATTATTTGAATGAATTGGAGAGACATGGGAGAGGCCTTTTCCCTGCAGTGGCCATAGTCAGGCTGATGATGTTATTGATGACCTGGAAGCAGTACAGACCCGAGCTGCCCGTCTTATCACCCGTAACTATGACGGGCTGTCGAGGGTCAATGAAATAAAAAAAAATAATTGTCCCTAACCCCTCTTTTCCTTAGCAGGGCAGCATCACTCATGTGTCTGTTTCTTCAAAATTTACAGGATGAATTGAATTCTTCGAGATGCACTGACGACGCACATATGGTTCATCCCACATTGATCGATCATGCAAAGTTGGCGTTCCCCGGTGCTGTACAACAATATGCATTAATTCTTTCATTCCAAATGCATCGTCGGCGTGGAACCACCTTCCACCACAAGTTGTACTCGGAAATGAGATTGAAGAGTTCAAGAGGAAGATGTCAGTATATGATTGCTTACCATAGTCATTTTTGAATTTTTCTATTCTGCGTTTCATTTGGTTGTACCCATGCATTCTGTTACATTATAGCCTTCTATAACGTGCCCATCTGAGTGTTCAACATTTGCACAAATGGCGTTATTATATTTCTCATATCAATTTGCCTCCTTGTGTGAATTTTTTCCTCTTGGCATATGTATTCATTCTCGTGCTTCGGTTTATCGACTGACATATTTCCGCCAGTTCATCATCAGCCTGACTACACCCACTGCAGGGCAAAGGCCTCTGCCATGTCTCTCCAATTAACCCTGTCGTTTGTCAGTTGGCGCCACTGTATCCCCGCAAACTTCTTAATCTCATCCGCCCACCTAACTTTCTGCCGTCCCCTGCTACGTTTGCTTTCTGTTGGAATCCACTCCGTTACCCTTAAGAACCAGCGGTTATCTTGCCTTCGCATTACATGCCCTGCCCAAGCCCATTTCTTCCTCTTGATTATCTTTCATTGTGTCACAGTAGTGTTTTTTTTTTTGCTGTATGCGTTATGCCCTCCTGTAACCAATTAATTTTTTGTTTCTATGTATCGCTCAAATCAATAATTCCCTGTGGGCCATGGGAGTATCGGAACTGAATAAAAAAATATACGCCGCCCGTTTTTATCGTAATTGAGCTAGTAAGGCTTTCGATTGAAAGGTTCCTCGCGCTAAGCTTGCCGGCTTAGCGCATTAATCTGCGAAAGCTGAGTGGCATTAGCGGATTTGTGCTCAAGTGCACACTCGGCCTTCTGCCGCTCGCGGATTTCCCAGCACACTTCACGGACTCAAGGGCCAGCTTACACGAAAAAACTGCCTAGTTTCCAGTGTTACCTTTTCCGCAGCATAAAAACATTCGTTTTTGAGGAACGGAAATGCCGCTCTAACTTCCTGACGTCTCGATAGACACCCGAACCTCGCCGAAGTAGAAGTAATAAAGGCGGGAAGAAATGTGTACTCTGGTAAGGCAATACGTCTACCTAGGTCACGTAGTGACCGCTATTCCGGATCATGAAAGGGAAGACAAATTTTTATCTCCTGGCTTGTTATATCTATTCTCAGAACAAATCCCATCAAATTCTGGTGTATCCTCTACCCTATAGACATAAATCTAATCGGCTCGATTAGATTTATTAGATTAGATTAGACGTTTAATATCTACCCCATCATTGCACACGGGAAGTATTCCTGATGATCGTACGATAGCCCAAATTGTTCCCATCTTCAAAACAGGTGATTGCGCATGCCCAGCTATCATATAATATCCCCTACTAGCATAAATTCTAAACTTCTAGGGAACATTATAGCATCAAACTCAATGTCCCACCTAGATTCAATTAACCTCTTTTATCCGCATCAGTATTGCTTCAGGAAATCGCTTTCACGTGAAACACAGCTGGTCGTGTTCACCCAACACATACTTAAGGACATGGACCATAACCTCCAGACAGATGCAATCTTTTTAGACTTTTTCAAAGACATTCGAATGCGTATCTCATCATCGTCTGTTTGCGAAACTTTCGTGCCTCGGGATTCCTACCAATCTAATTATGCTGGCTTGAACATTTTTTTAAAAGAGCGCTCGAAGTTCAAATCCGCAAATGACATCTACAGGTTTTCCCACTGAATTTAATCCTAGTGCCAGCAGAAATAATCTGAGCGCCGACAGATATAATCTGCCTGCTATGTAATTTAATCTCAGTGTCATGCACTTAATCTAAGCGCCAGCGTATTTAATCCAAGCGCCAGCTGTTTTAATCCAGGTGCCAACCAATTTAATCCGCATGCGGAAAACGAATGCGGTAAACGAATGCGGTAGAATATTCCAGAGCGCAGAGCACGAATGCCAGAAATAAAGCGAAGTTAAGACAATTTCTGAGGCCATGCAAGCCTGTGAGACCCATTCTCATGAACTATTTCGGTTTCTTCGCATACCTTGCAACATCAAAGAGCCACTAGCAGCTGTTAAAACCTCAGTATTTGATGCAACTCTTGCGGCTTATGACTGTCTGGTATTAATTAGTTGGGCAAGCACTGCTGATTATGGGTTGTCTTATGCGCTGAATCTGCATGCTAGTTACAATTACGGCCTTCATACTGTTTTCATATTGCCGGCCCTTATCATGCAACCGGTGCGAAATGTTTTCGGGAGGCTCTGATAAAGATTCAACACCACTAGCAGAAACAAAAAGGGAGTAGTGTAATACAGAGTTCTTCCAGGTGGGACGAGTCATAGAACCGGAGTAACGGTTCTTCACTTTACGGTTTATTTAGTTTTAAAAGGGAAAGTGAGCGAAGCTACACCGGAGCTTACAGCCTAGGTCAAGAATAGCTACTGGCGGCTGCCTTATAGCGGTGTTAACAATCTAGGTTTATACAAGCACAGAAGGGGCCGTCTTTGAAATGCAGTTTTATTTTCTGTAGGACATTAGGTGGCGCAAAGTGTGATCTCACATTTTACATGTCATCTTCACGCAAAGCTGCTGGTATAAAAGAAAAGTTATGGCGGTCGAAAGCAGCGCATTCTACTCGCTGTACTTGCTGCATACAGTGTGGAGCAGCGTCGAGCAATAAACTGCGCCGATGCTCCCTTTTAGTCAGTCCGGGCGGAGTGGTGAGCGCCAAGTCTCTCCGCTCGCTGAGGAAAGCTTTGACTTCAGACTTGAACTTCGAAAACACTTCCTCTATAGGGTTAAAAAATGGGCTGTAAGGAGGCAGCCTCTTGATTGAGTGCAGCTGACTGGCCAGGATTGCCTGTTCCGCATGGCTGTGAGCGGGGGTAATATCAAAAATAAAAACGGCTTCTGAACCAGGCTCTTCACTTTCGACACGGGCTGATATATCACTCAAAAATTCGTTAAACATGACCCAGTGAACTTTGTCGACAGCCGTCCAGTGTATGACACCATTTGCTGACATACAGGCGATAATGTTAAGGTTTGCGCCTCTGGTGCCAGTCGTCGTTTGCACTGCAGGTTGCCGCTTAACCGCACGGCCGAAGCTCCTTGAACACCATATGTTATAGTTGGTCTCATCAATGTAAAACCTGCACAAGCGGGGTCCATCACACTGCAGCCACTGCGCGTATGCTTTGCGGGTGCGTTTCGTACGTCATCTCTATTGCGGTCAATCGGCCTCTGAGTCACCAACTTCATAGAGTAGCCATGCGCATCCAGTAGGCGATCAATGCTACTTGTGCTGATGGCAATTCCGGGCAATTCTTCTTCCACCGCCTGCTTTATTTGCTTTAGCGTGAAAGCAGGGTTGTTGTCCACAATATTTTTGAGCGCCGCTACAACCTCATTTCCGAATTTCTTCGACGTTCCGCCTTTCTTCAGCACCTCTCTATCGGTAGCTGCAATGGACCTTGCTGTCTTTAAATTGATGCCCAGCGTGTCTGCCATTTTTTTTCACATCTCCTCCACGCCTTGACACATCGAGAATTCTGGCCCTGTCATGTTAAGAGACTTTGCTGTTCTTTCTTCTTGGTGCGTCTGGGGGCTTGAATGGCGGTCCTCGTTTTTGGTGTCCAATTAGGACGTAAGAGCACGGCTCATCGGCTTCCATGGAAGAAAATACTGCGCGTTAATGTCCATGCGAAATGAAGGAAAAGTCGTACACTATCCCCTGCTTATAGTATACGTGTGCGTACCACCACTGTCCGGCTATACACCATTGTGCAAATGCAGCCACAATGTGGCACACACAGAGCCGTCTGCTTTGAAACTTTCTTGTCTTCTGTGTTTTTAACAATGCTTTTTTTACGTGCCTGAGAAATAAAACTTATTTCTTGAAAAAGAAAGTTCACAGATTTCTAGTAACGTGTGCACGTATCTATGTCTTTTTCTATTGTCCTAGCATATTTGCAAAAGCAGACGACAATCCACAGGAAATGGAGGCGCAAAACTTGCCTTCTGCTTTGGAACTTTCCATCATTGGCTGTGTACCTTTTTTTCACACGAAACTACGTAGGGCTAATCTAGGGTACGGTTTATTAACACTTTCTTTGCTATCTGACAAAATAATTGCATATTTTATTGAGGACAGTGGATTCAATGCTGCATTATAAACAGTGTGTGCATTTGTGCCCTCCTCCGTTCTATGGTCGTAATAAAGAGCCAGTAAGCCATAGCACTGAGCCTCTGTGCAGCTTTTTAATGCTGATATTGTGCGCTTTAAACGGCGCTTTAAAACACTTGTATCAAAGTAGTGTTGGTTATAATATTGATGAAAGCTATGCAATATGTGGACACTTCGCTTAGGCATCGCATGGTTTGAAAAATTATCTAATCTTTATTCCTGGTATTCGTGTTCTATGCTTTGGAGTCTTCTACAGCATTCGTTTTTCGAGTGTGGATTAAATTGGTTGGCACCTGGATTAAAACAGCTGGCGCACGTATTATTTGCGTTGGCACTGGGATTAAATTGGTTGGCGCTCGCATTGTTTGCGTTGGCGCTTGGATTAAATACGCTGGCGCGTGGATTAAATGTTTTGCACTCAGATTAAATTCATGGCACGCAGATTATATCAGTCAGCGCGTAGATTATTTCCACTGGCACTAGGATCAAATTCAGTAAGAAAACCTGTAGTCACCCTTACGAGATGTAAAATCACGTGTCCCTCAAGGGGCCGGCCTATCACCATTACTTTTCTTAATATACATTAACGACCTACCCTCTAACATTCAATGTAAATTACGAGTGTTCGCGCATGATTCGCCATTTATAATGCAATAAATATCCCGACTGATAACCTTGTTTTGCAACAGGACCTTGACGTTATTGCATCATGGTGCGAAAAATGGCGAGCGCCATTACATCTATCTGAATGCACATCATTTTCCTTCACTCACAAACCCACCATATCGCATGTGCACACTAACAATATCTCATCAGTGCCGATCACCGCTGCAATATCTTATAATCACCTAGGTGTACATCTCGCACCATCATTTTCATGGGTCACCCACATTACAACTATTTGCTCCGATACTTCACTCACACTTGGCTGCCAGAGAAGTAATCTGAAATCTGCATCCCCTAACATAAAACAGCTGGCGTACGAAACATTTGTACGGCCAAAATTATAGTGTGCATCATCCATCTGGCACCCATGGCAATCATATCTCACCGTCGATTTGGAATCGATCCAAAATCGTGCAGCTCGGTTCATTACTTCATGTTACTCAAGAGAAACCGGCGTCACCGCCCTCAAGCAGTCCCTCCGAGTCACGCCCTGTCGTTTCCCGCCTATGATTACTCAATACATTTGTCATAGCACGAGAACACGACACACTCTATTAACCACGTCACTACGAACGTCCTTACGACTCAGTCACGGAAACCCGATAGCACGCATAGGGTGCCCGCACGAATGCTTACAACAACCCATTCTTTGCCAACGCGAGAACACTCGAATTCACAGCCTCCCGACATCGTTTCATGCACTGATCACAAAACATTCCGGGAGAAAATAAAAATTCATCTCATACAGATCCTGGTCGCATAAGCGCACTTTGCAGCAAATATTGTTTAATCTGTCTTTCAAGAGTGGTGTATCACCTGTTGTCGAATCCTGTCATGGTTGGAGCCCTTGCCATGTGAGTGTGCACGTTTGATTTCCTGTTTGTTATGCATGTTCACATCGCCTTACGCCGTTTCAACAATACGTCCCCCCTATGTAATGCCTTCAGGAGTTTAAGAAAACAATAAATGAAATGAATTAACTGAAAGAATAAGAATGGGGTGGACCGCACATGACAGGCTCTCTCAGATATCATGAATGGTAGTTTACCAATATCCCTCAAGAGAAAAGTATACAACGGATGTATATTACAGGTACTCACCTATGAGGCAGAAACATGGAGGCTAACGAAAAGGGTTCCGCTTAAGCTAAGGACGACGAATCGAGCTATGGAAAGAAAAATCATAGGTGTAACGTTAAGAGATCGGAAGCGGGCGGAGTGGGTGAAAGAACAAACGCTGGTTAAGGACATCCCAGTCGAAATCAAGAGGAGAAAATGGCCTTCGGCACGGCATGTAATACGAAAGCAAAATAACCGGTTGTCGTTAAAGGGCACTGCATTGGTTTCAGAAATCGATGAGCTTAAATGGGTCGGATGTGTGAAACTTGCAGGTAAAGCATGCGTAGTCCTTTTGGGCTAGCATTTGAAATGGTGAAGTAATCGCCGATTCAAATCGCGACGGCCTTCGGGCTTCTCCGCAGAGCACAACGCCAAGGGGGGGGGGGGGGGGCATGATGACGTCATCGAAGGTATCGGTACATTTTCAATGCATACACACCCAATTTGAAGGAAAAAACCAACGTCGCCAAAGGCAATGCCCTCCGAACGTTGTTAGGCAGCATTCAACAAGGAACGCTAGTGTGTGGCTGACGGCAGCGCTAACTTGAAATCATACCTTCTGTGACGTCACGCTAAACTTCCCCGCACTCCTTTGGTGCTTTGAGGAGAAGCGAAAAATTCAATCGTCGATTACGTGACCATTTTAAATGCTAGTGCAAAAAAACTTGGCATGCTATACCTACAGCCCATATAGATTTGAATCCTTGAACATCGCGAAATTCTCAAAAAGTGGTGCAGCTGCCCTTTAAGCTTACGTTACGTTATATGGGGTTTTATGGCGCATAAGCAACTATGGCTATCATGCGCCAAACACAAGGTTAGATGATGTTAAGTCCAGTGTACAGAGGTTACATTATAATAGATTTAAAACATTGGCTTTCTTTAGAAACTTACAAACAAGTGAAAACTCGACAAGTGTTTGCTCGCCTAAAAGCAATGTGGGATGAAATGGAATGTGTTCATTGTAAAATGCCGTAAAAAACTTTTCATCACCATTTATTAGACCCTTAAAGGCCCCTGGGAGGGGGTATTACATAAGGGGGGGGGGGAGTAGTACATTCATCATGACTCACATTGGTGGGGAAAAAAAGAATTAAAAAAAAAGAACAAACAAGAAAACACACACACACAACAAAAGCATAAAGAGAAATAAAGTCACGAAAGGGAAATGAAACCATTTATACAGCAAGATAACACATCAGACGTTCTTTAAACCTTTCTGGATCGCTTTCAGTGACAACCGATTCTGGAAGCCGATTCCAGTCTTGAATAGCGGCTGGCAAAAAAGATTTGTTAAAGGCATTAGTTGATCCGTGTAAACGTTGGATGCTCATGGAGTTGAATAAACGGGATGACGTGCGCACAGGAGGGACTAGAAGGGACTCGCGTAGGTTAGGAAAATTGTGATATAATTTGTGCAATAAACATAAGCGAGAAACTTTGCGTCTAAGGGCTAGTGGGCTGATAGCGATGGATGACTTGATAGCGGTAATGCTGTGGTGAAAATCGTAATCTGAAGTAATGAAGCGTGCCGCACGATTCTGAATGGATTCAATGGTGTTAATTAAGTAAGCCTGGTGAGGAGACCAAATTGCTGATGCGTACTCAAGTTTAGTGCGAATGAAAGTCTCGTATGCTAGTTTACGGATTCATCATCATCCGCAAGTACTTCTAAGTACTTCATTTCTAAGTACTTCGAGATGCGAACAAGCAATTAAGATGTGATTTACTGTGAGCTCCTCACCACACATTTCACACAGAGGTCTGTCTTTTTTTGTTAATAAGAAGTTATGGGTGATGTGTGTGTGACCTATGCGTAAACGACATAAAATTACTTCGATAAAACGCTCTTTATGGCGGCATGATTTCCATTCTTTTAAAATGGGCTTTACAGTATGCAGCTTGTTGTTTCCATCATTTTCCCAAGAGGCTTGCCATTTGGCTCTTAGTTTGTTACGTACTAACTTCATGTAATCCCTAGGAGGCAAATTCACATGTTTTATTTCCATGGTTCCGGCTTGTGCAGCACACATGTCGGCTCTCTCATTATCCCTGATGCCAACCTGACTGGGAACCCAGCAGAATTTTATAACATGTTTTTGTGTTGTGATCTTTACTATGTTGTGTATGATGCTTCCTATCAGTGGCTCCGTGGCATTTTTGGATTTTAATGCTGTAAGAACGCTCAGTGAATCTGTATAAATGATGCTGTTTTTGATGTTTTCATTTGTTATTTTCTGTACCGCAACACAAATGGCATAACACTCAGCGGTGAAAACTGTAGCACAAGACGGCAGTCGTACTGCATTTTTATTTTCTCCTTGTATTACTGCGCTTCCTACATGAGCATGAGTTTTTGACCCGTCAGTATAAAATGACGTGTAATTTCTGTATTTTTCTTGTAGTGCTAGATATACTTGTATTATATGGTCGTGTGGTGTACAGGTTTTCCTGAGGCGTGTTAGTGTGACGTCACACACTGTGGGGAGAGTGTACCACGGTGGTAGCGCTTCGTGTCTCGGGGCAATATTTTTGATTTCGTTTAGTATGTTCAGAGTTTGACATTTTTCTTCGAAGCGCAAGAGCAACGGCTTAATCGCATGGGGCTTGTTGTTGAAGAGTATTCGGGATGGGCATTTCGTGACAATTGGGTAACAGAGATGTTTGGGCTGAGAAAGGATTTTGAGGATGTATGTACAAGTTAGTGCTGTTCTTTGATCTTCTAAGGAAGGTTCATTAGTTTCCACATACAGACTTGCTATTGGTGAAGTTCTGTAAGCACCGGAAGACAACCTTAAACCAAGATTGTGGACAGGATCCAGTCGTTTTATGTAGGACGGTCTTGCTGAGCCATATACTATGGACCCATAGTCTAACTTAGAGCGAACCAGAGAACGATATATATGTAACAGGGAAGCTCTATCAGACCCCCAGCGTTTTCTTGATAGTATTTTCAGCACATTGAAGGCCAGGGAAGCTTTTTTCTTTAAGCTGTTTATATGTGGCAAGAAAGTGAGCTTTTTATCGAAAGTTATCCCTAGGAATTTATGCTCTTGTTTGACAGGTAGTGGGGTTTGGTTTAAATATAGTGTGGGGTCGGCCGGTAGGCCTCGTCTCAAAGAGAACAGAACCGGTACTGTTTTCTGAGGGGAAAATCTAAATCCGTTTCTATCTGCCCAGGTAGCCAGTTTATTTATTGTTATTTGTATTTGCCGCTCACAGGTAGGTATGCTGGAAGACGTGCATGCTATTTGGAGGTCGTCTACGTAAACTGAGTACATTATCGATTTTGGGATTACTTTTCCTATGGAGTTCATTTTGATGACAAATAAGGTCGTGCTGAGGATGCACCCTTGGGGCACTCCAGTTTCTTGGATAAAAGTCTTGGAGAAGGTTGCGCCTAGGCGGACTCTGAACGTTCGATTGGTCAGGAAGTCGCTCGAACAGCTCAGCATCCTGCCGCGGATACCTAGGTCCGCTAGGTCACGGAGGATACCGAACCTCCACGTGGTATCGTAAGCCTTCTCCAGATCAAAGAAGACTCCGATACAGTGTTGGCTGTGGATGAACGCTTCCCGGACTGTGTTCTCAAAGCGTACAAGGTGATCGGTTGTGGAACATGTCTTTTTAAAACCGCACTGGTGTATATCTAAAAGTTGCTGGGACTGAAGTATGAAGGTTAGTCTGATGTTTAGAATGCTTTCGAATGATTTTGCTATACAGCTAGTTAATGCTATTGGCCTGTAACTGGTGGGACTAGTTTGTGGTTTGCCAGGTTTTAGAAAGGGTACTATGATTGCTTCTTTCCATGCTTGGGGGATTTCTCCACTCATCTATATTTTATTCAAAAATTTTAGGAGAGCCTCTATGGCAGCCTCAGAGAGGTGAGCAAGCATGGCATAATGTATATTGTCTGGGCCTGGTGCTGTCATTTTACCGGATGTTAGTACTGTGTTTAGTTCCTGCATGGTAATAAGCTGATTGTAGTCTTCATGTATGCATGTTCCAAAGGGCAGGCTTTGTTTTTCTACTATTGCTTTGTGCTTTTGAAATGTGTGTGTGTGTAGTTGGATGCGCTTGAAACTGTGGAAAAATGCTCACCCAATATGTTGGCCTGCTCTTCTAATGTTGTTTGAGTACCGCGTGTTGTTAGCATTGGAAATGTGAATGGAGTGAAATTTCCTGTGAATTTCCGCACCTGCTCCCACATTTTCTTTGATGATATTGAGCTGTTTATGGAGGATATGTACTCTTGCCATGATGCCCTTTCTGCGCTGCGTCTAATGTATCGTGCTTTGGCTCTAGCCCTTTTGAAGATGAGCAAGTTTCCTGCAGTGGGATATCTGCGAAGGTTGCCCCAAGCCTTGTTTTGCTGCTTTTTAGCCATTGAGCATTCATTTGACCACCAAACTTTATGTGTTTTTCGTGAAATCTCAGACGTTTGTGGGATGGCTTCTATTGCTGCAGATATTAAGCATGTGACAAATTTTTCATTTAGTTCTTCTATAGTAAGGGTTTTTGGCATATTCTTTTTCTAGTGTGGCCTTCGTTCTGAAAAGTGCCCAATCGGCGAGGTGAATTTTCCATCGCCGTGGCTTCGTAGGGAGGATGAATGTAGCTGATGTTAGTTTTAAAACCGTAGGTAAGTGATCACTTCCCCGGGGGTCATCTAAAACATCCCAAATAAAATCATTAAAAACAGATGGTGATGTAAATGCTAAATCGAGGCAGGTGATTTTTCCAGAGCTGGGGCAGCAGTACGTGGCTTTTCCCGTATTCATTAAACATATGTCATTCGAAGGAATAAAATCCTCGATGAGCTGACCCCTGGAATCAGTATGCTCACTTCCCCAGAATGAGGAGTGTGCGTTAAAATACCCTATTATTACATATGGCTCTGGCAACTGTTCCAGAAGTTCTTCTAGGTCATGCATGGCTATTGTGTTGTGTGGTGGTATGTACACAGAGCATATTGTTATTGTTTTATGGCTAATGATGTTTACTGCGACCGCTTCTAAGTTCGTCTTTAATGATACCTCTCTTGCAGGGACATCGCTTTGCGTTATGATAGCGACGCCTCCTGAGAGTCGGCTAGCTTGTACTCGGTCTTTCCGGAAAATATTATATTTTTTTAAGATGTTTGTGTGCTGTGGCCCAACGTTCGTTTCTTGCAGGCACACAGCTGTAGGTGCCATTGTTTTGAGCATATCGGTTATGTCTGTGTAGTTTCTGTGTAGACCTCTACAGTTCCATTGTATTAGATACGCCATTGTGATAAGTTGGGGATTGGGGAAAGTTACTTATTCTCAGGGACAATGATTCGTGGTTTCCCTTTTTTCTCTAGGGAGTCTCGCCGCCGCTGCAGCGGTGGCGAACCAGGAGTTGTATCCATCGCCACTTGCGTGGCGCCGGATTACCGCGGAGAATCCGCGGATACTTGTGTTTTAGATGTCAGCGGACTTTCGCTGACATCCGTCTCCTCCACGGTGGACGTGGAGGATGTTTCTTGTTTCCGATGGCCCGTGGCCTTCGCATTCCTCTTTTTTGTTGGCACCAGTGAACCATGCTCTGCTCCAGGGGCAGAGTCTCTTGGGTCAGCAGTTGCCTTCTTAGAGGGGTGGGGCAACAGGTCCAGTTCAGCAGAGCTGTTCTGGGTGTCTGTCGCCGAGGATGCCGCTGCTGAAAGTGGGGCCTGAGGGCCTCCGGCGAGGATCGCGTGGTCTTCCCGCGAAATTTTCAGCCCTGTGGACTGTGTCACCGACTTCTGTGGTGGGGACTTGGTTGTCGACCCCAGGTCCTTCGGATCGACCTGTGTGCCGACAGAAACTGAAGGCGGCGGCGGTCCCCGCGTCACCGCTTCAGAGTATGTCCCTTTCTGTTGGAAAGAGACGCGTTTTTTTGCTTCAAGGTAGGACAGGTTTTCTGTGGTCTTCAAAGTTATGATTTGTTTTTCTGTTTTCCAGACTGGGCATGACCTGGAGTACGCACCATGTGCGCCATTGCAGTTGATGCACTTTGGTGTGCGTTCGCATCTTTCTTCTGTATGTGCGTCTTCTGCGCATGTGACACAAGTGGGTTTGCCTCGGCAGGCCAACATGCTGTGTCCAAAGCGCTGGCACTTGAAACATCGTCTCGGATTCGGTATGTATGGGCGGACTTTACAATGGAGGTATTAAAGACGTTCGCGTAAACTCGCGCAAAAACGTTGTTGCTGTTGACGTCCATCATGCGCCAGCACTCGAATCACTGCGGGTCATCACTGAACTCGGAGGCATGTCGGTCCGTACAGTTATCCCGCTCGGCGAGGACGTTTCTTCTGGCGTCATCTATGACGTCGATGAGACGATCACGCAAGAAGATCTGCCCATACTTGTGAAGCCAGGAAACGAAGGCACCGTGATTCTCCGAGTTTCACGTCTTGGGAAAGCTCGCTGTGTCAAGATTGTCTTCAAAGGCGACAGCCTTCCGTCACATGTGAAGGTAGGCCTTTTTCGTCACGCAGTACGGCCATTCATACCAAAGCCCCTACAATGCACCAATTGTATGAAACTGGGCCATGTTAGCGGAGTCTGCGGCAACGCGAGTGTGTGTTCCCGGTGTGCCGAGCCTCATGATTCTGAGACATGCACAGCACAAATTCTCAGGTGTTCAAACTGCAGCGGTCCCCATGACGCCTCATCTAGAGACTGCCCGCGGCTAAAAGCAGAGCGTGCTGTCCTAAGACAAATGGTCCGAGAAAACTCGACGCACCGCGAAGCCGCCGCGATCGTTCGCAAGAGACGTGCCCGACGCAAGAGGAAATCCAGACAGGCTGCTGCCAATGACAGCCGCAACGACGCGCTGTTGGCGCCTCCTGCTCATCCTCCTCCACCTCCTGTTCCTCCTCGCCCCAGTGTGCTCCGTCCACCCTCTGTGGACAAGGGTGGCCAGATGTCATCAGGTTCCGATCCTTGGCCAGCGCTTCCGCCATTATGTCCTCCTGAGGCCCCTCCACGTAAGCTCCCATCGCTGAGCACGTCGGCCGCTGCAGACGGGCTCCCGGAGCAAGACCGCCAAACCCTTGTGATTTTAAAGACCGTGGTCAACGCAATTCGGCCTCTCCTACAGGCTCTGCAATCCCCAACTGCTCGAAGCGTTTTACTAGTGCTGGACTCCCTGGGTTCAGCACTTCAAGGACTTTAATCCATAATGGCTGGCCACCTTCCCACCTTTCGTGAGGAAGTCAGAGGCGCCACGATCTTCCAATGGAACGCAAGAGGTCTGAGGTCGCGAATGTCAAGTTTTCGTCCTTACGTATTCACTAACTACTTCCCGATATTGGTAATCTGCGAGCCCAAATTATCAGGAGCAATCAGGCTCTCCGGGTTCGAATCTTTCTTCGCCCCTACATGCGGGGAGCGCAGCCAAGTCTTGGTATACCTCCGCACTGACATGACGTATGTTTGCTGCCCAGTTCCACCTCACAATGACAATCAATACGCGTGTTTCTTAATCAAGACAAAAACGCTAGAATTCACACTGATTGCAGCATATGTGTCACCCTCCTCTCAATTAGACTGCGAAAGGCTGAAGGCCATCATGGAAGAAACCCGTGCTCCTTGGATCATTACTGGCGATTTTAACGCCCACCATTTGCTATGGAGAAGCACCAGAATTAACGCCAAAGGAAGGCGTCTGGCGTTATTTGCTTCCGACAATGATCTGTATGTTATGAATGACGGCAGTCCGACATACCTGCGCGGCTGTCACTACAGCAGCTGCCTGGACCTGACATTAGTTTCAAGGTCGTTGCACCGGAGTGTTCGCTGGTTTTGTGATGTGGAGACCCATGGAAGTGACCACATTCCTACCTACCTCAAAATAAACGGCCTTGTTGCGTCCACCCCAGCCCAACTCGCGCGAATCGACTGGGCAGTATTTCGAAAACATATGGAGGAGACGAGCAAAGAAGCCCTCACTGGCAGGCTGGAGCACACTATAGCTAATGCTATGAACGTTGCGAGATGTCACATCACGTCCTCAAGAATACGCAGTGATTTCCATATTGAACTAGAACGCCTGCGTGCTCTTCGGCGGCGAGCAGAAAAGCGATACAGACGAACCAAGTGCTTAAATGATCTACGGGAGGCGATACGTACGCAGAAAAAAATCAAACGAAGATTGGATCAGCTGGCGAACCAGCGCTGGCGGTCCTTTTGTCAGCACTTGGATCCCCGCAAGCCCATGTCCCTCATATGGCGTACTGTGCGGGGCCTTCGTACGCTTCCGCAACAAAGACAACCATTCTATGCGTTGGCTGTCTATCAAGATCGACAGCAGTCTGAAGTAGCAACGGACTACTGCAGAAAAATTGCTGGTGTACCAACTGCTTCGAGTTCCCGGCGTGTTCCTCCTGCCTCACGGGTCTCAGCCATGGATGTCCTTTTTTCTCGCGAGGAACTCGACGCTGCTCTTGCAGGATGTCGGCGTTCGTCTTCACCAGGGCCAGATGGAATCACATATGCTGCGCTGTCCCACCTTGGCCACGACGCGCGAGAAGAGCTCCTCAAACGTTACAACGACTCTTGGCTCGACGGTGCTGTTCCTCAAGAATGGAGATCGAGTCGATTGATACCCCTACTAAAACCAGGGAAATCTCCACTCGAGCTCTCATCGTATAGGCCAATAGCTTTGGCCAGTTGCGTAGGAAAGGTCATGGAGAAAATGATTTTGTCGCGCCTTGAGTGGTACCTCGAACACTACAAAATATACCCCGACGCTATGGCCGGCTTCAGGCGGGGTCGCTCCTCTATTGACAACGTCGTTGACCTCGTATCCACGGTTCAACAACAGAAGCACTTGAAACGTTTGTCAGTGGCACTCTTTCTGGATGTAGAAGGTGCCTACGACAACGTGACCCATGAGGCCATCCTTGATGCGCTGGAAACTGTGGGCATCGGTGGTCGGATGTTTGCGTGGATAGAGAGCTATCTGTCCAAAAGATCATTTTTTATCCAATGTGATGATGGCCCGACGCCTGCGCATTACACCTACCGTGGCGTGCCCCAGGGCGGTGTCCTTAGCCCTACATTGTTTAATCTGACTCTCATCGCCCTCCCTGAGAACCTCCCCAACACCGTCCAGGTGTGTATGTACGCCGATGATATCTGCATTTGGGCCTCCTCTGTGACGCGTCCCCAGGTGCGGGCAAGACTTCAGCGGGCAGCATCGATCACTTCTTCCTATCTCCAGAAGAAAGGTCTCAGCGTTTCACCGGAAAAGTGCGCGCTAGTGGCATTTACACGTAAATGTATGACTCCATATCCGGTACGCATCGACGGTCAAGTCATTTCTTACAGCAAATCTCATCGTTTCCTAGGGATCCTGATCGACCGCAATTTATCATGGAGCCCGCATTGCACTCTACTAAAAAAAAAGCTAACATCTATCGCTCATTTACTTCGATTTCTGGGAGGAAAATCATGGGGCTCGTCGGTCCAGTCAATGCTGGAGTTGTACAGAGCTCTATTTGTGGGATGCTTGCGGTACAGTACACCTGTACTCTCAAACACGTGCAAAACTAACATGCGTGCCCTCCAGTCAGTGCAGGATCAGGCCCTTCGCACATGCCTAGGTCTCCCTCGGAGCGCATCAACACTGGGTAGCATTGCACTCGCCAAAGACCACCCGATCTCTACTTATATTGTCCTAGACTGCTTGCGAATGCACATACGTCATATGTCAAGGATTCCACAGCATCACCTTGCGCCTTTGCCACTGCAGAGACCACATTCTGCATTTGCGAAGGTGATAACGACGAAACAGTCGTCGATCCCACAACAGTTCACCCCGGCAGCACTACCTCCCTCTCCTCTGTGGTGTACGCGGCTCCCATGTGTGCGCCTTGCTATTCCGGGGATAGCGAAGAAGTCAAATTTATCGACGCCAGCCATTAAGCAACTGACACTGTCCATGCTCCACTTCGAATATTTTGACCGTACTCACGTCTATACGGATGGATCAGTAACCTCTACTAGTTCTGCTTGCGCTGTGGTCGTTCCTGCGCGACAGACTCAAATTCACCAACAAATTTCGCATCGGACTACCTCTACTGGAGCAGAGTTGGCCGCGCTTCTTGCGGCGGTACAGTATATCTCACAACAATCACCTCAAAAATGGGCTGTTTTCTGTGATTCAAAAGCTGCCCTAGAATGTCTTCAATCTGCCTTGAGACATAGCGACCATGAGCAACTTATAGCGGAGATACGATATCTGCATCACCAGGCAATCGAACAAGACCATGAAATCATCTTCCAGTGGGTACCAGGCCATAGCGGCATTGTTGGTAATGCCTTAGCTGACGATGCTGCTCGATCGGCTCGGCGTTCACAAACGCCTATTCCCATCTCATTTCAATGGCTGACTCTCCTGCGTGTGGCCAGTGTGGTTGTGACGAGACGATCAGCCACCTCCTCGGTAACTGCCCTCGTTTTGAGCGAGAGCGCGGTTGCCTAGTTGCTTCTCTGCTCCGCTTGGACTCGCGTCCTTTAACAGAGTCTAACGTTCTGGGGCCTTGGACACAACCTTCCAGACAACGGAAAGCGGTGAAAGCGCTCCTGAATTTCCTAAGGGACTCGGGGTTGCATTCCCGCCTATAATCTTTATGTTTTCAGTGCGCGCCCTCTGTCCCTGTGACATAGAGGTCGATGGACACTTGACAGACTCATTTCTTTGCCGCTGTTTTTCCTTTTTTCCCCTTTGTTCCCCTCCCCAAGTGTAGGGTAGCCAACTGGGCATCGCCTGGTTAACCTCCCTGCCTTTCCGTCCTTTTTTCTCTCTCTCTCTCTCTATGCGGCATGGATGGAGTCATGCAGAGTTGTGCTATTGAAAGTTAGTACAATATGTTTGGTCTTGATTTCAGCATTGTTTCTCCGGATGGTTATTCGTCGGGCTGCTATTACTCCCTGTTCGGCTAGTTCTTCTTCCATTTCCGCATCGGTACTCTGTAGGAGTTCATATTCAGATATGACGCCCTTTGAGTGGTTCAGGGTGCGGTGCGGGGTTACCTGTATGCTCATTTCTCCAAGATTCTGTAATGACATCAGTTTGGTGCTCTGTTCTTTTGTGTTTATTTCTACAAGGAGGTCTCCGGTTCGTTGCTTTTTTGCTTTGTAGTCTTTGCCTACACAACTTTTTAGGGTGTTGGCGATGACAAATGCAGATAGGTTGGCTACCGGTACATTAGTGTTTGAGTGAAGCATAAAAAACTTCGCAAACGTTTCTGGCTTCTGTGGACTCAGTTTCTTCACATCGGTGCGACCCCTTTTCGGGGGTCGATCAGATTTTTTTTTGCAGCTTTTTCCATACGGCATGTATAAACTAAGGGTTCCTGATACTTTGTCGCCTCTGATTCACCCTTATACACAGAGGAAGGTCCCGGGACTCCCCGCCTGGTAGACAGACGAGGAGCCCATCGGCCGAGGATTGACCACTTCCTCGACCGCCACCGTTCAAGGTTTCTTCCCTCCACCTTTCAACCTATCGCCACGGTACGGATGACAGCTTCGGTATGGGGACTAAGGGTCCGTGGTGGCGCCAAGCACCAACACCTCGTTACACAAGGTGCCCTTGCGGGCTGCCCTTTAAGGGTAACGGAGTGGATTCCAAGAGAAGGCAAACGTAGCAGGGGGCGGCAGAAAGTTAGGTGGGCGGATGAGATTAAGAAGCTTGCGGGGATACGGTGGCCACAACTGGCAAAGGACATCGTAGATGAAATCAAGAGGAATAAATGGGGCCTAAGCGGAGCCGCGGTGGCTCAGTGGCCCTCCCTTGCCTGGCGCATACTGCAATTTAGCTGCCGATGCGAAGATCCAGCTTCACGCAACCTGATTTGGGCATACGGTCACCAGGGACTCCAGGGAAACAAACAGGCCGATCAGGCCGCTCGCGCACTCTCTCCCCGGGCTATCTCCCTGTCCTTGGAAGCCTACTCCGAATCAGACAATCTGGCCCTTACATTCAAACAAATCACCGATTACTACAAGGAGGAGCACCGGCACTACCCGACCCCTTATAAGAGACTGGACGCGCTGACGAGCGCCTCCTCATCAAAACTCTAACACTGTACTGTGCCCGGCGGGGCTTAAGTATTTCAACACATCCTTTGACGGCGCGTGCCAGCTCTGTGGGGAGGTGGTTGACACCTCCCGCATGGTTTGGGAGTGCCCATCTATTCCCCCCCCCCCCCCCCCCGCCTCAGCCCCACCAGAGAGGACTGGGAGGCGGTCCTGTTCGGCTGTCAAGACCTCAAGACCCAAAAAAGGTCTCGGTTCAACGGACGAGGATGGCGTTGCTTGCCAATGCGATTACGGAATAGGGGCTTCACCTAGTATTGTGAGGGGAAGGTGCCAATAGGGCCCTACCCCAATCACATCTCTGTAATTGTTTAATTGTTGATAAATGTTTTTCGCCACCGCCACGACGGCCCCTCTTCCTTTCTTCTACCAAATTCTTCACCATAGTACTCGCGACGGCGATCCAACTCATCGCTCAATCATATGGGTCCCCGGCCACCAAGGCATGCCATGTAACGAAGCCGCCCATGAGGTAGCCCGCGCACTCACTCACCGGGCACCAGGCATTCCTTCGGAGGACCTTAACCCAGATCACAGCCCTCTTATTTCTTCTCAAGACTTTGCTGAGCACTAACGTGCCGCACGCCGGCGCTACCAGGTTCCTATGAAGGGACTGGGTAAAGCTGGCGAACGAACTCTCCTCAGGCTCTTTACAAACATTAAAAACACCCTGCTGTGTCCGGCGGTTCTCAAGCACTTTAATCCTTTTTGGAAGGCCGCTGCTCATTTTGTGAGGAGGTGGCCGACACCTTCCACATGGTTTGGGCATGCATGAAAAATCCTTCTCTCCCCCCCATCACCCCTTCCCCTACCCGCGAGGACTGGGGGGCGGCCCTGCCCGGCTGCCAGGAACTATCCGCCCAACAGGGCCTGGTTCGGAGGACGTGCGCAGTGGCCATGACCAACGAGATCCCGGAATGAGGGAGTCCGCCAAGTATTGCAAGGGGCGAGACCCACTAGGAGCCTCTCAGGGGCAAGCACCTCTCTGTAAATATTGTAAGGGAAGACTTCACGTAAGACGTTTATTCTAGCCCTTTCGCCAGAGACGTCTTCCAAGCGAACAGCCTCAAGCGATGACGATGGGAATCTTCAGGTGAAAGAGAATGAAGTCGCAGCCAGAGAGGCGACGACGACGAAGGCGAATAAATTGCTTACAATATAGCCGAATAAATGCTTTTCACCACCACCACCCCCTTCCTTTTTTCAGTCCCTCCTTTATCCATTTCCCTACGGCGCGGTTAGGGTGTCCACCGAGATATGTGCGACAATTACTGCGTCATTTCCTTTCCTCAAAACCAATTTTCATTTTCAGGGAATGTAATGCGAAGGCAAGATAACCACTGATCTTTCAGGGTAACGGAGCGGATTCCAAAGGAAACCAAACACAGCAGGGGGGGGAGGGGGGGGGGGGGGGCATAAAGTTGGGTGAGAGGATGAGATTAAGAAGATTGCGGGGATACGGGTACCGCAGCTGGCAAAAAGAAAGGGTTATTAGATAGAGAGACACGGGAGAGGTCTTTGCCCAGCAGTTGGCGTAGTCAGGCTGATGATGATCAGGAGGAAGTACGTTGCTACAAAAAACTGAATCGATTCGTTCTAAACCCCCTCTACACACTTAACAGAACGCACGTGCCTCTAAAGTGAGTATTAGGAAACTTGCTTAATTTGATGCTTAACTAATTAAACAGAATTTTAAAGATACACTGAGGAGCGCCACACGACGGGAAACAATATGTCTGGTTGAACCCAGATCCGATTCACCACTTTTTTTAATCACTGGTTCAAGTTACGTGAAACACCCTGTACAGCAAGCTTGCCAAAATGTAAATAGACGAGGAGGGAGAGTATAGCCTAGGATGTGATCATAGATGTATTATTCTGCATTTGCGTCCCCTGATCAAAAGAGAAATGTATAAAACACAAAAAAAACGAAAGCAAAATTCAACGTCCAACAAATAGCGCTAATAGCAGCAGGCGTTGAGAAAGCATAAGATTAACGCCCCATGGAAAAGTGGGATTGTAATTAGAACTACTCAGCAGTATGGAAATGGAACAAGCAAAGTTACAAACCGCTGGGAAGGAAAGAGGAAACCACGAGGCTGACGCAGTAAGGAATTTAAGGAGGTCATTGAACAACTACGGGTGGCTTCAGGGAAACAGAGAGGAAGGAATAGACCGAAAATGGGAATCTTATCGATGATAGAAACTGCTTGTATAGGTCCTCGTCCAGAGTAAAATAAAGTAATCCCCTGATCGCGCAGCTAAAGGTGGGCCAAGGAAATTTTGGAACCATATAAGTTGTTTGGGTAAAAAAAAAGCGAAGCGCAAGAGGAGGGTGCACGCTGCTGCAGGTACCGCAGAAGCCCGCAGCAACCACACAGACTTTTTTTTTTATACTGGACGTTTTGTTTCATGAACGTTTATGAAACAAAACGTCCAGTAAAAAAAAAAGCGTGCGTGGTATCTTTCGGATGTCTTGTCCACGTGTCCTTGCTGTGGCCTTCCTCGGTACCTACAGCAGTGTGCCGATCGATATACAAATATAAAGGTACAGTCGGGGACAAAAGTCTCCGGACCACGTGTTCCTCAAACAAAGCTTATAGCTCTACTATCAGACAGCAGCTGGAGACCGCACTTGTGGAGATGAAAGAACAAAAATTTAACTTTTGCCTCCACAAGGGTGGTCCCCAGCCGCCGACTATTAGCAAAGCTATCGGCTTCGTTAGAGGAACACGTGGTCCGGAGACTTTTGTCCCCGACTGTACCTTCATTAAACAAAGTTATAAGTCGGAGTCCCTCCTGTTTTCATGTTCACGATATGGGCTATGCCTTAGTTAATGTCTCCGAAGGTTTTAATCGCCTGAGGTTCTTTAACGTGCACTGACATCGCACAGCACATGGGCCTCTAGCATGTCGCCTCCGTGGAAACGTGATCGCCGCGGGATCGAACCAGCGTCTTTTGGGCCCAGCGGCCACAGCGCCGGCTTTCGTCATGTTGATGTCTTGTAATTTTGCAGTAGAAGCGTGTGAACTAAACAGTGCAGAACGAATTGGTGGTAAGTGCTGCTTCGCTAGCCAGTTAACCATTACTGTGGGCACTTCGTTTTCGCAGTTTGTACGAGTCTTCGTCTATGGTCCCCAACGCGACAAAGCGAATAATTTGTTCCAGTGAACCATGCCGGCAGCCGCCGAACAACGTGCAAAACCCGACCAAAAAGGCGGGGAGAACACGATACCAGGAACCACCCTGATGGCCACCATTGGACGCTAGGGCCTAACCTTCTTGTAAGCTTTCCGCGTATAATGAGGCCATTACGTTCATTCACTTCATAAGCGGTTACAAGCCACATTATTTTTTTTAGCCTCCAGCAGCAAGGAATTCTTGTTCCGCGGAATCAATGCAAGGATGAGCCTGATTGTAAGGGAAAACGTTTCCGTGGGGCCGTCGCTATCTTCAAACGATTCTGCAATGTCTCTGCGCGTCGTCAACAGTCAGCGCGAAATCCGCGTTCCTTTCCACCCCCCCCCCCCCCCCTCTCTGATTATGATGTTCATCCTGTCCCACAAAAGTAACTGCTCGGGCGCTGTCACCCTCGAAAGAGAAGCTAGGCCTCTTTCTCCTCACATCATGGCGCCTTGTGTTTCGCAATACACTCCAGAATGCGTGTGGTGCGGAGAGATAGCCACCCTCTACCATTCCACATGGGGCTGTCGGGCGAGCCCGATAGAGCCCAAAATTACAAACCTGTCAGTCGAGCAGCGGGAGGAGCTTCTGTCCAGCTCCGACCCGCAAGATCAGCTTGCGCTGGTTGAGCGGGCCGAGGAGGCAGCAAGAACCAATGGGACCCTGTACCTAGAAACACCACCTGCTGCTCAAGACCCCAACCCCTAAACCCCGTCCCGTTTTGCGGAATGAACTTTATACTACTACTCCATAATGCTCACAGTTGAGCAGTCATAGAAAATGCAGTTCGAAATTCCCACTGACGAGCATGATTGGTCCGTTCATATACCGAACATCATTGCCTTGAGATATATTATAAACACCCTGGCTACAACACAACTGTGGGAGTGTGGGGAGCGCAGGTACTTTGTGCAGCCAAGTCAAGTTTGCAATTTCCACAATCCTGCTGCTTCTACAGACCATCTCGTTGACGCTGCGGCATTGTCGCACGGAATGCAATAAGTGACGTGCTCACTGTGTGCCGGTCCTCGGAGACGGTGAGCTCTGCCGTCCAAAGATTATCGTGTACGTAGAAAACGTGTCCTGCACCTCCTGTCATCCAACCTCGTGTCTGCCTACAGTCGTGACCTGCGCAAATTCGTTATGGGGGTTTGAAATTGTAGCCCATTGTCAACTTTCGTCACGGTTAGCCCGGTGCCTGCTACGGTTCTCTTCAGGTATTTTCTTTGTTCTTTTCTGTTTCTGTAATTTTTTTCTTTTTATACATGCGATCAATTAGCATGCCACTATAGGGACCTTAGAAGACAGGAGTAGTGCGATGTTTAGGGAAATCCCCCACTGTGAAGTAGATTTATAATAAGGAAGTAATTACTAAATAGCAGCCATACGGCGTCACTGCTGAATTGCAGTGACGCCTGACATCGCACCCAATTACTCAATCATTCTCAGCATTTTCGCAGCGTATCCGTGACTCACGCATCATTCCAATGTGTCATCACTAATTTCACTTGCAACTAGTTCAGCAGGCCCCGGGGTTCCAAATACTCACACAGCACCCAGTCGTCCGCGTAGTTCATGTATATGTAGTCTCGCACACGGATCCTCGCCTTTTTTTTTCCCTGATGTGTCACCTCCTTGCTTTTGCACTGCGCGTATATCTTCTACTATAGCGCGGTTGCAGCAGTGCACAGGTGCCAAACAACATGTAAAGCAAGACTGCAAGCATGACCGGTCCTTCAAATATACCAAACGCAACTGATCTTTTATAATTCATGAACATCATGGCCACAATACAACTGTGACAGTAAGGGGAGTTCATATACTCTAGACATCCAAAAAAAGTTCGCTTTCCTTAGTCCTGCTCCTGCGGACTATGCATTTAGGTGGTTCCGCAGCATTTTAGCTTTGGCTGAATTGCGCGATGTGCTCACCGTGTGCAGGTTCTCGGAGACGGTGAGCTCTGCCGCCCAAGGCTTCAGGCGCAGCGGCGTGGACAACTTCTCCTGTTCCTCCGGTCATCCAGCCCCGCGCTCGGGTACAGCACGGACCTGCACAAATTTGTTACCAGGGGGGGGGGGGGGGGAGTAAGGAAATTAAGGGCAAGATAAGAAAAGATCCAGGCAACCCCTGGATCAGCTTCAGCTTTTATAAGGTGACAGTGCTACATGCTGTGTTCAGTTTAACGTCCCCAAACTGCTCATGAGCTATGAAAGACACCGCAGTGAAGATCTTCACAATAATCTGGACCACCCGACGTTTTAACGCGCCCGGACAGTGCACAGCCCATGGCTGCTGTTGCATTTTGCCTTAGCCCTGTGGTAAGGGTGTTCGGCTACTGAGCCGGAGGACTGGGGTTCAATGCCGAAGAATGCCACTGTCTTCACACTAGAACAGCTTATGAAGGGAATATTGGAAGCCATCATATTGCTGAATTATTGTAACGAAAATCATGGTGGCGGATGGAAAAGCATGGTGGAGGGTAGAGCAGCACGACCTTGGGAGAGCGCCCAGGGCTACTTAGTCGGCCAGCTGTGCCGATCCCAGCCAGGCACGCTAGGTGGATTTTGAGAGAAGTATAGGTATTGGGAAGGCGATAAGACAATGGAAGTGGCATTGTCCTAGGTCGGCGTATGGAAGGGGGCAGTTTCTATAGGACGAGTCGGAACGCGCCCGAAAAAACTACAACGGGACTCCAGAGAGCAGTGGGCCCAAATTAATTTTTCGGGGGATGGGGATGCGAGTAACGGAGGGGATGAGGTCGAGAGAAGGAAGTGTGTGCAAGCGAGAGTAGCACATGTTCCGTGATTTGCTTATTTTAGAGGAGGGCTTCGCCCTCCGAGGGTGCACTTGACTAGAGGATCGCAGGTGTCCTCCATAACCACCGCAATAAAATTGCAGTACGGAAGGATGTCAGACAGGGAGGCACTATATTTCCAATGCTATTCACCGCCTAGTTGCTGGAGGTATTCGGAGACCTAGATTGGGAACGGTTGGGGATAACAGTTGCGAGCATCCAGTCTACCCTTCGACCGCCCTAGGCGGCGCATATCCTGCCGAACTCTCTCAAGTGGCCTACAGCGACCCTTACCCTCCCGGCTCTCTCGGGGTTGGCAGAGAAGAAAGCTGGGAAGCAGCATCCACATCGTCACGTGGTTGACCCTCCTTTCCCCCTCGTGTATTCGGTGGCCGCACGGGCAGCCCACCACGGGGAGAGTTGAAGGAGCCATGAGACAACGCGTGACGGGATGGACGGGATGGACGGAGCCATGAGACAAACGCGGCTTTTCCAGGTGACATCGAGCTTTCCCCGTGCCCGTTTCCTGCTGCCTGCGCTACCGAGGGCGGTTATCGTATTTTCGAATCACCCCAAATAAACGATTTTCCTGCGGGCTATACCTCGGTGTGTTGGTCCTGTCGACCTCCACAGTGTAATCGGGGCTAGCGGAGTGGCATTGGTCCTGAGTGCTCGCTGTGTCGTCCTTAACATGAGCAGAACCCTTTTCGTTAGCCTCCTCGTTTCTGCCTCCTATGTGACTACTGGTGGGATACAGCTGCTGTACAGTTATTTCTTCAGGTATAATAATGGGTGGAAAATGATCCATTCCGCGTGGGTTGTCCAGAAGATCTCATTTAACATCATTAAAAGGTGATGGTGAACTAAACGATAAATCTAAACTGCTAATTTTTGCAGTTTTTAGGGAGCAGTACATGGGCTTTCCTGAATTCAGTAGGCACACATTACTGCACAGAATAAAATCTTCTAAAATGCGACCTCTGGGATTAGTTTCTCCACTTCCCCAGAAAGAGGAGTTGTCCGACTAACAGATATGGCTCTGGTAGCTTTTCTAGAAGTGTTTCTAAGCATCTGAGGTTGAGGTTTCCATTAGCGACCTCAAGGTCGGATACCGGCTTCAAAAAAATCAAAAATAAATAGAACAAATTTGAGTAGGCAAATAAAAATCTATCGACCGAGAATCATGTGAGAAGCTTGGTAACAACTAGTTACGGCACCTTAGATATGTGGTGTACTGTGATCGAAGGAGACCGTTTTGATCCAGAGGCAAGTCATTTTGCTCGTTTCGATGAGTGGCGCTCCAGCTTGGCCTAAATGCCGAAAATGGCCGCAAAAGCAGCAAGCCATACAACCTCTAATGTTGCGTACCACTTTTTGCACCCGACATTGCATACACTATCCAAAGTATACGCAAGAAGAAAAGCCGGTATTCTGGCATGAGAGCTCGGAGCGTTTATGTATGGCTTCTATATCGACAGCAACTAATACCGCTCTTTAAGGTCGCTTTTGAGGGATATTTGATGATACGTGTTATATTACCGGTTTGATAAAAAACACAATCATGAGCAAACATACAAATTTTGCAGGACACACGTGACAGGAATAACGCTCATTTAGGCACGACAGAACCAAGTTGTATTCATTTATATGTATTTGTAAGCGGCTTCGTTGTATATTTGGCTGTTATTTTTTATTATTTATCACAAATGTCTACTTTCTTTAAATTACACTCGTGAAAACAGGTAGGCCACAACGGCGCATAGGTTGGAATGCGCGTTTTTTACATCGGCTCGCCCGTCAAAGTCCACCTGAGGGAAACCTCTCGCTTCTCTGCAAGGCATCTGAAGCCCCTGCAAAACGCCTGAAGAAAAGTGTAGTGTGCTGCCGATCCTTACGAAAACAGCTCGCCAACCTAACTTATGTCCTATGATAGAAGGAAAGGGAAAGAAAAGAATGATGACGAAGCCATGCCCACGAGAATCGCAAACTAAAAACAGGACTGGTGCCGGAGAAATTAAAAAGGAGAGGACAACTGCGCGCCTATGCACTCCATAACGCCTCTTTGTAATCGATTCGATTCACTAACTGTGAATGAAAAGAATAAATTGAGTGAATAGATTTGTGCGACACCGACCACGAATTTTTCACCATGATCAGCCCAATGCAAAATGTGGCGAAAAAAACACATGGTAGGTGAACTATTCGTGATGTAGCATCTGGAATATATTTGTTCAGCGTCTAAATAATAGTTCCCAACGCAAATGGTCCTGGAAAAAGTGACGCTGCTTACGAAGCAACCGAATCAGTCAAAGCTTATGCATTCGACGTGTATGTCAGTCGCATGGTATTGGCTAGACCGTCCCTTCATTCCTTCTTTATTCATTTGAGTTGTTTTCCCACTAGCCTATTTTAGCACAACGCTATACTATGTATTCATCAAACATGGCACGGCGTTTCACCCTCATCGTGGTTCGGAATTATATATAGTCGTACCTCGCTAGTACGGACTTCGTTATGTATACGTGGAGAATTTTCGCAAGGACCTAACTTTCTCAGTGTGTTTACGTCTTCTTTGCATGAAAACAAACTTTGGGCAATGGAATAACAAAGCTAAGAACCTCACAGCGGCGTTCATAACGCTGTACTTATCCGCCGCATCAGCACCCGCCGCAGAGGTATGAAGGAGGATGACCTCTGTCGGCTCACGCAAGCTTTCCTCATTAGCAGGATAGTCTACTCCTACCCCTACTATCACCTCCGCCTGAAGGACGAGGAAGCTGTGAACAGCATTATACGTTCAGCGTACAAAGCGGCACTGGGGCTACCTCAGTACGCCAGCACACAGCACCTCCTCCAACTCGGCATCTACAACACGCTCACAGAACTCATAGAGGCACACAAGACCGCCCAAATCCACCGCCTCTCCCGCACTAAACACGGGCGGCTCATACTTGACCGTCTCAACATCAACCTCATAGGCGACGTCCACCCCACGACGCCCATTCCGATAGGGGTCTATAGCCGCCTAGTTATAAAGCCAATCCCCAAAAACATGCTGCCTGGCCGCCATGATACGCGCCGTCAGCTGAAAGCCCAAGCACTAGATGCCACATACCTTGCCGACGAACACGCAATATACGTAGATGCTGCACGGCAAAGTGCAAACACATACGTGGCTTGTGCAACCACGCCACAGTCTTCTCTCGTCACCGCCGCCACAGTAGTAGCTCACTCTCCGACAGCGGCAGAAGAAACCGCCATCGCGCTGGCCATCGCGCTGGCCATCGCGCTGGCCATCGCTGACCCACGTACCCGCACAGTCCTCAGCGACTCCAAAAGAGCAATACAAAGTTACTCGGCAGGTGTTATCTGCCACCCCGCTGCACGCATCCTTCGCGGCTGCACTCCCGACCATAAGACCAACCTGGTCTGGGCACCCGCCCACGCGGGAAACTCTGGAAATGAAGGGGTCGACCGACTAGCCCGAGGACTAACCAACCGGGCGGCCGGCCCCACGGACCCAGACGCTCTTGCCGAGGCTCCCCAGACCTTTCCCGAAATTACCAACCTCCACAGAGAGATGAGACGCCAGTTCCCGCCTCCACACCCCGACTTGAATCGAGCGCAAGCCACCTTGCTCCGCAGGTTGCAGACACACTCCATCCTTAGCCATTCTAGGCTTTCACTCATCACAGACGGGGAATACGACCCCGTCTGCCAAAATTGTTACCAGGGAGAAATCGCCACCCAGGCGCACATCCTCTGGGGTTGCGCTCGAAATCCGCCCCCTAGAACATTACTGCCAGCTCCCTCCGAGGAAGGATGGAACCAACTCCTCAGAAGGCCAGACAAGAGCATCCAACTGGCACTCATTTCGTGGGCCCAGGAAGTCGCCCCCACCTGGGGGCCACACCAAGCCCACCTGCCCTAAATCCCGCCACTCTATTGCAATAAAGTTCAATAACACTTTTTGCTGGGCGAGTTGGTTCATTTTGCTTGAGTGGATGCTTGTAGCGTGACAAAAAAAAAATTACCGACGATTACGTTACTTCCTAATGCGAAATTTGAGCGCAGCAAATAAGCTGTTTCACCTTTTCGATAGATTGAGGCAAAGAAATCGAGCAACACATGTATGCGCTATCACAGAATTTTTTTTTATTTTTCGTAGGAAGAGGGGGGAGGGGGGCGGCGTGTACACCCAGCGGCAAACGATGGGGGCAGAAGCGCGCGCAGCAAGCGGACAACACGATAAAGGGAGGAGGGAAGAGATAGCAGCGACTGACTGATGCCGCTGACGCCGATAGTGAGTCAACCCCAGCTGCGGATGAAAGGGGGGCGGAGCTGGTTACGAGGCCGACGCCGACGACAACGCCGACGACGACGACGCGAAACCCAGGAACGGACGCCAAAGAGCTGCGCTCTAAAACAGACAAGGGACAGAAGACGAACGGGACAAGCGCTAACGGGACAAGAACGGGAGCGCTTGTCCCGTTCGTCTTCTGTCCCTTGTCTGTTTTTGTCGCGCTACAAGCATCCACTCAAGCTATGGCAATAAAGTTGTTTCTCTCTCTCTCTCTCTCCTGCGTTTCAGTAAGCATTTCGACGAATGCAAACCAGTAACCTCGTCTTTGTCGCAGCGCACGAGTAAATTTTTTTTTCTCTCGATCCCCTACTCTTAATTTTCCGGAGGCTGACGTGATTTGTGGCCGATGAATTTCCTCACCAGGGAGGGAGCTTGCTAGATAGAGGCAGAACGGTATTGGAGACCAAGAACTTAGGTTTACGTACAACCAATATAAAATATTCGAAAAAAAAACAATAGCTCTCACGTGGTTGGACCAAATGAGCAATCCGTTCGCTGCTGTCTCCCGTGCGGCGGTTCTTCCAAAAGCAAAAGGGAGAGAATGAACGCCTACAGCTTCCTTGCCTTCGGCTAGGCAGGAAACTACGACCGCGCCTTTGCCCTCTACTACATGCAGAACTCGGGAAAAGCGAGACAGCACTTGCCTCCAAGTCATAAGTATCAACAGAGCAGCATGGCTGTCTAAGCGTCTCTCGGGTTAATCGCACGGTCCACGGATCCGGAGCCCTCAAAGCACCCCGCTGCAGCCCGGCCGCGGCTCTGAAACCTTTAACGGCTCGTCAAGGAGACCTGAGCTGATCTGCTGATAACTTCAGCGCCTACTTGTGGGTTGCCCCTCCACTGTTCTGTTCTCCAGTCACCGCCCTAACAAGCGGAGGGCAGGCAAGAATGCACAAGGCGCGGGTATTCAAAGGCAGCAAGCTGCTACGTCGTCTCGTGGCCTGCTAAAGCGGCGTACAGCGCATTCCGTAGGTCGACGTGTCCACGCAGAAAATTTACAGCAATGGTGAACAAACCTCAGAATACAGGCTGATGGGCTCGTTACTTGGGTCAACTGAGAATGCCGATGGCACACTTTTGAAGTCAACAAGGCGGTACGAATGCGCGCGGCGATGATCTCGTGGCACTGAGCTCGTGGCTACGTAAACTCAGCACCTGTTTGTGCCCCGGCCACGGTCACATCTAGTATAGGGAGGTATACGGGGACACCGGAAACGAGCAGGGCGCGAACACTCGTCCAGTGAGTTGAACTCTGACGCCACCAACGCTAAAAACAACCTGCGGCATTCCTCGGAGGAAAAAGGAACGCAACCACTCGCCTAGACCAAGCTGCACAACTTCGTTTTTTTTTGTTTATTTACAATATTGTAAGCTTACCTTGCGATGTTGCACTTCGACCCACTGATGCACATCGACGGTGTCAGTACACTAGCTACCACTCTTTCTGAACAGCCAGAACATCCTACATCTCAACCAAGCAAGCTGTTCATGAATATGTAGAAAATTCTTTGGAAGCTGTCTAGTGAAGGCGATGCGAAGCCAGTCGAAAGCCTTACAATGGCCAGCATGAAGTTCGGAAGAATGGAACTGAATGTCCCCAGTGCCGCCGGATGCCCACCGGCGATACAATGGGCACAAGATTCCCCTGGCCTGGTGCTCGGCTTCTTTAAGGTGAAATACTTGGGAAATGGCTCTTTGACCCCACCTTGTGCAACGAAAAAAACCTTGTGCCGTGTCGCTCTTTGACCTCTTATGGCCTTGCGCCATAAGAATTCATCGTCATCATCAAGAATGGAACTGAATGCTTCTATGAAGAACAAGAGTGGCGAGTACACGTGCGAATTTAGTGCGCTTATGAAGAAAACAAAAAACACTTGGATTAAATCTAGCCATCGAAGAGTGCTGCCATGGCTTGGGTCTCCACAGAAAACGCTTCAGTATCTTTGGGACAATGGTGACCGAGAGAACGCCCTTCACGTAGCTCAGCTTTGTCTGCATTGAATAATAATGCTCTCCTCGGTATGCACAGAGGCAAACTCTCGTCACCAACTTCTTTTCGTAATAAATCGGCTTGTTTTTCCCGGATATTCGTTTCTATGAACAATCAACTTTATGGACACATTCACGGGGACATTATCATCACTATCAGCATCAGCCTGACTGCGCCCACTGCAGGAAAAAGGCCCCTCCCATGTCTCTCCAATTAACCCTGTACTTTGCCCGCTGCAGCCATCGTATGCCCGCCCACCTAACTTTATGCCGCCCCCTGCTACGTTTGTCTTCTCCTGGAATACACTCCGTTACCCTTAAGGACCAGCGGTTATCTTGCCTTCGCATTACATGCCCTCCCAAGCCCACTTCTTCCTCTTCATTGCAACTAGGATATCATTAACGTCCGTTTTTTCTCTCACCCACTCCGCCCGCTTCCAATCTCTTAACGTCACACCTATCATTTCTCTTTCCCTAGCTCGCTGCGTTGTACTTAACTTAAGCTGAACTCTCTTTGTTAGCCTCCACGTTTCTGCCCCATAGGTGAGTACCGGTAAGATACACCTGTTATATACATTTCTCTTGAGGGATAACGGCAAACTGCCATTCATGATCTGAGAGAACGTGCCATATGCGCTCCACCCCATTCTTATTCTTCTAGTTATTTCCCTCTCATGATCTGGATCAGCGGCCACTACCTGCCCTAAGTAGAGCCATTCTCTTACCACTTCCAGCACCTCGCTACCAATTGCGAACTGCTGTTCCCTTGCCAGACTGTTGAACATTACTTTGGTTTTCTGCATGTTAATTTTAAGACCTACCGTTCTGCTTTGCAGCTCATCTCTTGAGAGACTTAGCAAGGCAATGTCATCAGTGAATCGCAGATTACTCAGGTATTCTCCATTAACTCTTCTCCCCCACTGTTCTCATTCCAGTCCCCGGAATACCTCCTGTAAGCAGGCAGTGAAGAGCATTGGCGAGATCGTATCTCCCTGCCTGACACCTTTCCTTATTAGAATTTCATTGCTGACCTTATGGAGAACTATGGTAGGTGTGCAATCGTTATAAATATCTTCCAATATTTTCACACAACACTTTTCTACACCCTGATTCTGCAATGCCTGCATGATTACTGAGGTTTCTACTGAGTCGAATACTTTCTCCTAATCAATGAAGGCTATATATAGGGTTGATTATATTCTGCGCATTTATCTATGACCTGACTGATTGCGTGAATATGGTCTATTGTCGAGTATCCTTTACGAAAGCCTGCCTGATCATTTGGTTGATTGAAGACTAAGGTTGTCCTGACCCTATTAGCGATTACCTTAGTAAATACCTTGCAGGCAACCGACAATAAGCAGATCGGTCTGTAATTCTTTAAGTCCCTGACGACTCCTTTCTTATTAATTAAGATAATGTTAGCGTTTTTCCAAGCTCTAGGTACGCTCGAAGTCACAAGGCATTGCGTATACTGGGTGGCTAGTTTTTCGAGCACAATCTCTCCTCCATCCTTCAACAAATCTGCTGTTATCTGATCCTCACCAGCTGCTTTTCCTCTTGGCATTGCTCCTAAGGCTTTCTACTTCCTCCTTTGTTACTGACGGGATGTCCCATTGGTGTGCTCTACTGCCTCTCTCAGTAACATTCTGATTGCAATCGCTACTGTATAGATTTGTGAAGAACTGTTTGGCTACTTTAACTATCTTATCCATATTGCTAATGACATTGCCCTCTTTGTCTCTTATCGCATAAATCTGGTTTTTACCTATGCCTAGAATTTCTCTTCACTGCTTTTAGGCTACCTCCGCTCTTCAGAGCATGCTCGATTTTCTCCATGTTAAACTTCCTGATGTCGGCTACCTTGCGCTTATTTATTAACTTCGACAGCTCTATTAGTTCTATTCTATCTATGGAGTTAGACGTCCTCATGCTTTGCCGTTTCTTAATCAGATCTTTAGTCTCATGAGATAGCTTCCCGGAATTACGAGCCAGAACAAGGGAGAGGCCCCTCATCCATCGCTCACGGTGCCGGAGGCTGGCCTTCTTCGGCACATCCAAATGAATGCAGCTATCACCCCGTCTCGCCTCTTTCTCTATCGCTATCGATCAGACCCTTCCTGTCCCAACTGCCCCTGTATGTATGTGGACCTGGCTCATTGCCCTTCTATTGCCCGGCTGCTCAGCAGTCGGGTTCCTACCCCCCCACCTTCTTTATCCATCACCACCTGGCTCGACTGGCTTGGCGCTGAAGGGGAGGCAGAACAGCGACTCCTGGTCGCCCAGGCGGTCGACATGCTCGGCCTGTAAATTATGGCCGAATAAAGGTCTTGTACTACTAATACTACTACTACTACTACTAGGTTATGCGGGTGGAGATAAGAGTTCATTATATTTATATTTACTATTTATATGTATGGAACGAGAATACACGGAAATATTGTTCACGACTCGAAGGGAAGCACTCCGATTATACCTGAAAACCTGCGATTCTCTTGCTTTTTCGTTCTTTTTTTTTTGTTAAATGAACGGCTGTATGTGTTAAAAGCTGCCGTAATTACGTCCCCCTGCTAATGTAGTCTGCGTAAATAATGCTATTTGTGAGGTTCTTGTTTAGTATTCTTTCAGTGGCTGCACAGATGGCGTAACATTCGGCAGTGAAGATGGAAGCACATTGCGGAAGCCTTACTATTTCATTCAAATTCCCTTGTGCCACTGTGCTTCCAACGTAAACATCTGTTTCTGAACCATCTGTACAAAAAGCTCTGAAAGTACTGTACTTTTCCCCGAGCGCAAGAAGTTCTTCTATTACATGTTGCTTTGTGGTTTGTTTTTTTTACGAAACTCTGCAAGAGTGAAATCACAGATTGCAGGAAAATTGTACCAAGGGCCGCAGTGGATCTCGTCTTCGATCAATGCCAGGTAATGTGTCTTCTACGAAGATGTTTTGGCACATCTCTTCAAAATGCAAAAGCATGTGGCCTGGTAGTTTGCGGTTTATTGTTAAAAAGTATTCTAGAAGGGCACATTGTAACTATTTGGTGACAGACGTGTTTAGGTTGTGAACGAATTTCTAGAATATATGAACACGTAAGCATGGTTCTTCTGTCTGTAAATGATGGTTGGTTAGTTCCTACATCAAGACTATTTATGGGCAACCACCTGTAGGCACCAGTGGAAAGTTATGTAATGGATCCACTCGGTTATGATACGATGGTCTCGCTGACCATGCAATATACATCCATAAACCAGGACAGAGCGTTCCACAGAGTGGTATATTGCTAAAAGACATGTCCTATCTGCCCCCAGTGTTTTCGTGAAGGTACTTTGTGTATGCTCAAGGATCGGAAGGCTTTCTTATTCAGCGCGTTTATGAGAGGCTGGCAAGGGAGCTTTATGTCATACGTTATGCCTAGAAATTTATGTTGATCTTCTACGGGTAGCTCAGTTTCGTTCAGGTGTAGGGTGGAATCTGCCTTTAAGCCTCGTTTCAGAGAGAAAAAAAAAATGGGCACTGTTTTCTCTAAAGAAAAGCGGAAACCATTTCTGTCTGTCCATGTTCTCAGTTTATTTCACTTGTTGGCACATTGGACGATGTGCAGCTCATCTGAAGAACGCCTACATAGAGTGAATACGTAACGCACCTTGCAATTATTTTAATAACAGAGTTCTCCTTTACAACAAAAAGTGTTACGCTTAAAATACGCCCCTGTGGTAATCCATTTTACTTAATGAAATTCCTCGAAAGGGTTGAGCCTAGGCGTACATGGAATGAACGGTTAGATAAGAAGTCTTTTAGGCAGGTCAACATTATGCCTCGGATGCCAAGCTCGACAAGGTCTTGAATAATTCCGAACCTCTAGGTTGTGTCGTATGCCTTCTCTAAATCAAAAGAGACTGCAGTGTTGTTTGTGTACAAGAGCTTCCCGGACAGCATTTCAAGACGAACTAGGTGATCTGGAGTGGAGCATCCCTTTTTAAAACCGCACTGACGGATGTCAAGAAGTTCGGAGGATAGAAGGACAAAAGTTTATCTCATATTCAGGACACTTTCAAAGTATTTTGAGAGGCAACCGGTAAGGGCTATGGGTCTATAATTGTTAGGAGAGGTTGGTGGCTTTCCTGGTTTAAGAAACTGCACAATAATAGTTTTTCTCCAGGCTTCGGGTACTTTCCCCAATGCCCAAAATTTGTTACAAAAAAGTCTTCAAAGTGTATCTACGACATATCTGGAGAGATAGGCTAGCATTTGATAATGTACCGTCTTTGTCAAAAGTAACCAGGCTGCATGGTTTGCTTCTAGCTTGTATAGTGGAGCCCATGGGGCTTTCCTAAAGATCAAAAGATGTTGGAAGGTAAGAAGACACCCAGTCCTTACCTTTAACGACCATTACAGCTTCAGGGAAGCCGTAAGGGCTCCACTGCACGAGCTAGAAGCAAACCATCCAGCCTGGTTACTTTTGACAAAGACGGTACTTCATATGGGTCGGGTGCAGCCTTTTTATCAGTGGAAATTAGTTCATGGATTTCTTGAAGCGTGATTGAACTATTGCAAGGTTCATTTGTGCTGCCACTTGTTGTCAGTGTGTTTTTCAGCTGTGTTTTTGTATTTTAGGACTGTTTCTGTGTACTGTGACGAACTGGAAACTGCAGAAAAGTATTCACCCGAAATGCTTTCCTGTTCCATATCTGTCTGTACAGCAGGGGCTGTCAGAAGGCGAACTGTGAATGGGGAATAGCTGCCATTTATCTTTAGAGCTTTCTCCCATATGTGTTTTAATGTTGTTGAGCTGTTTATGACGACACATAATTTTGCCGAGAAGTTTTTGCGGCACTGTGACGGATACATCGGTCTTTCGCTCTCGCCTTCTTAACAGACCCGTGTACTGTGCGATGTCAGTGCACGTTAAAGAACCCCTGGTGGTCCCAATTTTCGGAGCCCTCCACTACGGCGTCTCTCATAGCCTCAGTCGCTTTGGGACGTTAAACCCCATAAACCAAACCAAACCAAAGTTTGTTCAATTATCCTGCGTTGCATACCTACGGGAAAATCCCCAAGCATTCTTTTCTATCTTTTTAGCTTCCCTACGTTCTTGTATGCAATACTTTTTTACTCTGTTTTACTACTCCAGAGGACTGAGGGATGACTAGGCGCGCAGCGGTAATAGTACACGTCGTGAAAAGTTCGTTAAGGTTGTCTAAAACTGAGGTTGTCGGTAACTATTTTTTTCTAGGCTGGCCTTTTCTCGGAACAGTGCCCTGTAGACGAGATGCAGCTTCCAACGTCATGATTTTGATGGAGTGACTTCTAGTGAAGATGTTGATTAGTATAGGCAGATGATCACTTCCATGTGGGTTATCTAGGTCATCCCATTTTGTATCTAAAAATAGATGGCGAACTAAAAGATAAATCTATACAGCTCATTTGTCCTGAGCTAGGAGAACAACAGGTTGGTTTTCCAGTGTTTAATAGATAGAGGTCATTACACAGTATAACATCCTCAATGAATTGTCCTCTAGTGTCAGTTTTGTCAGTACCCTGAAAGCTGGAGTGCGCGTTAAAATCTCCAGATATTAGATATGGCTCTGGGTGCTGCTCCAAAAGGTCTTTTAATTCATGATTGCTTAGATTAACATGTCGCTCCAGGTACACGCAGCATACCGTAAATGTTTTAAATGTTTGTAGGATGGCTGCCACAGTTTCTAATCTAGTTTTAAGCTTGTGTTCGCGAAATGCAACTCCATTTTTAACGATGATGGGAACGCCATCCGAACGTCTGCTAACCTGCTCTCGGTTGCGGCGGAAGATATTATAGTCTTTTTTTAGAATGTTTTCGTGCTTAGAGCCTAAGTTTGTACCTCGATCGCATGGCATTTGGAGAACGTTGGGACAGAGTAAAAGAAATAGAAAAGCGACAAGCTAGAACACACCAGGTTCTGGCACGCATCGTAGTTTCTTTGTATAGTGGACACCGTAGCGTAAAAGCCCATCGGCATTTCACTTTTCAAACGAAGCGCAGCCGTTTTAACGAAACGCTGGGCCGCGGTTTCGTTTTCTGTACGGAACCAACACGGAGGACTTGGTTCTCGGAGCGGCGAGAGTTGGCGCTGCGTATTTCGCATATCGCTATTAGGCATGCACATGAGTACGCCGGATGGCTGCCCTCACGATTTACGCACAGATGTGGTTCAAGTGTACAGTTATCAGAATCATGTTCGTGTGAAGCATGCTTCGCGCAAGTCAGTTGGCTTCGGCAGCTCTGAGAGCTGTCGCCATACCGTTGGCACTGAAAGCAACGTCGTGGGTTTGGTATGTACTGCCCGAAGTGAAGTTTCATACAGCCGATTTCTACGGATTCTGGGAGTATATGCTTGATGCGAAAGTCAGGATGATGTGTTTCGTGGCTATTTCTTGGTCGCCTCTCCTCATTTTTATTCTCTACACGTTAGTCACGTTTTGTTCCTCTAGTCCTTCAAGAAGTACTTCTGTTACATGCCTAAGGCCGTCGTCTGCGTTAACTCCTCGCACTGTGTTCAAGGATCGGGGTGGGTTGAGTGTCACAGGTGTGTCTCCAAAAGAGGTGACTTCTGCTTACTTTTCGGGCTGGTGGTTGTACAGGATTACTAGTAGGAGGTCACCGTTTGCTGGTTTTTTTATCTTATAGCCCTGGCCTATGCTATCTGTGAAAGTTCTGGTGACAAGAAATGGTGTAATGCATCTAGCCGTTCTTCTCTGCGTGTTCAGAGTGCACTTCGTGGAACCGTTCTAAGCTGTTTTGGTTATTTGGGAAGAATTTTGCTGTCTCGGTGCGCCCTCTTTTGCAGCGGAGATCGGCGTTAAAAAATGAGAAGCCATAAAAACGTTTTGGTGTTCAACAAAGGCGCCAGCCGCCCACCGCGGAGCCCAACATGGGGACTGGACAGGAGCCCTTAAAAAGCCCTACGCACGCCAACTGCGCACCACCACTGTAACCTAATATGGCGAGAAACAGGGTCGTCAGCCACACAATGTTAGCCCTCGCCGCCAGGAAAAAAGGAAAAACCAAGAAGAGAGTAGGAGATAGGACAGTTCTAAGAAAGAAGATCAGAACGGCAAGCGACAGCAGATCGCAAACGGCCGACTACAAATCCCCCCCCCCCCCCCCCCACCCCCCCCCCCCCCCCCCCACTCCGAAGGGGAGATCGCACGACAGTGACCCTTCCGGTTTACGGCAACGTCTTAAGCGTGGGAAACGCTCGGGAGGTCATAATTGAATGTGTTCTAGGAAGGCGCCGGATAGACCCGTGTAGAACTCAACTCCGGGGTCAGTTTAGTTTGTTTTCTTTTTAATTTTAAGAGGGAGTGTAGTGTGCCCTATCAAAGTTGTAGGGCGGGACGCGCGCTTCGGAGAGCCAATCGCTTTTGTGGAGATCGCTCTGTGCATCGTATTTTGGAACTGATTTGATTACTTTTTTTAATGTGTTTTGAGGAAGAGTTAATAATACGATCAACATGGAAAGGGCAGCACGCAACAAGGAATCAATCGTGTTGAGGCCGGCTGCTACTGGATGCTTCCTGTATTTGAGACGGACTTCGAGGTTTTAAGCCGAGCCCTGAAGAAAACAAAATTAGTTTGAGAATTGGTTCTAAGGAAAGGAAATGATGCAGTAACTGCATCACACATCTCGGTGGACAACCCGAAAAGCGCCGCAAAGGAAGGGATAAAGGTAGGAGTGGAACGGAGGTAGCCTAAAAGCAGTGAAGAAAAAACTACTCATAGGTAGATACTAGATGTATGCGCTAAGAGACAAAGAGGGAAATGTCATTAGCAATATATATCTTTTAACCACTCAAAATGCCCTTCTGAAACTTGCATTTGTGACTATTTTAGATCTGACGAAGATATATCTCGGAGTGCTTTTATAGCTGCATGCATGAATTTTAAACATATGTATGTACGTAAGCTGCATTTGTTCAATGCTCTGTAACAATTTCTTGTACAATTTGCTTTTGCCTCCCTGCTTGGACCAAAAAGGTCTCCAGTATCATGTAAATAAAATAAATAAAAATATGGATAAGATAGTTAAAGTAGCCAGAAACAATACTAGCCACGAACATAACCTTCGCGAATGTGGCGCTACATCCAAGCCTTCTTAATAAGACACAATCAACGGCCCAGATCCAACTCGGCACTATACCGTCACCACCGTTCTCCCTCCCCAACCGGGGCACTCCACAAGGAGCTCTTCTCTCCCCCCTCTTATTTAATGTAACTCTAGCCCCGCTGGCCAAACAACTGACCAACATACCTGACCTCCACTCGGCAATATACGCCGACATCAACGACTGAAGGCTCCACAGGAGAGGCGCAAGACACCTTACAATTGGCAGATGATATCATCCCCTCGAACCTGACCAATATGGGCCTTATGTGCTCCCCGCTCAAATCGGAACTGCTGATGATCAGACCACTTCCCCGGGATCCACGCATGCACCTCCGAATGTACGACGACCACGTACCGCTGGTCCCCTGGAGTTGGTCAATAGACTCCTTGGACTCCAACGTCCTTGACTCCACAGGTCCTTGGACTGCACATACAGGACGCTTTGGATGCAACCTTCACTGTACAACTCCTAGAGAAGCGAACGAAACAAATCGAGGGTCTTGTCCGCAGTGTAGCCACATGCAACCATGGACTGTCGGAGAGGGAAACCTTTAATATGACAGACGCCCTCATCACCAGACACGACTTTTCACGTTCCTTACCGCTTTCTCACAAGACAAAGCTGATGCTTTTATTAGAAAGGCAATAATCTCAACGCTCCGCCTACCACAGTCGCTTAGCACAAATCACTACTCTCAACGGGCACCTACAAAACTATCTCGGAACTCCTCGAAGCCAAACGAGACAACCGGATACTTCAACTAACCCGCACAGAAACCGGCCAACATCTCTTACGGCATCTTCGCCAGGCTCCAATCTACCTGCTCACCTGCCCCCAACTATCAAATCATTGCACCTGACATCCAGGGTCCAATGCGCATCAAACCTCTACCCAGAAATATGAGCCCCGAGCTACACGGGGCCAGACGCCAGGCACGAGCCTAGTATTACAACAAGCACTACAGAGGCAGACCCGACATGTATGTAAACGTGGCACAACGCACCCTACCGGGCTATTATGCCGCTGTCCCCGCCTACTATCGAGGATGGCACCATCGGGGCCGCAGCCACCTTCCCCACGGAGGCTGAAGGCGCGGCCATGGGCTTGGTGCTTATACACTATGCACAAGATCCCAACATCACGGATATCTCCACCGTCTCCAAAGCTGTGTACCGTCACTCAGCAAAGCATTATCACGTCAATCGCCCGACGCATTCTCGCATCAGGACATACGCTTACCCAAGAGATAACCCTCACGTGGGTTCCTGGGTAAGTCTCGATCCCCGGTAACCAGCGTGTTCATACGCTGACTCGAGAACTATCCTTCAGGCCCCAAGAAGATGGGACACCCAAACCCACGCAGGAATCCTCTCGGGCTCTTCTCACATACCATCAAAAAACCACTTATTACAAAAACAGGCGCTTACCCTCCCACCACCTCACCGTACACGAAATTCAAAATACAGTGCAGTCTGGCGGCAACTGCAGACATTCATCGCACCTCCTTCATCGCCACCACCCCACCTTGACCTTCCTCCTCTGCTCAACATGTGGGACGGCCAAGGCACCCTCATACACAACCTGTGGGACGTTTTATGGGGGTTTAACGTCCCAAAGAGCTTCAGGCTATGAGGGACGCCGTAGTGAAGGGCTCCGGAAATTTCGACCACCTGGGGTTCTTTAACGCGCACTGACATCGCACAGTACACGGTGTGGGAATGCCCCCAACCGATGGCAGGTCCCCCATACCCAACCGGTCGGCCTCCTCATGGAATGACATTCTGCTAGTTGCTCAACCAGCTAGCCAATCATGGTAAGTGTACAGAGTTCTCAGTGAAGCACAGACGCCTGGACTCTTGGTCAAGAACAAAGGATCCTTTTTGTTAAAATAAAGCTGTCCCTCCCACATCCCCACACGTGTCAAAGGCGATATGCTGGCCACGCCCAGGTAGCACGGAAAATTAGAACAATCTTATGAAAAATTTATGCAAGTTCAGTAACATTGTTACATTGAAACGTTGAATTAACTGTTAGAAATTAATATTTAAGTTTATATGTTACACATAAAAATTAGTTTAACACTGAACATAAATATTATTCCAATCCTGGCTTTCAACTCTTGTTATAATGTTAAAAATGAACAAATGATGGTAAACGCTGCAGCATAAACATATATTTAACGTTCCAAGTCAGCAATGTCTCCTTATTGTTTATTAAACATTATTATATTTGAATCATAACTATAAAACACTGCAGATATATTTCTAGCACCGAGTCCCAGAACACTCTCCACTAATTTTACAGTAAACATGTTTTTCAACTAGCAGTGCTTCGCGCAACTAAATCTCTTAGATTGTGCCCGCCATAGGTAACATGCTCAAGCAGATTATTTTGTTAAACTGCTTATTATCCTTTCGCTACTACCACTCATGGGACACCTGTCAGTAATGGGCGTGTAAGCTTGACTCAACTGCATGCTTTCGGAGGTAAGTACATTCTAGTCGCATGTTGTGCTCTACTGTGGAGACGAAGTGTCGCCTTCGTTGCTCGTCCTTGCAAAGCGTTGATTAAATTGTCACAATGGTGGGCCTGCATACTAGTGCAGGGTTGCTTCATTATTTTCGACAATATTACATTTACGTTGTTATAATATTTAATTAATGTTAGAAAAAGTTTACTAGGATGTTCATCTGTAACGTAAAGAAATTATTAAAAAAGGTCATTAAGAAAACTTAATTAACGTTTGACCAAAAGAAAAATGTCACATTGGTCTAATGCTTCGGTGCTACCTGGCAGGCAGAGGGAACTGAGGGTGATTTTTAAGACGCCATAGGTAATGACGATCAAGTGCCTCGGTACTGATCCGTCTACTGCCGAAGCACTAAAAAAAACTGACTTTGCGGTAAAGAGAAAACGTCACGGCACGGCCGCTCAATGGAGGCGCACTTGGTGCGCTCTCATTGAGCGGCCGTGGTCACGGTCATTCACCAGAACTGACAAGCCCCTGCACGCCAGAAAACGTAGTAAAGTTTGCAACGTGGCTCAGCATAGAGTTACGTAACGGTTACAAAATTCAGGCAGTTCTGTAAATGTGACTTCCAAAGCAAAGCATTTCTTGGGTGAATTAACTTTTGCCTGGGATAATCGAAAGAAAGTTGACATAGCAGCGACAGTGACTCGTGTACCATACAGTCGTGGGGATCCCACGCTGTTCAAGCGAAACTCTGAACACTGTTGCCACAGACGCCATGAACGGACACCATGGCGCTCACTATGTCTTGAAATACTCAAGTTATAGGCGGAGCTCCAATCACAAAGCAGCGGTCGCCCGGCGGTGTCGGAAAGTTATACACGCAGCTGGTACTAGAAAGTGCATGGTCTTCTGCAGTGTCCATCACGACACATTCAAGCGGTGTCTATCTAACAAAAGGTAAAAACAGGGCTAATGTAACACACAGCACACAGAAAGGCGGACAGGACGGGCGCTGTCGTTCGGAGCCCGTCCCGTCCCGTCAGTCTTTCTGTGTGGTGTGTGTTAAAGGTGCACCGAAGAGTAATCGAAGCTAGTCTTTTTAGCGCGGGAACTCAATCTACACGTTCCGAGCATTCATAGAAACTTCGAATTATTGTCCTGTGCGACCGATTTCCGTAATTTAAATCGGATTAAACATCCCGGCTCCCACCTTTTTTTGAACTCGCCGCAGACGGTAGGAGTCAACTAACGCGTGAAGTGCCTTTCAGGCGGTCGTGTGGCGGCTTCGCTTTCGCTTGTATTTTGTTTTTTAGGTTGCCGTGAATAAATTACTCCAGCCAGAGGCTACATAGCCGCAAATTAGGCCCACAGAAATAAAAATACGCGCGGACTCTTTGCTTTCGCCGACCGGTACGTATCATTCCGCCGATGGCAGAGCGGCAAGCCGCCACGGAACTGGTTGAAATATCGGTTGACTCCTCCTACCGTCTGCGGCGAGTTCAAAAAAAGGCGGGAGACGGAAGTTTAATTCGATTTAAATTGAGGAAATCGGTCGCACAGGACTATAATTCGAAATTTCTAAGAATTCCTAGAACGTGTAGATCGAGTTCCCGCGGTAAAAAGACGAGTTCAGATTACTATTCAGTGTACGTTTAAATTACAGCTATATTTACTTTTTCTTAGACAACGCTCCACCAACTAACCTTGCGACCGCGTAGCGCATACCGCTGCATGGTCGACGTCGAATGCAGGCGCTGAACTTCATGCTGAGCACGATAATACGTAGTCTGGCGATTTGCAGGCGATCACTTCGGGCCTAATTCACCTAAAATAAAGTACTCTAACGCTGTGCAATACCTCAAGAAGGCTGAGTACAGCACACATCAGCACAGCTAGTCATTAGGTTTCTCAACACTGCACCGCCATTTTTATTATTGGCTGGCGAGTAAACGAACCTTACACCAGTAAAAAGTTGTTGGTGCCTTTCGGCCTAAGCGACAGTGAACCTTCATGTTGCGCTGGACTATGCAACCGCTGTAGGAAAACAGCCAAAAAAAGTTTGTTGATATGTCGTGTACTGGGGCTGTCTATAGCACTCTGGGAAGTCCCGGACAGGTGAGCAACAGTTCGCCTCACAGCCGACAGATTTGGACCGCCAAAGCGAGCCACGGTGCATGGCCCGGATTCGAACTAGGTAGGCTGTACTACATACCGAGTTTTTCACCTAAGAAGACCTGCGAGTTTTGAAAATGGGCTTTTTGAGCTACACGAGCGCTTTTTCAGCACAGCATTGTCCGCAGTGTAGCGCATCAGAATACAGTTAAGAACTACTAACTAGTAGGATGGTAACTGATATAAAATAGTGAACTTTTAATTATTGCTGTTAGTCTCCTTATTTACTGATAGGCATGTGGCCCAGCGCAAATAATATGAATATCTGTTTTTAGAATTGAAACGCAGCTGCTCTCCGCGCTATGGCCCAACATATTTTGGCTATTTGGACGAGCACTGCAGGGGTTGCTTCGCCTGCAAGCTTTTCGAGAGCGCGTGTATTTTGACGCGACGTAGGCAAAATTGTTGGCTCACAGCACCGAAAGTAAATGCTTTTGGTTTGGTTTATTGGTTTATTGGGGTTTAACGTCCCGAAGAAACTTAGGCTATGAGGGACGCCTTAGTGAAGGGCTCCGGAAATTTCGACCACCTGGGGTTCTTTAACGTGCACTGACATCGCACAGCACACGGACCTCTAGAATTTCGCCTTCATCGAAATTCGGCCTCCGCGGCCGGGATCGAACCCGCGTCTTTCGGGTCAGCAGCCGAGCGCCGTAACCACTGAGCCACCGTGGCGGGGCGAAAGTAAATGCGTTTTCGAAATTCTAAAAACTGGCATGGATATTACTCACGAAGGATTTCACGCATCTCACTAAATAAAACTGAGCAACAACTGCAAAGTTTAGTTAACCAGCCTACAAGTTAGCATGTTTTAGCAGTACTCTGATGAGCTATACCGCTGACAATGCTATGCAGATAAAAAGCACTCTTCTAACTGAAAAATCCCATATTAAAAAATTGCTGAACATCTTAGGTGAAACATATATGGTGTTTTTGGCAAAGCCCATATACATACTTCTCTGCGAACAGTTTCTAACATTGCGAAATCATAAGTGAAAAAAAAAAATGGCAGTGGCTTAGCTCTGGTTAATACAAGCGAAAAGCTGCAGTTATGCTTTGCTTGACGTCATGGCTGTCGCAGTTCGCGCACAATGCACTGGGAGCACCACGATAACGGTGTAGGCAAGCGCGTTATATAGCCCTCCTTGCGCATACGTACTAACTGTGGTAAACACGCGGCTGCAGCGAAAGGTCAAACGGTGTCGAGGAGGCGAGCGCGCAGTAGTAGCGGCGGTGAGGAGGCGGCGCACATGCGCAGTAGCGCGCGGCTGCGCCGAACGGTCAGGCGGCGGAGTCGGCGCGGCGGCGGCTGCGGCCACCTGCGCCGCGCGTGACGTCGCTCGGTTTCGCGCATGCGCAGCTGCGGCAAATCTTGGCTCCGACGGCTCACGCTAAGCGCGGCTGTAGTGCGGGTAGTGAAGCTTTTCGCTTCAAAACTGCGATATTTCGCCAGCCTTCTAATCGCGTCTGGCGCGCATACGCGAGTCCTGGTGAAAGACGATTGCTAAGGCCGCGCGTCGGCGGTGATGAACCTGAATGGTGACTGTAAAGATAATCGCAACAAACCGCTACGTAGACAGGCGAACAAATGCCGATAGCATTGGAACTTGGCAGCGCATCGTGTCTGCGACACCTTGGCATGAATCTGGTCCTACTTCTTGTTGTGGCCGATCAAAAGGTATCAAAAATAAAAGAACGCGACGAGTTAATGAAGATCTGTGCGATACGATCATGTATGCCGGAGCCGAATAGTTGGGAACTTCACGCCAAGGGCTTTTTTGCGACAACGTTGCGAAGGTTTTCTGCTTCTGCGTACACATTGTGGCTAATTACAGGGCCGCGTACTCTGTTTGTTGTGCGAACGCAAGGCGGCACATCAAGCTGAGGCAGGCAGCCGGCAGCACAATGCCCTCCACGCAGTTCAGCAAAATGCCCACCCCCCTCCACACACTGCCAACAAAATGCCCTCGACATAGTTCATAGTAGCGCAACTTGAGTGGGCTGAAGTCTCGGCGAAACTTCGGGACCCCTCGTCAATATATGCGTGCCAGTGCAATCGATGCAAAAGACGGAGCATTCGGGCCGATGCTAGCCAATCTCGTGCCTTTATATCGCCTAAAAAATGAAGGCTTCTAAGGTGTTACGAAGTGGAACGGCTCTTTCATTCTTTAGAGAACAGCGCTTTACCGTTTCTCGTGCACCTTGACATCCTCTCATCCATTTCCCCCAGTGCAGGGTATCGATCCGGTGTCCTCTTCCAGCTAACCTCCCCACATTTCCTTTTCTCTCCTAAAGGATAATGCTTAAACCCACTGGTACGAAAGTTCCATCCCTGTGGTACCGGGAAAAACAGTGCTTCTAATTCCTTAATCTGCAGTAATCGCTGAGCGACAACTTCGGTGCTTACTTCCCTCCCTGCTTTCTAGAAGAGACGCTCGTCTCAGGGCGTGCCTTTGACTTCTAGATCAGCGATCACCTCTCAGCTACACATCACTGCGTGCTGCCTATCGTTGCTTGCAGCTGTGCCCTAACTTCTAGACCAACAACAGACACGCGATCACCCCTCAGCTACACATGATCGCATGTTGCCTATCCCTGCTTACAGCTAGCTGTGCTTCTGCGACTGGCGCCAGAAATCACTCCGGATAAAAGTTGTTACGCTATCTTCGTAAGTGCGTTCAGCGCATTTTCTACGCTAACAGAAGCTCGAGTATTGCAAAACTCGCGAATCCAGCAGTGCGAGTAGCAGAACGGACCGATTGTAATCGCACTTACCGTTCTTGCTGCCGCGGATGAAGCTTTGGGAAGGCATCGTCCATGCAAGCCGAGTTCCCCCTTTGAAGGGGCGACGCCGAAAACACCGCACTTCGTTGACTGGCTGGCAGCAGTGGCACCTTTGCAGAAGTTCGTTGTTTCGTGATTGAAGAGGTTATCCGCCGTGTTTAGCGATGGACAGGCGAACAGGTGGCACAAACACGACGTTGTCAGGCGCCGCGGTAATAGCTGGGTTCTTCAATTCTGGTCCGACTCTAACTTGACAATAGTTTCAAGGCCCCAATTAATGCAGGGCTTCAGGAGACATCACAGTTCGACGAGCGAGGCAGGAAGGGTTTCATTAGTTCACTCAGTCAAGGTCAGTTTCCAACAACGTCCCCAATAATTAAGATAATTACACTCGAGCACCACTGAAAGGGCGCGGCCATGCTGCCGCCGCATCGCTACTGCCCGGTAGACTTAGGCCTAATCTCGCGAATTCTCGCCCGCCGTGCCGAGAACAAGCGGGTGGGACCTTATCTTTTGCCTTACCTGGCACGTGTTCCATCTGAGGCTACAGTAAAAACCTTTGTTTCTTTTTTTTTTAGGCGGCGATCGCATTGTTTCACCTAAGTTTTAGGCTCTCGCCCTACCGCGCTCGACTGACTTTTTTCAGGCTGCTTCATGCAAGTGCAACGTCACCTATTCACCCCGATAGGAGAGACGGCAACGGAATAAGGCAGGTTATCGATGAAACCGCGCTCACTTGAACGGGCGCCTTGGAACGTTACCATTATATCACTAGAGCATAAACAGTGAAGGAAAGCACATTTCGAATATTGTGGATATTGCGAATGTTGCGAATGTTGCGAATATTGCACATTGCGGGGTCAGTGCCAGAGCACCCCTTCCCCCCCCCCCCCCCCCCACCCCGAAATTTTCTTAGTGCCGCATCTCCTCTCTCTCTCACACCTTTCGGCCTTTTTATTTCGCCGATGCTATTTACACACCGCATCGATATATTAAAATGTAAAAGCAAAAATAAGAAGAGTGTTGGTTTATTCCTGAAAAGATTGATGTATGTACTACGTTGTCGTGGCTCTAGAATAGGAAGCGGAACTTATTGCTGAGAAGAATCACACCTCTTCGCTACCGCACGAAGTATGGCACTCCTTTTAACAGTAGGCACAGTTCACCCGATTAAACATACCTTTTCACGTCAGCCTACTTTTTCATCCTTTGCGTTGTCCTCAAATGATCATAAACTATTACGAAAATAAAAAGTGCTTTTTTTAAGCGCCTCTGCGGCCGGGCGCAGGTTTACATACATGAAGTATAAATTTTGACAAATACCATTCGTTCGCAGTTGCTGACTTTGCTATTGAGCAGAAGCTCTTGTGTTGTTGTAAATCACATGAAAATAGTTGAAACTGCCGCGACTTTTCGTTTTTTACGTATGTTCTCTGCCAATCAAGTTCACGCAATCCTGTGTGCACAAGTATTTTATGTAGAGATTAGAGTGAACGAAACGACGGACCCTTCGGCTTTATGAAAGCAATTAAAAGTATTTTAACTCTATGGACTACGATACTGTTTGGGCGCAGGCTTTCTTTTACTTTTCTACCGGCGCCGAATGACACCCTCGAAAAATATTTCTGGCTACCTCTTGCACTCTTGCCACGGCCTTGGACTGTACGCTTCCCATGCTTTTGAGGGAGCTATAACCAGGCCTGCTGGAGACAGATCCTCCGCGCAATCCCAAATTATGTGATCCAGCGTTGCTAGTTCACCGCAACGCTGGCAGTAAGGATTTACTAGATCAGAAATATATTCGCACTGATCCATGAATTTGGCAGCGACCGTGTCTGCAGTCGCCTCCCCGTGGTGGCTTGATCTCGGCTCAGCGACGTATTCGGGGGAGGCAGACTCGCCCCTAAGATCTCTGTAATAACTCGCAATGGCCTGGCAGCTGTCCAGCGTCTCACTTCGCAAGGTCCCCGCGTCGGAGTCTTCCTCACCAGCACGGCTGACAAAACCTCGAGCGTACTGGTGAGCGGCCCCTTCATGAGCCGGGACCCAAACCAGGCCAATAACTTTCCTGCCTTTTGGCATCGTGGTACTCGGTGGCGGAGATTCGCCGTCGCGCAATGTTGCGGAGGGCCGTCTTGTAATCGCAAAGAATGATGCTGGCGCCTTCCTGAGTGATTCCTAGCGTTGTAGTATCCTCTTCAGCCATCTCTCTGCTCGCGTAACTGCCGAGGCTACTACCTTGCGGGAAATGCTCCCAGCGGAGACTCCACGGTGCTTCCATCCCCCGAGTATTTTTCTCTAAGGAGCTGCGCCTTGGCCCTCTCCGTCCATCGTGACGACCCACCAGCACATTCTTGGAGCGCTCCGACTCTAATGCATTGACGGATTTCTACCGGCAAAACTACCCGGTCGAGGTAGTTTCCGTCCCTAATATCCTGAGACGAGTCCCGCCTACGTCGTCCGAAGCCTCTGTTCATGCGACGTCAGCTCAGTTACTACATGGTACTGTGCACCCGCGGTGCCGCAGTGGAGGTCTCCGGAATAATTTCGACCACCTGAGGATTTTTAACATGCACTAATATCGCAGAATACGGGCGCCTTCCGCATTTCGCCTCCATTGAGACGCGGCCGCCGCGGTCGGGTTCGCACCCAGGTACTGCGGCACAGTAGCCGAGCGCCTAACAATTGAGTCACCGCGGCGGGTGCAAAGCAGTCACCGACAAAGGCGTTCCAAACAGCGGACACGTAAACCGCGCTAAGCCTTCCCGCGCATGTGCAGCCCCTCGGCACTTTGTAGCAGCATGTATCAGATTTAATATAAAGGCGCAAGTTTGCGCAATCGCCGCAGCATTCCCACCACTGACTTTTTTATTTGCCACTACAAGTAAATCGTTATATTTAGCTCTGATTTTCTAGATATATATATTTTTAAGTTACGACTGCCACCACGGTAACAATGGCAGTGACATCACGTCCACAACTGGGCGCCTCGATGGGGATACGAGTCACCCTAGTCCAGGACCAGCAAAATAACAGTTGCCGATATTGGTGACAGAAATAAATAACATTATTTCAGTGATAAACCACTCTAGTGGTTTAAACTGGCTGTGTATGTGATTTCAGCGCTGGTGACAGTCTTCACTCCTCTAATGTAAGTCAATGTGCGAGGGTTTCCACAAAAGCCGCGGCAGAGTTTCGTGAGACGTACTCGCCGTCTGCTATCCCAGTGTTGCCATACTATTCTCACGAAACTCTGCCCAAAGCCGCTTACCAAGCGGAAAGAGACGTTCCTATGCCCAAAACATAGAATTTTAAAATGTTTTGCTACGTTTCTCAGCAGCACAGCTGGGCTTACGTTTATGTTCGCGAGGAGCTTTCGGTTGCCGCAAAGAAACCATGGCTAATTTCAGCGCAGCAGACTGCGCGTGGCAGCTTATGCAATCGTTCGCCGTGGTTACTGACGTGCGACCACTCAACTTCTGGCCTGCGGATGCCCGATGGCAAATCTCAGCTCAGACTGAGCGAATTAACAGTGGCACTCGCTCGTGCATTCAAATTAGTGGGCATTTTTTCTTACTGAGATACACGTAATTCAGACGCGGCCAATTCGTCAGTTCGAATGAACCAAAAGCTCGATTCTGGCGAGTTCGAATTTTCGATATTCTAATTTGAGTTCAGCTAATGCAAACAAGGAAAATATTGGATGAAAGTACTGTGAGCATTGAGCTCCACTTACTAACAACCAATTTTGCTTCTTGAAATCAACCAAGCTGTACACTTTCCATATGCAGCTAATGCCTGTTGCTTAAAAGCTTATAAGCTCAAAAGTCATCCAGCAAAATGAAAACGGAAAAAGAACAATTCACAAGGTCACTTCAAAAGGGGTGCTGAAGTGGAGACAGTACAGGTGTTCAGAGTTAAACATTCATGTTTATTGAATAAAATAAAGAAATAAAAAAACAAGTCAGTGATAATGGAGTTGTTTCGGCTTTGTCTCCTGATCAGTGACACGACGCACAAAGATGGCGTCGTGCGGTTTTTTATGAATCTCGCCCTGTTCGCAGAGGAATGAATAGCCAACAGCGAGCCATCATGGCTAAAGGCCAGGGATGCAATGCTCGATGGGTACTTGTGGAACTGACAGAGACGCTCTTTGTTGAAGCCGTCCCAGATGTTCACGTGGCCGTCACTGTCTCCCGCCACAAATGTGTTGTACAAGTTGTGGAATGCGTTCACAGTTGCGTCCACAGGGTAGATGAGCTCGATGCCATTGCTGTCTTTGGCACGGTGACACTTGAAAGCGTACTTCTGCACTTCGGGGTTTGGATCCAAGTATTCAATAGCCACGCGCCCTGTGTAGAACCATACAATCAGCAACTTGATGCAACAAGTGAAGCCAGGACAGACAAGAGGGTCAACCACCGGAAGTACAGTGAGAGTGCCCTTCCTGTTGTGTTCATTATTCTGACTGCTCTAAGTTCTCTCTCCAGTGGATAGACAACTTGGTCGAAATGGAACAGCCTAATACATCTTGCCACCAGAAAACAAAGTTAGGCAAGTTGATTACTAAGAGGCTTATTATACTTAGCTAGTACAAGCTAAGCGCCCTAATCCAATGTTTACACATAAACTCAGTGGCTTAGGCACTTAGCCGACGAGCACCACACCACGGTTTCAATGCTCATTTGCATTTAGCTAGGGACAAAAACCTGATGGAGCATTTAAGCCCCGCCTTGAGGGTATGATGTGATAGCGTGAATGGTCCCTTCAGTGGCCTAGGGTTTTCTTGGCATATCACTTCACAGCCATGGAAACTATTCGTTCCTTCGCCATCATGTAAAGCTTAACCTACACTTAAGAATTCCTACGCCATCATGTAACGCTTAACCTAAACTTAAGAATTACTTCGCCATCATGTAACGCTTAACCCACACTTAAGGATACAATGCAATAGCATTACTGATACCTCTCGCACAAGTAGTCCTTCTCTGTCGCCTAGGTTCTACCTACATGCCCAAGTATGCAATATTGGCCATTCCCTACTTTACATTTATTGAACGGAGGAAGTCCTCCTACCGATCCTGGCACAGTGGAGGAGCGGTTAAGTGATGTGCCACTGCCACAGAAGGTGGCTATGTTTGGAACAGCGGCTGTTTCAAACACAGCCACTGGTGGGGTTTCTGAGATCCAGGTTGTGATAACGTCACAAGGTCACGTGACTTAGTGACAGGAGGGCCACCGGAATTTGTTCTCTTAATGCCGACTACACTGACAGCAGCATTTATGCATTTTAGGGGGAACGCTGCGTTCGCCGAAGAGTGCGGACGTGCCTCACATGCGCTCCGTGATTTTGGGGTCCTTTGACCCGGTTAATCCCATCGGACTACCGAAATTTTGGTCGGAATCGACGTCGGAAGTGAAGAGGACCACGAGGATAGCAATTTCAAGCCGGTGGGTCCATTTTTTCGGATTTTATCGGCATTTGAAGTTCCCACGTGGTCGGCAAGGCGTTAAGTACGGGGCTCCGCGGCCTTCCCGGCTTCGGCCCGCGGTGAAGACGCATCGGAGCGATGTCCCGATCGAGAAATCCGAGCTACGACCAACCCGTGACCTTAGGACCGACAAGATTTTCGGCTGAATCCCAGGAAAACATGGAAGAAGACTTCCACGACACCATCGAAGTGGCCCACATGCAGCAAGACAGAGACGGCCTCGCTGCAGCAGGGATCCAAGCCCCGGGAAGCAGCACCTCACCGATCCAACGCTCACAAGTAAGCGGAATCGACAGAGAAAAAGAAGACGACTGGATAGTCGCCATGTCGAAGAAACAAAGGAAACGCCAAGATGGCGGCGGCAAGCAGCAAGTTTTGGCGGGAAACGGCCTAGATTGCGCGCCTTTTTCAGGGGCGACGAAGAACGCAGCTGGCGCGCCAGCTGCGGCGGAGAAGAAGGAGAGGGAGGGAGCGCCGAGGCGACGCCTGCCTCCGCTCCCCAGAGACGACTTTAAAATCGCCCTCCGGCCGAGAGGACTCGCAGTCAGAGACTTGCACCAACACCACGTGGCGCGGGCCGTAGTCGCGGCTACCGAGCGGGGATGTAAGGAAGAAGACCTGATCATCCGGCTGCGCAATGGATCGAACATCATAATTGTGAGCACCAGCAACGAAGAAGCGGCCAAGAAGATTATGCGCATCAAGCAGCTGAGCTTCGGAGGCAAGAACTACGCCGTAAACGCACACGTGGCGGCGCCGGAAGGCACGCTACGCGGGGTGATCCACGGAGTGGATCCGGAGACTTCGCCCGAGGAATTCAAGGCAAGCCTCAGAGTTCGCACGCAAGGCGTGAAGATCCTAACAGCCAGAATGCTCGGGAGATCCAGCACGGCCATCATCACCTTCGACGGCCCCACCCTCCCGAAGCAAGTTCTCTACCACAGCGGAGAATTTTGGTGCTACCCGTACCGGCCCACGAGGCAGGTATGCTACACCTGCGGCCAACAGGGGCACCGAATGGACGTCTGCCCGAATCCGGAGACTAGGGCCTGCAGACAGTGCGGACTCCAGAACCCGGCGGCAGACCACCAATGCACACCCAAATGCCTGCTGTGTGGCGGCGACCACGTGGCGGGCACGAGAGACTGCAAACAGCGACTCAAGTCGGCGAGCGAGCTGCGGTGGGGCCCCCTGCAGCAGCAACGCCGTAGCCGGGGCCGCAGCCGGGGAATAAAACCAAGATGGTTCCGTGACGAGAGTCAGGAGTCGGGCCGGAGCAGCCGCGGGGGCAGCCGGAACCGGAGCCAGAGCCGGGGATCCGAAAGGGACGAGTCCTTCCCACCCTTGGGCGGCAACGGCAAGCAACAGCAGAAGCAGACGCAAGGGCAGCAACAGCAAAAGAAGAGCGGCGGCGTTAAGGTGAGCTGGGGAGACGGCCCTCCCAAATCACTCTTTGCTCCGCACTCGAACACAAACAACACACAAACCGCACGCGAGAAACAGCTAGCGGAGGAAAATAAGACACTTAAACGTGAACTTGAGCAGCTTAGGAAGCAGCTAAGCGAGGTAATCAGAGAACTACGTGAATCGAGGACAGGCTATGCACCGCCTAGGACTCAGACCCCACCGCCTAGGGCGATGGAGACGGGGCAACAACACCACGAGGGAGGGACCTCCAACGATGAGCTTAAAACCTTCATGATGAACATGCAGAGGCAGATGCAAGAGCAGATGCAGCAGTTAAAAAGCGAAATGCAGCAGGGACAACAAAAGTTTGCCCTGTTAGAACAGAATGTCAGGACGCACATCAAGAGCCAAAACACACAGAGAATAACCAATGATGCTAGAGACAGACTACTTAACGAACGCAGGTTCGGCACAGAAACCCCCAACGCAAATAATGGTAACCCATCATGGCAGAACGCCTCCAACAATTAGAGATGTGGCAGTGGAACTGCAGGGGGTGCAGGCAAAAACAAGGCCTCCTGCAGCAATTCATCTATGCCAGAGGAACCCCACCAGACGTAATTATGCTACAGGAAACAAACTGCACCCCTACGCTTAGGGGCTACACGTGTCAGGAAAATGGCCGTACGGCAACTCTCATTAGCAAACAAGTAGTAGCCATAGCACATAACGAAATAGAGGACACCCGGATCGAACACGTGATCACGGAGATAATCCCCAAAAAGAAAGCACGATCTAAAAGCACTTATATTATAAACCTATACAGCCCGCCCAGACAGAAAGATGGGGACTTTATTATGCTCTTTACGGAGGCGAAAAAGTTAGCGGGGAACAACACCCTAGTAATGGCAGGTGATTTCAACGCCAAGAGCCCGAGGTGGGGCTACAATAAAGACGACAAGAAGGGACGTGGCATTTGCGCTGCAGCAGAACAGGCAGAGTGCGAATTGCTAACCGACGAACACCACCCAACTAGACAGGGGAACAGCGTCAGTCCAGACACGTGCCCTGACTTAACCTTCGTAAGAGGCGCCAGACAAGCAGAATGGGAGAACCTGCTCGAGAACCTTGGAAGCGACCACCACATAATAAGGATCAGCACAACCGCAAACAATATCAAGCGGAAAATAGGCAAGGTCCGCCTAACGGACTGGGATGCCTTCAGAGCACACTGCAAGCAGATCAAGGGCGACATTGTATCTGCGGAGGAGTGGAGCCAGCAACTCAGACAGATCCAAGAACTCTATACTAAAGAGGTGGATAGAACCGAACAAACTCCGGAGGTGGACAAGCGGCTCCTCAAGCTATGGGAGGCGAGACGCGGGCTCACCAAGCATTGGAAAAGACAGAAGTTCAATAGGAAGCTAAAGATTAAAATAGCCGAAATAACTAAACAAGCGGAGGAGTATGCAACGCAGCTGGCTAGGCAAGGATGGCAGCAATTCAGCAACGCGCTGAACGGCACCCTCAGCACGGCCAGGACGTGGCAGATCCTCAAGTCCCTCATGGACCCGAGCAAGAACAAATCAGAAAGCGGCAAATCGCTTCAGAGGCTGGTGCACCAGTACACGGGCACGGACGAACAGCTCGAGGAAGTCCGGGTCAAATGCTACGGCAGAGACCAGGTCGAAAGCTACCATAAAGAGTACCAGGGCGAAGAGAATCCAACCATGGATCGGCCCATAACGAGAGAGGAAGTCGTCGAGGCGATCAGGTCGGCAACAAAAAACACAGCAGCGGGGGCGGACAGAATCAAGAACTCGCTCATAAGAAACCTCAGCGATGGAGCCATAGATCAGCTCACAGCCTACTTCAACAAGCTCTGGCAAGAAGGAACAGTGCCGGCCGAGTGGAAACACGCGGTAGTGGTAATGATCCCGAAGCCAGGCAAGAAACTCCAGGTCGAGAACCTCAGGCCGATCTCCCTCACGTCGTGCCTGGGCAAGATGTACGAGAAAGTAATCACAAAAAGGATCCAGTCGCACCTATAGAAGAACCAACTGTACCCAGACAGCATGTACGGGTTCAGAGCCCACCTGTCTACGCAGGACGTACTACTCCAACTCAAGGAGGAAGTACTCGAGAAAATGCCGAGAAGTGGCGAAAACGTTGTCATGGCCCTCGACATAAAGGGAGCCTTCGACAACGTGAACAACGCCGCCATCATGGAAGGCATCAACAACACCAACTGCGGGGGAAGAACCCACGACTACATCAGGGCCTTCCTGAGCGACAGAACAGCGACCGTGGGACTAGGCGAGCTGAGAAGCGACGTCTTCACCACGCCTTGCAAAGGAACACCCCAAGGCTCCGTGATATCGCCCGTCCTGTTCAATATGGCGATGATCGGGCTAGCAAGACGACTCAAGGAAATCCCGGGCATCCAACACGCGATGTATGCCGACGACATCACGGTATGGGTCACCCAAGGATCGTTAGGGGAGAAGCAAGACAGACTACAAGAAGCTGCGACCTGCGTAGAGACCTACGTCAGGGAGAGAGGCCTCAGATGTTCGACGGAGAAGTCGGAAATCATCAGGATCGGAAGAAATCCTACCAAAGCCTCGCTGGAAGTAGTTCTAGAGAGGCAACTGATCCAAGAACAGAACATGGTACGAATCCTAGGCATGTGGCTGCAGAGCAGCCGAAAATGCAGCCATACCATCAGCCTGCTGAGAAGAGCCGCGGAGCAGGTTGGCAGAATGATCAGTAGAGTCTCTCAGAGAAGGTACGGGATGAAAGAAGAAGATACCCTCAAACTCGTCAACAGCCTAATCGTTAGCAGAGTTATGTACTCCTTGCCCTACCACGCAACAACAAAGGCGGAGCGAGAGCAAGCCGACTGTATTCTCAGGAAGGCATACAAGATTGCTCTACACCTGCCCAGAAACGCATCAAACGAGAAGCTACTCCAACTCGGAATCAGCAATACCTTCGATGAGCTTGCCGAGGCTCAATTGGGGGCACAACTCATCAGACTCAGAGGCTCCTCTACGGGAAGGGCGCTCCTGAGAAGGTTGGGTCGGAACACGTGCGGACTGGTAGACAGATACGCGGACGTACCGGACGACCTTAGAAAGACCTTTAATGTAGGACCCCTGCCTAAAAACATGGATCCTAACCTACACGAGGACAGACGAAAAGCAAGGGCCGAGCAGATAGAAAGGAGGCTAGGCCGATCAGAGAACACAGTCTATACGGACGCCTCCATGTACGTACATGCAGGGAAGCGCTTAGCCGCTACGGTGGTAGTTAATAGCACAGGAGACATGGCCACATGCGCCTCAGCGGAGGTCGTGGGCATAACGGAGGCCGAGGAAATTGCCGTCGCGCTGGCGGTAGCAGAAGGCTATAGGAAAGGCCGATCCCTAAACATCTTAACAGACTCGAAAGACACGTGTAAAAACTATACGAAGGGCAGAATTAGCGGCATGGCCCTCAGGATAATCAGTGGGGCAGCAGCCTCTGCTGAGAAGACACCCATACAACACATAATCTGGGTCCCAGGCCACGCAGGCGTAGCGGGGAACGAAAGAGCAGACAGCCTAGCTCGAGGGCTTACATACCGAGCAGGCATGTCAGATGTTCTGGAGCTTCAGCTACTAGCATGCGAGGGGGGATACACAGAGACATTACAACTATACAGGGGGACTAGATTCAAGTACCCACCACCACACAAAGCCCTCACGAGGCAGGAAGCAGTCGACTGGCGTAGGCTACAAACAAGCTCCTTCCCCAACTTGTACATCTATAACAAGATGTCACCAACACAATACAGAGCAAACTGCCCCTGGTGCGGCGACACACCCACACTATACCACATCACATGGGAGTGCGAACGAAATAAAGCATTCCACCAACACGAATTCCCGAGTGGGGAGCAATGGGAGAGCCGGCTCACCAGCAGCGAGCTCGCGGCCCAAAGGGCCTTAGTGCGGCACGCTACTGATGCAGCGCGACTCAGTGGAGCCCTGGACTAGGGGCCCAACCTTGCTGAAGAGAAGCCTCAAGTCGTCGGCGCCACGAAAGACGACGGAGGCTTCGAATCCGCGAATCTCTTAAAAGATCTCAATAAAAGTTTTCTACTAGTACTACTACTACTACTACTACTATGCATTTTAACAATATTTTGTTAGAATGCATGAATGCCAGTACACATTACAAAACTGCCGGTGGTCAAAAGTAACCTGGACCCCGCAGCAGGGCATCCTTCAATGTCCTCTGTCTAGCTTTGGAGCATTAATTGGCAAGTATTATGTACTTTCCCACGACTTTTCGTTGAATAACAAATAAGGAGATCTGGTGCAAAGCCCACAGTTTGCATTTGTAACGCCTTGATGGATGCACAGTCTTTCTTTCTACTGTGTCAAGCTACAAATTTGCAAAAGACGTCGCCCGACAGTGAAGCAAGAGCATTACGTTTTGCCCCCAAAAATAATTCATTAGTACAAGAAAATGATAGCAGACTGCCAATAAATTTCGACCACCTGGGGTTCTTTAACGTGCACTGGCATCGCACAGTACATGGGCCTCTAGAATTTCGCCTCCATCGAAATTCGACCGCCGTGGCCGGGATCGAATCCGCATCTTTCGGGTCAGCAGCCGAGCGCCATGACCACTGATTCACCGCGGCAGCAAAAAAAAAAAAAAAAAGAGGTGCCGTTTTGGAGCTCTCGGGAATAATTTCGACCACCTGGGGATCTTTAACGTGCTCTGAAATCGCCCAGCATATGGGCGCATTTTTGCAGTTCGCCTCCATCAAAACGCGGCCGCCGTGCGGCTGGATTTGAACCCGGATACTCGGCTCAGCGCCGAGCACGCTCACCACTCATCCAGGACTTTAATTCTGCTATTCAAATGCGCCTCGTGAGGGCAGTAGTAAACGTTCATTGTGTAGTCAAATTAATTTTAACAACTTTTAATATTACCCTCTCGGGGCACTAATTAACGAGTGTTTCTATTTCGTAGTCGCTGCCGAAGCACCCAGCTCGACTGTAGGAAGCTAGCTCAGCCTGCTTTTCTTTAATGCGTTAGCATTAAAACAGTGCTGCGAACAAAAACCTGTCTGTCGGCTTGTGCACGGTGTCAGTGAAAAAGGAGAGTAGGCGGCGCACGACGCGCGCTGCAATTTAGCTGCAATGCAGCCTCGCATGATGTCGGTCGGCTCACGCGGCTCTTCCGTGGCGTTCGGCGCTCGGGCACCGACGGACACGTGTCGCGCGTTCCAAGAGTCCCGTAGTGTTATGTGCGCAAAACTAATGCTACTGCGTTACTGTTACACGAATCCCATTGATCGCACTTCGTTCATTTTAATTAGGTGGAATTACAATGAAACATGGGATACATTCCAGTAGTGGTTCGGTTTAAGGGGATTTAACGTCCCAAAGCGACTCAGGCTGAGAGACGCCGTAGTGAAGGGCTCCAGAAATTTCGACCACCGGGGTTCTTTAACGTGCACTGACATCGCACAGTACACGAGTCTCTAGAATTTCTCCCACAAAGAAATTCAACCGCCGCGGCCGGGATCGAACCGGCGTCTTTCGGGGCAGCAGCCGAACGCCATAACCACTGAGCCACCGCGGCGGCTCGAGTAGTGCAGCAGAGGGCACGGGGATCAGTGGAGGAAAAGGGAGAGGGGGCCTAGATGCGCATTATCCCAGGGCCCCCACTTTTCTTAATCCGGCCCTGCCCGGTGTTCAACAACGAGTATCAAGATCTCACTGCTCTAAGGAGTGCTTGAATTTGCTCTTGACCTACTCCCGCGGGGCTCTAACAGCGCATCGAGAACATGGAGCTTACCAGTCCGCGGGTGACGATGTAGGAAGCCAGAGGATGGGCACCGTCATGAGGATCTCAATCTACACCTGCAGGGTGGGCGGGCTCGCCGAGAACACCAGCAGGTCCACCGCGATGGCCACCAGGGCACCGATCACGCCTGCGTCCTTCACGGCACCATGAAGGATAATTTTACCCGGCTCCCCACGAGTAAGCCTGGAGTGTTATTGCGATGGCAATAAAAGTGTCATCGGGGAAAAAAAAATTGTGCCATCGGTCATAAAATTATACCGCTGGCCGCAGGAAAACGACGTCACCAGAGCGAATAATTCCCGTTGGCTGGGGGAAATGACGTCACCAGACCTGGTCATTCTCGTTAGCTGGTGGTAAGAGACCTCACCAGACCGGGTCATTGGCTGAAGGAAGGTGACGTCACCACACCTGATAATTCCCATTGGCTGGAGGACAGGGACATCACTAGACCGGAAGTGACGTCACATCCCTAAATATATCAACAGCTTGGTTTGGTTTATTGGTTTATTGGGGTTTAACGTCCCAAAGCAACTCAGGCTATGAGGGAGGCCGTAGTGAAGGGCTCCGGAAATTTCGACCACCTGGGGTTCTTTAACGTGCACTGACATCGCACAGCACACGGGCCTCTGGTATTTAGCCTCCATCGAAATTCAATCCCCGCGGCCGGAATCGAACAAGCGTCTTGGGTCAGCAGCCGAGCACCATAACCGCTGAGCCACCGCGGCGGCCCTCAACAGCTTCTAATGCTATCGAATTAAAAGTCAATGTAATTAGGTGTTCCTGTGCATTTCTTGCCTTCGTCAATGTATCGGGCATGCGCTGTCTGCCTTATCGTGTCAGTGCATTGTCTTATCAGTGCTACCGCAAACTGTACGATTGGCACTGCTACTGCCCCGCCCCCCTCCATCGCCTATAAAAGGGCGTGCTAATAAACTCTTCCTGTTCTTCTTGTTCCTGCCACCATGTAGTTGCCTCTATCCTTAGTGCGACACACATCACGATACATGGTGTCAGAAGTGGGATTCTGCGACAGCTATGGAACTTCTAAAGGCCCCGCCACCTTTGCAACTGACCGGTGACCTCTCTGAAAATTGGAAACGTTTCAAGCAGAAATTCGACCTGTTCCTGCAGGCGACCGCAACGAAGGAGCAACCTCGCAGCGATTCTGCAAAAGCCGCACTCCTGCTGAGCATAGCCGGTGATGAAGCGCTCGACGTGTTCAACACGTTCAAGTTCGAGGCAGCCGAAAGCAAAGACGATTACGCAACAGTGGTTGGAAAATTCGAGTCCTACTGTGCCGAGGTGAGCAACGAAGTTCACGAACGTTATGTGTTTCGCTCAAGGAAGCAGGCAGATGGAGAACCTTTCGAGAAGTTTGTCCGGGACCTCAAAAAGCAAGCCGCGCAATGCAATTTCGGAGATCAGCATGATTCGCTGATCAGGGATCAGATCGTGTTTGGCACGAATAACTCAAAGCTGCGCGAGAAAATGCTTCGAGAGAAATCTTTAACGTTGCTGAAAGCTGAAGAATTGTGCAAGGTAGCAGAGTCTCTCGCACAACGAAACGAGGTCTGGAAAGCCGCGGATGACAGGGTCGATGCTGTTTCAAGGCACGCGCCACCATCGCGAAGCAAAAGTGATGACTGCAAGAAGCAGTACCGTTGCAAAAAGTGCAACCGGCGGCGCAGGCCCACACAGTGCCCAGCCTACGGGAAAAAGTGCCATGAATGTCGAAAACTTCACCACTTCGCGGTTTGCTGTGAAGGCCTATCTAAAGTTGAACAACTTAGTAAAGACAGCAGCGATGACGACTTTGACATTCTAGAAGTAGGAACTGAAAAAGGAAGCAGCAAAGACTGGATAGTGGAAGCACAAGTTGCCGGAAAAAATATTTGCTTCAAAGTAGACACCGGGTCCCAGGCCAGTCTGTTACCATTCTGTAGGTACCGCAAGACTCGGGAGTCACAGCAGTTAACGCCCACAAGTGCGGTTCTGAGAGCTTACACCGGGGGTGTCATAAGTCACTTCGGAACAACGACACAGGAAGTAACTATCGGTAACGCTTCCGCCACCGTGAAGTTCCTTGTTGTAAAGAATGGCCGTCAAGCCATTCTGGGACTAGATGCAAGCGAAGCTCTGGGACTTGTCCATCGCACGGTGGCTACTGTAAATGCTTCGGAGTACCAAGCTCTCAAGGATTTCAAACATGTCTTTCAGGGGCTAGGCTGCCTGAAGCAACCATACAGCATGGTCATGCAACCATCCGCGATTCCAGTTGTTCAACCAGCTCGACGGGTACCCCTGTCCCTGCGAAAACCACTTCGGGAGGAGCTGCGTAGAATGGAGCGTGCAGGCGTCATCGTCAAACAGGATGGCCCGACAGACTGGGTAAGCCCATTGGTTTTGCTTAAGAAAAAGGATGGCAAACTTAGGGTTTGCATAGACCCAAGGAAAATAAACGAGCACGTAAAAAGGCAGCACTACCAGCTCCCAAAGCGTGAGGACATGGAAGGGGAATTGGCCGGCGCAGCCTATTTCAGCTGTTTGGACGCAAATTCTGGTTTTCACCAGATACCACTTGACGAAAAGACGTCCAAAATATGCACTTTTTCTACACCCTTTGGAAGATACCGTTATCTCCGGTTGCCTTTCGGTATCTCATCTGCTCCCGAAGTTTTTCAGCAGCGGATGAGTGAAGTCTTCGATGGCATTCACGGTGTACACGTTTACATCGATGATATTGTGGTGTCGGGCGAAACCAAGCAAGAGCATGACCAGAGACTAGTGGCAGTAATGAAAGCAGCTGAAAAAGTCGGCCTAACGTTCAACGCAGAGAAATGCAAGTTTTGCGTCACCAAAGTGCAGTTCCTAGGCGATATCATCACACGCAAGGGCATGTCGCCAAACTCAAAGCTTGTGGAAAGTTTGCTGCAAACGCCAGTGCCCAAGAACAAATCCGATGTTCAGCGCATGCTCGGTGTGTTGAACTATTTTGGCAAATACGTTCCGCGCCTGTCTGAGCGAACCGTGTTGCTGCGAGCCCTTATCAAGTCTCACTCAGAATTCGAGTGGACTGAAAACCACACGAGGGAGTGGAAAAGTGTCGTCCAGATTTTAAGCACGACTCCCGTGTTAGCCATCATTGACCCCCGAAAGGAATCTAAGATAACTTGCGACGCATCGAAAGACGGCGTGGGCTCCGCCCTTTTGCAGAGCCACAACGGCCAATGGCGGCCAGTGGCTTATGCATCTCGTGTGCTAACGCAAGCTGAGCAGCGTTATGCTCAGATTGAAAAAGAGGCGCTTAGCATTTCTTTTGGCTGCGACAAGTTTTACCAGTTCATTTACGGACAGAAGATTCTCATCGAGACAGATCATAAACCTCTACTATCTATAGCTGCAAAAGGAATTTGTGACATGCCCCCCCCCCCCGCCTCCAAAGGTTTTTTTTGAAACTCCTGAAATACGACTTTGTATTGCAGTATGTCCCAGGAAAGCGCCTCATCTTGGCAGACATGCTGTCACGATCATCGCCGGTTGCTCGAGACGACACCACTGGCGCAACTGACGACGTTGAGGTACTGTACATGCAGTTGCCGCCTTGGGCTACATGGTCACGGAGGCAACATGTCAACAGCTGGTAAATGAAACTGCCCGCGATGACTACCTCCAGGCAGTCATTTCTTGCCTGGCAACTGGCAAGAATGTCGACGGGGAACTTAAACCATTTTCGTCTGAGCTTTCCGTCGTAAATGGGATATTGTTAAAAGGCACGAAGGTGGTGGTACCAAAATCCATGCGGCGTGGCATTTTAGCGAGAATTCATGCCGGGCATTTGGGTCTACAGAAATGCAAAGAAAGAGCCCGTCGTCTTGTTTTTTGGCCCGGTCTCAGCAGTGACATCAGTGTATTGTTCAAGGGTTGCCCGACTTGCCACGAGTTTGCTTACAAGCAAGCGCAAGAACCAATGCTGATGCGCCCAGTTCCTCGATGTGCGTGGTATCGCGTTGGTGTTGATATTTTTTCTTTTGGGGGAAGTTCGTGCATCCTGGCATTTGACGCGTTTTCTAACTTCCCAGAAGTCGAGAAACTTGTCGACACTACTGCAAGGACGGCAATCGCTGCACTCAGTGCCATGTTCGCGAGGTATGGCGTACCACTTGAAGTGTGCACCGATAACGGGCCACAATTTGCCAGTCACGAGTTCGCAGCCTTTGCAAGAGCATACGACTTCACTCACGTCACATCCAGCCCCCGCTACCCACAATCCAACGGACTGGCAGAGAAAGGTGTCCAGGTGGTAAAGCGGATCATGAAGAAATGTGAACATTCACAGGAAGACTTCTGGCTAGGTCTGCTGGCCTACCGCTGTACGCCACTGGAGGACGGCCGATCACCTGGGGAACGTTCTTTGCAGGGATATATTTTTTATGGTGCTAGGGCTGCTGGGGCTCAGGAGTGCCACGAACTAGGTATATGGCCCACGCAAGTCCTGAAGACGCACACGGAGGATGGATTCGCCGAAGCCCTACAGTAGAAACGAGTTAGGTTTTCAGGGCCTCTTCAAAACCTGAGTACAACTTACTGAGAGGCGCAGGAAGATGGACACTGGGACACACTTAAACACTGGAACGATGCATTCTGCGTAAAATTTCCATAGGGCAAATCAGTGTTAGATTTTAAATACGATGCAAAGTTGTTTGCCAGCAGCACCATTTCACAGCCCGTACTTGCGCATGGGGACTGATGCGTTGGACAGATGTAAAGCTTACTCATTAAACACTCAGCAATTATCAAAGGCCAAATATGTTACCAGTGAACTGGCTGGAAGCTTAGCAACCCTTTCTGCAGTTCGAATATTAAATCCTTCAGGTTTAACCTTCACCACTGGGGTATTAATATGCGCACACTCTACGCAGCCCTCGGGCGATCTTACATTTTGCCTCCATCGAAATGCATTCGAAGGAGGCACAGTAATCCACAGCACACATTGCTCTGTAACATCCAAGAACATTTCTTTATTACATAGTACGTCCCAAAATAAATCGGCAGAAGTCAATAAATAGCAATCAATATATGTGTATTGTATAATATATATTTATATATGTCCGCAATCGTCTCGTCTCACTTCTACTCCTCCTGAGAAGAATCAGGAAAAAGATCCAGGTACCGCATCGTGTTTCTCCTTGAAACTGTTCACTTGTTTTTTACTTACAGCTCACTGCACAACACTTACACGACACCAAAAAGAAACGCCATCGCGCACAGTCGGTGACAAAATAAACCGTACAGCGCTTACACGGTCATTGACCTTGAAGGGACTCTGAGGACATGTGTCAGAATTTTCTGTGTAGTAAAATTTTATTGTTCGGTATTTTGTACCTATGTAGATGTTTGTTGGGCAGTAAATTACAAGTTTATTGAGCAGAATTTAAAGGGTCACAGTCCAATTATTTCGCCCTAAGGTGTGATTCAGCCACGTGACGCTGGTGATGAAGTCGAATGTACGGAGTACTCCATGAGCGCGGCCAGCAGGAAGATAGTGCTATGATCTAGCCTAACATACCTGCGCCAAAAAGCTTTCCCTGCAACTTCCGCGTGAGAACTCCATGTGACGGTGATGCCCGCCTTTCATTTTGAGGCTTTTTCTGGCTAATAAGAGGTCCTGTTTCAGTAAATGTAGCCTATTTAACGCTGCAACGTGACAATGAATAAATACAAGCTGCACTGTCAGTGTCCCTTTAAGGCAAGAAAACATATGCGCACACTGAGCACAGGAACAAAAGGGTGTCCGTGTGAGTACTCTGGAGTTGGTCATGGAGCTCTGAAGCTGCAATTAACTAATGTCTCCAGAGCTCCAACAACACCGCATGAACCCACCACTCCTACGGAAACAACTTCGGGACATGTTACATTAACGTTGTACTTCTGGCTAAGAAAGAATCTCTCGATGCAGAAGTACCAAACATCAATCTTCACGAGACACTCAAATTGGTGTTGCGAACGACGATCATCAAAAGGAAACCCAATCGCTGCGCGAGTTATTCGAGCCACATTTTGAGCAGCCAAGGTTGTAAACAACACGACTTATGCCAACCTAAACTCAACAATAACTCCGCTTCACTGTCGTTGGCGATCGGTCGCGGTACAGGAGCTGACACAAAGGGTAGCCTAAACCGACGCTTCGGTAGCACCTAGTGCTGCAAAACTCAAGGGCAGAGACGCTTTTGCAGAGCAGGAAATAAAAAAAGGTAAATACAGAGAACCGAAGAATATATACATCTGCGCCACACTCCGTCAAAAACCTAACTTCTAGAGAGAAATAGTAGTAACACCTTTCAGCTTTTACAAATAAGCTGATGCTTTCAAGGTTTTCTTTATCACTCTGAAATTCAAAGTTTATCGCACCTCTTTTTTGTAATGTCCCGAGATATGCCCCACAGAGAGTCGAGTACCTGTACGGTTCAGGATTCATGCGAGGAGATGCCTGCATCCTACCATGTAGGCTCAGTAACTCCGACGCTAGGCCTTCATTAAAATGCCGGACTCATTTTCAAATGAGAGGACATACAACCAGAAGCCTCGCAGATCAAGCGCAGTTAATAAATTTCAGTCATGAGCTCCTCAGTAGCCTCAGTAAGGGCACTAACAATCTCGAAAAGCTCAAAGCAAGTTCATTCGCTAAATTTCAGCAGAACAAGACCAAAAAACGGAAGTCACTGTGAAGTCACGGAAAATAAGTGCCAGAGGTTTCAACTAATCACCTGTTGTCAACAAAACGACACTTCAGTCTGTGATAAAGTTTCCGGTTGGGTTCGGGGAGGTGAGGTCACTCAAGGCTTATCGCTGTCTCTAGCTGCGCAGTGCCAGCTTATTGTACCTACTAGGATTCGTAAACGCGCAGCCAGAACCGGATTTAATGCAGAGGGAGGTTATAGGATAAAGGAAAGTCGAGACATGCGGACAGCCTGTGAGAAGAAACCAAAGCACTCTCGTCTCTACCACTCTGCTTCAACTACCACGACGAATTCTCTGCATATCTGATAGCCAGTATTTGGCACACAATATCATGTCGTTCAAAACCCCCTTACTGACACGCTGAGTTAACTTGACCGCTTATCACGCTTTGATCAGGTTTATTTCGGGACCGACTGTGCAGCGTCACATGTGCAGAAGTTAAAGGCAAAAACGGCTCCAGCATAACACGCACTCGATACATTATGCTTCACCCTGCTTCCAAGAATAAGGACAGATTATGCGACAATCCAATTACGCTATACAGGAGGCATTTCGGAACAAGGTCCTCGGTTATGACATCGCATTTTTACAACCGATACCTGAAACACATTTGTGCAGTGTTTTTACAGCGCAGACTACGTAGTTAAAATATCCAGCCCCGCAACCCCCGACATTTCCTTCACCACATTGCGTGTAACAGGAAAAATATTCGACTCTTCGCTTTTTTAATATCTACTCTCACTTCCCGACTGCCATATGTCGGACCAGCCCTGCAGGTATTGCCCATTGAACTTTGATATATATGTTTTACTGAGTCATAAATGGACATAAGTGCGCAAGGCAGAACATCCGATACATAACGCCTCCCCCACAGACTTCTAAAAGCCATCAGTAGTAAAAAACAATCTCTCCTAGCACTAAATACACCACGTGATGAAGTTACCCGACATTTTCATTTAATTCGACAACACGGATCACGTTGAAGCCCTCTCGCTATTCTATGCGATAAATGAGAAAAAGCCAAGATCTCATCACAAGTAACACCCTGCCACTGCTGTCGCATGGATGGTGGAGTTCGTCAAGAATTCCGAATTATAGCTGTCGTTATAAACGCCGATCTCAAAGCGACAATCGGCAAGATCATCAGCTATGGAGGTTAAACAGTTTTAAACACATTCCTTGTAAATATCTCATTAAAAAAAGTAAACTCTCTTAGACGACTCGTTTTCCAATTCAGAAGCCACGAAGAAATGTACCTGCAATCTACTGCCTTTGCTGTATATACAGAAACCTTTTGCAGTTTCCTACGATCATCACCGTTTTCAAACCACACTGTGGCTAGACACGCCACTAGACTCCGTGTTTACACATGACTACTGATGACAGAAGCGACAAGAACAGCACGCATCATTGCTTAAGCAGAAGCAGAGGGCAGACTCAATGAGCGTGGCGAGATCGGTCTACTGTCCTGTGCAGAGTAGCATGCAAGTTAAAGAGATTGCATGAGTTATACGTTGCGTTTAGCGAAGTCCTAGCTAGAGTGCACATCGATAGAAAGTTTACAGAAAAAGATCGGGTATACAAGTTGCTCACATCGGAAGAATACAAGCTACGAAGTATGACGGTCGGCAGCTATACGTTGCCCACCTTATGCTAATCTTAGAGAATGGAGAGCAGCTCGGAAAACTGCGTTACACATGCAGGCTGAAGGGGTTCAAAGAAGTGGAAATTGCAAACAAGAGTACACTGACGACTGCTAAAAGTAGCCAAGCGGACACTGCAGGCATTTCTACCGAAATACAACAGTAATGCTCATTTAAACACCACCGCGGGGATGATATCAAACATGGAATGGTAGCTCCAAGTAAACTTCTGAAAACTACGTGCTTGTATACATATGCTTATATATATGACGCTGATACAGTCAAGAGTGGCGTGACAGCTTGAACATCACATTGTGAACACAAGATTGCAGGACAAAGTACATGGGTATGAACACAGCCTTGACAGCAATCTGTCCCTCCTTGATATTAGGCAAGTAAAGCTCTAACGAAGGACTAAGGGCGCCATGTTGACTCCTGTAGCTAACTGGCTGATGTCCAATACCTTATACACTGTAAAACCAGAGATAACGATGTAGTTCATTACGCGTTGGCCACGTGTGTAGAATCTAAACAAATACGCAAGAAAAAAGGGAACTGTAATTTGGGTATTTGTAGCAACAAAAACATATTTGCACTAATTAAACATATTGCAACAAATTAAACAATTTTAACTGCTACATTACCCTGAGATAACGATACAGAGCTTTGTTTGCAAAGGACGGTGGAATGGTTGGTCCTAGCTTTCTCTCACCTATAGTTTTGAAATGGGAAGGGGAGAGGGGGCTATCTAAAATACTAAAGCAGCACAAAAACTATGCAAGCACCTGTAATAAAGGTGTTGTAACAGGAATAGCGCACCTGTAACGAAATGTATGCCACCAGCTGTCTGAAAACACAAAAATGGGTAAACTGACGCCATGCAGATTTCAGAGAATGATTTTCTTGATCCTTCAAGGTTTTTATCTTGTGTGAAAAGTGTTTAGAAACAACCACAATGTAATGATCCAAGAAATTATACTGCTCCTATCCATAGACGGCCATGGTAGAAGATAATTATTACTTCTATGCAAATAATTTTTTAAAAAGCTTTTCATCGGTGTTCAGTAAAAGGGTTAAAGTTTTTGCCTCATTAATTTAGGGTGAAGCCCACGGGGAACATAAAACGAATGTCAGCCACACGATGTCATCATGGCGCCCTCAGTTTGCTACCAGCAGTGCAAACGACTGGCTTATAGCGGATGGTGTGGTTGTTGCACAAACCACATGAGATTACTTCATGATATTCACATATATATGAATACTTGCGCGAACAGCACAAAGAAAAGGCTTTTCCTCAACATCTTCAAAGTGTGTATGCAAAACATGACATGATTGTACGATATTAGACAAAGGACTAACAGCCCAGGCCTGAGTACAAAAAAAATTATAGATATTTCGGATGCGATTTTAGTGGCACAGTTCTGACTTCCAAAAAATAAATTGCGCATACAGTTCTGTAGTTGTTATTTACACACACTGCTTTCACATATCAAAGGACACCCAGACACGTTGAGGATAGATGCTGCTGGACAATTTGAGATTACCCGATAAAGGGTACTCTGATCAGAGGGCTTGTGTGCCATCTTTTAAGATGTTTATTATAACGAGACGAGCATGACAGGACATCATTCGCACAAGAACTCACTGCTCTGGATGGAACGAACAGGCTATTTGTGGCGCACATACAACAAGAAAGCCATCAGTTCCACAACGCCACCTTTTAGCAGAACAATGAGGCAACCACCAACATCTCTAGGCATCACAGTGACGTTTGTGACGTCAACAAATCGACAGCCTCTGCAGGCTCCACGGCACAGCATCAACAACCGCGTCTCGGCAAGGTCTAGCGTTCTAAGAAAGGGCTTCTTTGTTTTGCTCTTTATCACAGTGATCGGGTGGAAAACCACACAGTATCCAGATCTTATCAGCCTTTTTAGCGACTCAATACAAACAGCTATTGAAAAGTAATTGAGGACTACACTTTCAGAGACGCTTACAGGTACTCTCAATGTGCAAGCGTTCTACAAGCAGTGTAGCAGCCAATTCTCCTGTCAGAAAGCAAGTATGAAGTCTGTGTCATGAGATGGTACAGGCATATTAAAGAAACGCTAACACCCAGGCACTCTAAACAGGAGGCGCAATGCAACATTCTTGATGTACTGCGCCCAGGTACGGAGCCTCAGTTCATGATTCTTCAGGCATCGCAATATTACCTGCACTGCATTATTCGAAACTAGCGTCTGTATCTGTGCTTTTTTTCTGGGTCCATATGCTTCTCCACTTCATGAACACATTGTCGTTAGGCATGAACAGTGGCGAAATATGCTTGTCGTAATTAGCTCCTACTTAGCGAGATGATGCCTCAAAGCGCCTGTACAGTGTTCAAATTAGCAGCCTTTTTTGGTTGCAACCTTTGGAGCTACCTTTAGGAACAGATACCGTCAATTATCACCAAGCTCTGGCTTACACAATGACTTCGAGGGTAAGTTTTCACCGAGCACCATGTTTCCTTATATGAGGCAGGTAGCTTGAATGCCACATTTGAAAACAAAGCTTCATTTTAAATGAGGCCACAGCAAGCTATACCGGAATTTGTATTTTAAATGTCGTGCGAACGCAGAAAACCAGACTAGAAGGCAGTTAAGGACTTTTACCTATGCTCCCTATCCCAAAAGGGTGTAATGCAAAACTGCGTGAAAATACACCTTCCTAATATTTTTTTCCTTTTAAGCCATAAACACTGTGCTTGAATAAGCTGTACATAAACCAGAAAATAGCTTTTCGGCACCACGTTTCTTGACACAAGGACTGCCACAGTGGCTCGAACACATTGTGGATCAAGAGCACCTTGTAGTGGGCCTGCCCCTTAAGAGGCCGGCATTCTATAGTTCCGCCCAGCATGCTAATGCTAAGCCTAATCTCTAATAAGAATAATCAAAGTATGCGGAGATGTTACCAGACTCTATTGATTGCGCCTAAATATCAATGTAGCAGTGGTTATGACAAGCCTGCGACTCTTACTTCAGTTTTTCTGAGCCTTGTGCCTCAGAGTAACGCCCCGAAGTTTTCTGAGAACAAGCCAACCACACATTTCTAACGACCTTTCACAAAACATCAAGTGCTGTTACAACATTCGAATAACTGCAGACATTTATCAGTGAACAAGATTAACAGTCTCTTCTAAGATCAGTAAACATTGGCTGACACATTTGTATATACAAAGCTTTTGCTTACTTTTTACACCCAGGTTTCAAAGTGAACAAATCGCCGTTTAAGTAAACAAATGCAATCCTAAAGTGCATCCTTCAAAACTGCTAAATCTGCTGTACTAGGAAGAGGATTAACTGAAGACAAGAGCTAAAGTAGCGTTGAAAACGTAATTGTGTTCCCCAACCCTATATCGGTATGGTCTCTAGAGACAAGCTTATTTTGAGACATTACCGAACGTACTGTTCAGAAAAGTTCGCAAACTGGCCCTGCCTGGCTATTCAGGAATTCCTGTCACAGCCATTCTTCAGGCCATCGCTTCAACAAAGGTTTCTTACACGTTCACAGCAGGAGTGCATCATTCAACAAGTGTGGGACGAACAATGCAAGCATAAATCATGTAAGCGGTGCACATAACAAATAGCAAAAACAACTGTACAGTGCCGGTTTACGTTGCGAAAACCGGCGCAAGGAACTTCAAATGTGCACACACCAGTAACACAGTTTGACACCGCAACCAAACAGCAACATTTGTGGAATGTCACAGGACATGTTTTTGGTGTGTACAAATAAAACTCAGCCTACACATGAACATAGGAAAACATATTCCCAATAATTTTCTTCATAATTATGCATTAATTTTTTTCAACAACGTTGGAAATTTTGATACAGAATTGTGCATTCAGGCGAGAAGTTCAGGACGGTGATACAAAGCAGGGCTCGAGTTCTTTGCTTAAAACAACTCTAAAACGCCGTCCCGAAGAGTTGCCGTGTTTTTTGGTAATGAACCTGCATTCCTTCACACACGCTGGCTAGCTTGCTAGAAGCTACACAAGCAAGAACTGACATTGAAGCACATGCGATGTCCTCTACGCTATGCTCATCAAGCGTAACCATGCTATGTACTTTTTCTCTTATCGACATGTGGCCAGCTGACACACTACATATCGAACAGCTCCAAAAAAGTCGCACTAAATAGAAGCCACAAAGGCTGACAAAGTGGTTCAGAATAAAAATGACTCTAAACATCTGAGAAGGAGGTTCTGGGACACTTCACATTTGTGTAAAACAAATGCATGCTGGCGTAAGAGCGCAAAAGCATACATACTTAATTCTATCGAGAGCAATCTGGATAACCGCATTTTAAGGAACTGGCGCTACGGAATAAGCACAGCAGTCATGGCTGAAAGAGCCTCCACAAAGTTTTAACCATGTCTGATGGCACCTAATAAAGTAATAGATATGTCTTAAAATGATGCTTACAGTGAAGGCTAAGGTGAGCACCAAAAATATATCTGATGGCTTTAAGAGGAGCTGTGCTATTGACGGCATCTACATCATAGGCCATAAAAAGAGAAAGGATAATTCGATTAGTGTCGCCTTCTAGGGGAAGTGGGGAAAAGGCATAGCTAAAAGCACAGGGAAATGAGAGACACTAATCGTTGGTCTCTCTAAACGTCTCACTTTGTCTTTGTTGTGCTACCTCATGAACACCCTTCCCCACACATCGAGGGCTGCCTTAGACAAGTGGCGAGCATGTGTTTCTGGATGTGCCTACTACCACTTTCTAACACAACTTGGAGCAAGTGTCTAGTTCGTAAGGTCTAGCACGGCGAACAACATACGACCAAGAAATGCAACTATATTTTACTCTTTGTGTATGGGAACGAGAAATCAGTGAACTAAAATTACGGCAATTTCTTACTGCAGGGTAATAGGATTGCTTGAGTGCCCCACATCTAATCCTAGCTCTTTTCAGAAAGGAGCATAACTAATGCTTCTCAAATTAATTTTGATCCGTGTGTATTTCTAGAACCAAACTGTTATGATGGCCAGCGCAGCAAGTGGGAAATCTGTGCTTCTTATGTGTGGAGGGAGCAAACATCTTAAGGTGACTCTTCTCGCGTGCTGTGTACAAGAGCCGAAATGAGGACACAATAGATAAGCAGCTAAATCTCGTTTTTAACAGGTAACCTACACTTGCGCTACAATAGCCTCAAAAGCATAGAAAATTTCAAGTTATTATCCGACTAACATTCACAAGGAAAACTCAGCACACGAGATAAACATGCTCTTCAATGACTGCGCGACATTGTTCACAGTAAAGATTATGCTCTTAGAAACACCCTGAAGTCATCCTCTGAGAGAAAACCGATTATTAGTGAGCAGTTGAAGACTTCATCTGCCTGCATGTTTTAAGAATATTTGTTTGCAACGGTATGCCAGACATAACCTTGATGTTGCTTCTTTTCTGACATTGACACAATCTTCTGCTCCCACTAGTCATGTCATGCGATACATGTTTAGTTGTGCGAGGTACGAAGGTCACAGTTAAAATTTTGTAGCTCATTTAGCCTTGAGGAAATGTCTTATCAATGGCGAAACTAATGAGAGAAGCATAAAATGCTGTGGGAAAAGAATGCCATTGGTGAAGGTAGGTGTGTGGCTATTTATTTTTTCCTTAATCGTAAACAAGGTGATCGACAAGATTTCTCGGCTGGTCAAGGTTCCTGGCATTTCGAAACCATAAATACTTTGACCGGAATTCAAGAGGACAATTTATTCTTACTGACGGAAACAGGCACAACTTGGCAGGATTACCAAAATCAGAAAGCAAAATACAACAACTTTCTCTCAATTACAATCCCTGTCACGCAACCCCAAGGTAAATTGATGAAAACGAAAACAGGCAGTTAGGTTACTCACTGAGAAAGATTCTCACCGAAAAGACAACAGAACTTGACTTCAAGATTGTCCAAACGTTTTGTCTATGATCACAACACACATGTGGAGGTATAGCAGCAAAAGCATTCAAAATCAATCAATTGAAGCCAGCAGTGTATACCATATTAAAGACTGCAAGGTGTAATTTTTTCTAACAGCGAGAATAAAGGAAGGAAATTTAGAATTAAACTATGAAACCATGCACTGGCTTGCGACATGGAATAAAAAATGCCAGAGAGAGGATAAAATTCATTTCTGCAGGAAAGTGGTGTTAGGAGACATGGTGAATGCAAAAGTGCTCTGTTTCACAACTTGAAACCGCATCTGGAAACATTCCTAGGGTATAACATGGTGAAACGAACAGCACGTGAATGCTTCACATTGCCCAGAATTACACACATGTGAATTCCTCATTTTTTCGCGCTCCTCTTTCGAGCCCCTGCAATCAACTCACGTGCATTTCTTTGGCAGCACGGGGGAGGTCAGAAGGAGCTCGGCTCTGCAACATATCGCAAAGGGACGGCTTCACCAAGTTTAGTAAGCTGATATTCTTTGGCTTCCATGCACACTTCTACTTCAGCATGCCGCGCTGGTATACACTGCCGTACCAGTGTGGAAGCACTGACACTGAATGGCAGCGTGCCCAGGAGCCATGCCTCTGGAGGGTCGAAATAACGCCACCATAATACAAAGGTCCTTGCTGGTCATTCCGACGCCCACACTAGTTAATTCGACAACGATTACCATGTTGCTGCTTTGAAATACCACGCTGGTATGCTGCGGCATACCGCGCGGAAGCAGTGTCGCCGATTGGCAGCGCCGCTTTGGAACGGCAATCTCTCTGGACATCGAAATAACACCATAACAATGTGACGTCCTTTGTTATTTCAACGTCATTCGACATCGAAATAACACTTCAATAATATCGACGTCCATGGCTGGTATTATGATGTGGGTGGCAGTTATTGCGACGTCCACAGGGACCGGGTTACGACAGGAGAGGCCTCGGGAAGGAGTTGTCGGCGTTCCCCCCACTTCACCGGAGCGTGTGCCACTGGGTGACCTGCTTGCGCGGGCTCTGTTTCATGGCGTTCCAGTGGTGGAGCACGCTGCCGCGGCCGCAGGCCCCCACGACTACCTTGCCCACGTGCTGCTGCGGGGCTCCGGCCACGGGCGTGGTGGGCGAGTCCGGCGAGGAGACGGTCTGCGTGGGGTCCCGGTGGCTGACGACCACCAGGAACACGACGTTGTCCAGCTCGGCCTGGGGCACGTCGAAGGTGAGTGACTCGTTGTAGACGGGGCACAGGGTGGAGTGCTGAGCGGCCGTTTTCTTCTTCTTGCGCAGCTTGCCACTATGGAAGAGCAGCACGCGGACGCAGGGATCTGCGAGCAAGGAGAACACGGGTACGTCACACACGTGAATACACCCTCACTCTGCTCCACTATTCAGGATTTGATTTTAATGGCCGCAAAGAAGAGTTACCAATATAAAGCCATTACTAACATGTTCAATCTCCACACGGTGCAGGCAAGACCCATTTCTTGAAGAGTTTAACCGTGAAAAATTCAAGCATCAGGCCAGGAAAAAGCTTGAACTGATTGGAAAATTCGAAAACTGGTGGGCATCCGGCAGCTTATTAGCCATGTGCTGCCTCTACAGCCACGAGCCCTAAGACGCATTAATTTATCATTATGCCAGGGATTCACCTAAAAGTAACCACACATCGCAGAGGCAATACATATTATCACGAGGCAGTATTCAGGTTGAGTGTCAAAAGTGATTGACAAGGCCTGAGATGAACCTGCAAAAAAATGCTGCCTCCTCTTGGTTTCGTTCCGACGACGAAGCCTGCTTTCTTTCAGTCTCTCCGACTCACTTTCCATATTTGCCAACGAATCCCATCGAGCCGCCCCTTCAATATATACGATGCAACGCCGGCTCCTCCTCTGTTGTTGCAACGCGATTTCACCAGCTCCTTCTGTGACGTCATGCCAGATGGCGCGGCGAGCGGCGCTGACAGCTGCGGCGGTTGCTAGGCAACGGCTCAGCTCGCGGTGTGGCCACCGGCCACAGCGAAACGGCGAGAATACAGCCAATGTAGCTCTCGCTAAAAAACTTCTCAACGGTCGCTATATACGAGGGAAGTCCTGCAAAACATAGCGCGTTGTTCTCGCAGCCCTTCACAGCTTTAAACCTGCATCCACGACAGCACTTTGGAATCACGTGATTGTTCTCCTACCTGCCCCAATAGAAAACTTCTGGTTTTACTGGCTGAATCAGAATGTCTAATGTATGACCCGTGAATCAGGTACATGTAGCTAATAGCAGGTCCGAGCAGCTTTGGAGAAAGAGGAGGGGAACCGATGATGTCACCGTCATGTATCCGTGCTATCAATGGCTACTTAATTAGCTCGAATTTGGTGGTTTCTTTTGCGACGCTATGTAATCTTGTTAAAGCATAGCCCCCAGAACGCTTCTGAAGACGAGTCCTCAGGTAAAGCTCTGATAAATGTACAATTTATGCAGTAACCAATGCGTTTGCAGATTTAAGACTTACAGCAGCCGGTCCAGGACAGGGATAATTAGAGAGCCCTGGAAGAGGCATTTGTCGTGCAGTGGACTACATGGTGATAATGATAGTGACTAATCATTCAGATACATCACTTTGGCAACGATTCGGCATTGAATATAATGCACGCAAAATACCGAGCTGGCAGAAATAATCCTATCAAAACAAATACAGGCTCCCACGACACGGTATTTGCTGAACATCAGTCAAAGCTACTACACAATAGACAATGAAATGGGTCATTTGGAAGTGCCTTGAACGGCTTCGAAGACTGAAATCATTTGCACTTATTTCGCAGCCCATTTTCCCCTGGCCTGATGCTCGACTTCTTTGGGCTGAAATGTTTGAAAAACGGGTCTAGGACCCTATGTTGCAGACGAAGAATATGCGGCATCATGGCGCTCTTTGGCGAAAGCTGCCCTTCCCCAATTAAAATTCGTCACCTTCGTATTTCGTAAATCAGTAAAAGTACAACCTTGAATTTCTAAAAGATATTAATCTGCTCCTACCAGAGGAGCCGCAAACAACTCAGCAACCCAGATGGCAGACTTTTGGTAGCTGCAACCAAGCAAAGTCAATGCGTTTTCCATTCCGCCTACATGCTTCCCGACTAATAATTCAGCGGTGATGAGATTCACAATTTCGCTAGGATCATCGTTTTGTGAACTTTGACAGAGCCAGAAGGTGATAATGAAACAAGGTAGACCTTTTTATCAAAAAGAGAATTAAACTTTAATGTGGAAAACAGCCATTAACCAACTGTCTCAACAATCCCCCCTATTGCAGTTACACATCATTAGAAATGAAAGCAACTATGGAAAGAATGCGATTGTGCTTACAGAATGATTCGAGGTTGTTCATGGGCGACGTGAGGTTGCTGGCCTTCATTATGCTGAAGGTGAGCCTCTCAGCTGTAGGCAGGTAGCTCAACCCGAAGAGGATCTCGCCCTTGTACTGCGAAAGAAGCAAGAAACAGCACTGTAGCAGTACCGTTGACGGTCGAAAAAGAATAGATGATGTCATACTACAGTCAGATACAACTTAAGTCTGCAGTGAACCTCTGCCCACATTCAGCCTCCGCACACAGAATTCTTCCACGACGGAAAGATAAGAAGGTCTCACCCTTGTACTGCACAAGAAACAAGAAACAGCACTGTAGCAGTACCGTTGAAGGTCAAAAAAGAGTAGATAATGTCATCCTATAGTCAGATACAACTTAAGACTGCAGTGAAGCTCTGCCCACATTCAGCCTCCGCACACAGAATTCTTCCACGACGAAAAGTAAAAGGATCTCACCCTTGTACTGCGCAAGAAACAAGAAACAGCACTGTAGCAGTACCGCTGAAGGTCAAAAAAGAGTAGATAATGTCATACTACAGTCAGACACAACTTAAGACTGCAGTGAATCTCTGCCCACATTCAGCCTCCGCACACAGAATTCTTCCACGACGAAAAAGTAGTCCGATGCCTAAACGTTTCTTGTTAACTAAACAAGAAGCTAATCGCAAGAAAAAAGTTGTGAGTTCTAGAATTTTGATACGTGGATTCTTTGATATAGTCAAACACTAAAAAGCTGATTTCGTTTGCAGTTGCGTTTGCCCAGTGGGGTAATACAGGACGCCGCGGACCGAGGCCCAGTGTTAGCAACTGCTGTTTTTTTAAGTTGTATAAGTTGTATCCTACTATAAAAACATATCATAAGAAGTAGGCTCGGAAGATGCATATTATCCTCCGGAGGAGGTGTGCTAGTAAAACTTCATTGAGATTTATCTTATATGTGATTGGGTGAGTGGGGCGTTCCCGTAGGACATTGGAGAAGGTGAGTGGGACCATTGCGCAGGAACGTGATCGTCCGATCGTGTTCCTACGCGAGTGCCACGTAGGATAACGATCGAACGATCATGTTCCCACGTGATACTCGCGGTAATACAGGACGTACTACGTCCACCGCTATGGACGAGGTCGGCGCTGGTGAACACTCTCAAGGTTTGGTTACAGTACACATAAATACTCCCAAAGCAGAAGATTGAACGTCGCCGTAGCTCGATTGGTATAGCACTGCACACAAAATGCGAAGGTCGTGGGTTCGGCCCCCACCGGTGGCATGCGGTTGCTTTTTCGTTTTCTTTCTAATCTATTACCTTTAAAATAACTACCGTCTTAATCTCTTATTGCCGAACACCACAAATTAAAAACAACCTCCGCCATGCTCCTTGGTTTGGCAACTGTAGGCGTCCGTCAAGTCTGTCATAACAAGCCCCTCTTCCTTTCCCTTGCCTGCTCAATGTTTTTCATTCGTCAATCACAAAACAAGTGGCGTTACTAGCATTATGACGTGTAAAAATCCATATTCACCTTCCCAATGGGCGCTGAAATTCCCCTCGACGTCTAGAGCACGTTGAGAACGTCTATGGGACGTCCAAGGGAGTTTCAGCGTCTGTTGGGTTGTCACCACTGGCTATGGGTCCCATTGTGTCCAAAGCAACCAACTCTCCCAACTGGCTGATCCATGCTTGCTCTGCTCCTTACGCGGTGCCTTGAGGCGCTACAACGTTCACTTGCTGTGTCTATACTATATACATGTCAGGCTTACCTGCTTGGGTTCCTTAAGCTCCAGCTCCAGCATATGGTCTGAGGGGTCCTCCACCAGCCTTTCGACTTCCTTGAGAGGAACAATCACCTCGCCCACTTCGGTGTCGTTCGAGCACTGCGACAGAGAAATAAAAATTGGAGACGACACTCAAGCTCCACATTAAGGGCATAGCGCGGGCATAAGTCGAATTTCGATGAAGGCGAAATTCTAGGGGCCCGCGTACTGTGCGCTGTCAGTGCACGTTAAAGAACCCCAGGTGGTCTAAATTTCCGGAGCCCTCCACTACGGCGTCTCTCATAGCCTGAGTCGCTTTGGAACGTTCCATAAATCATAAACCAGCTTAAGAGAACAAAACACGACCGAAAGGGCGGAAACGACAGAGACCGGATCAACCGCAAAAACCCGTACCGAAGAAATTTTCATAATAGACGTGTTCATTTTGGCGTAACATGCGGCATAACAACTCTAGCTCATCGCCACGTTTTGCTTTCATTTGAGATGCTCTTTATAAGGCCTCAACAGCCTGCTGAAACGAATGCAACTCGTGGCCCTACGTAACTGCTCACGGTGAAATAGAAATGAAGGCGGAGAACGCTTCTTCTCCAACAAGTTCATTGCTGTTAAAAAATTGGCGAGGGCTTAGCTTTGGTTAAGCCTGGTAGGTTGCGAAAGCAAAAGCGCAGCGCCTCCAACAGAAGGAACGCAGTGCGCCGCGTCTACATGTCACGCGTGGCTACTGGCCGCCGCTGCGCGACGACTCGACTTGGTAGCCCATCTCTCAGCCTGGTATGACGTCAGAGGTCATTCTAAAGGTCAAACGTGGCTACCGGCCGCCGCTACGCGAAAGGCCGTTCATGAGCGTAGTATTGCTTTGGCAATAAAAATTATCCGCCAAAACTGCCTATTTGTTCGACATTTAGAGTGTTAGCTACGGGAGCTTTAAGTATTTACATCAGTGTGCTCAGCAAACGTAGAGAAGAAATGCAAACATCCGCGGATATTTCCTTTCAGGTAAATTGGTAGATGGGTAAATTGGTTTTTGGTTTGGTTTGGTTTATTGGGGTTTAACGTTCCAAAGCGACTGAGGCTATGAGAGACGCCGTAGTGGAGGGCTCCGGAAATTTAGACCACCTGGGGTTTTTTAACGTGCACTGACATCGCACAGTACACGGGCCTCTAGAATTTCGCCTCCATCGAAATTCAGCCGCCGCGGCCGGGATCGAACCCGCGTCTTTCGGGCCAGCAGCCGAGCGCCATAACCACTCAGCCACCGCGGCGGGGCTAAATTGGTTTTTGAGGAAAGGAAATGGCGCAGTATCTGTTTCACACATCTCGGCGGACACCTGAATCGCGCCGTAAGGGAAGGGAGGAAGGAAAGAAGAACGAGAGAAAGAGGTGCCATAGAAGGGTCTCCGCATTAATTTTGACCACATAGGGATTTTTCACATGCACTGACAACGCACAGCACACGGGCGCCTTTAGCGTTCTGCCTCCATCGAAACGCGGCCGCCGCGGTCGGGTTCGCACCTGAGTACTCCGGCTCGGTAGATGAGCGCCTAAACCACTGAGCCATCGCGGCGGGTATTTCTTTCAGGAAACATTGCTAAACCCGCCGCAGTGGCTCAGTGGTAAGGCGCTCGTCTGCCGAGCCGGAGGACCCGGGTTCGAACCCGACCGCGGCGGCCGCGTTTCGATGGAGGCGAAACGCAAGAAGCGCCCCTGTGCTATGCGATGTCAGTGCATGTTAAAGATCCCCAGGTGGTCGAAATTATTCCGGAGACCTCCACTACGGCACCTCTTTCTCTCTTTCTTCTTTCACTCCTACCTTCCTCCCTTCCCTTACGGCGCGGTTCAGGTGTCCGCCGAGATATGTGAGACAGATACTGCGCCATTTCCTTTCCTCAAAAGCAATTTACTAAACATTTCTAAGGCACGAATAGCGCCGTCTACCTCATGGATTTTTCACTACTATTGCGATCGACCACCCACTTCGAATTATATGTTATATTTCCTCGTTAATATTTTATAAACGTATGCATTACAACACGGCAAATGGTTTGACATCATCCAGAACCTCCCGCGACAAACGGTTCGGCCGCAATGGTCGCCTGAAAGTCCTCCGAATGCACTGTTTTGGGGCGGAAAGGTGGTCTTTGCGAATCCCTTACACATTTTGGGCTTCATCTAAATTGGTAATTTTATCCTCAGGAACATATCAACACACGACTTCACAGGTATCAACTGAAGCGCTCACACCCACTGCTGCTATGTGATATACAGTGCGGTCACTGCTGAAATATTAAGGGGTGCGCTTTATTGGCCTAAAGCGCGGAGAGGCGAAAGCCTTAAGCGCGGTGTTGCTGCTGGTGTCACTGATGTGTGGTTACGATGTTAAGCTTCGCCTCTGAGTGTGGAACGCGATATCGTCTTGCAACACTGCCAGGGAGTCCAAAGAACGCAATCGCCCGTTCGGCTCTATATCTTGCTCGTCGGTAAATTAGTTTTTGAGTAAAGGAAACGTGTCTGTCTCGCATACCTCGGTGGACACCTGAACCTCACCTTAAAGGAAGTGAGGAAGATGGGAGTGAACGAAGACACTGTATACACCAGACGCGCCTTTGTTCATTCCAAACCATCGAGCTGGCATAGCGGAGTGGTTACCGAGCTCGTCTCCCACTCCGGAGACCCTGGTTCGATTCCCGAACTCGACCGAATTCCTTCTCAGTTTTATTTATTTATCTGGTCTGACTAGAAAGCTTAATTAGGCTAACTGGTTAATTAAGCAATGAACTAAACTCAGTCTCGCTTAGTTGCAGCATCACTCTACTATCCCTTCAATTGGTTGCATGGTTACTAGCCAAAGTACAAATGGCCCCGTTTAAAATTCGCGCACTGTGACCTCACGACCATTTCGACCAATTGAAAAATCAGGGGGGCGCTTTGTTGACCTAAAGTGCGGTAAGGCGAAAGCCTTAAGTGCAGTGTTGCTGCTTGTGTCACTGATGTGTGATTAAGATGTTAAACTTGGCTTCTAAGAGTGGAACGCGACAGCGTCTTGCAACGCTGCCAGGGAGTCCACAGAACGCCATCGCCCGTTCGGCTCTACGCCTTAGTCGTCCGTAAATTGGTTTTTGAGGAAAGGAAATGTATCCGTCTCGCATATCTCGGTAGACATCTGAACCTCGCCGTAACGGGAAGGGAGGAAGACGGGAGTGAACGAAGACACCCTATTCACTGGACGCGCCTTTGTTCATTCCAAACCATGGAGCTGGCATGGCGGAGTGGTTAGAGCGCTCGTCTCGCACTCCGGAGACCCTGGTTCGATTCCCCAACTCGACAATTTTTCATGCTCGGTTTATTTATTTATCTTTTCCGACCAGAAAGGTTAATTAGTCTAATTGGTTAATTAGGCAATTAACTAAACTCAGTACCACTTAATTGGAGCATCACTATAGGATCCCTTTAATTGGCTGCATGGTTACCAGCCAAAGTACAATTGGCCCCGTTTGAAATTCGTGCACTGTGACGTCACGGCCATATTGACCAATTGAAAAGCGTGTCATTTCTGTCGACAACTACTCCTTACAACGATGAGGCGTTAAACACTTCCGTCTCAATATCTTAGTCAATTTGACCTTAACTGCATACACAGGCATCCTTCACAAACGCTCCAGAAGCAGAGCTAACGCTCCCGTTGAATAAAATTCTGCGACGGCGAATCCCAGAGACGTAGTACCTACGGCGAATAACGCTGAACCTACCAACATACCATACTTCCGCTCTACCCTGCAGAACGTGCTGCAGAGCGCTCGTTGAAGCAAAAGCGCGCTCTGAATTTCTTTTTAATTTTATTTCCAGCAATTATGAGCGCTAATATTTGCATTCCATTCTGCAGGTTGCGTAGACCTTTTAAACAAAACCTCGTGATTGACGCAAAACGGGGCGATAAACGAGGTCACTGCTAGGAGCTCTGAAGAGCCGAACTCCCAAAAGTAGCCGCGAAAGGAGGTTCTTCAGTTGTACTTTCCGCAGCGTTTGCCGTGTCCACCCTTGTGCTGAGTCGCGAAACCGTGCTCCCGAGCATACGTACGCATTCCCTAAGACGTGCATGATATACGCTTGCATTGGTTCTGTTTATGGTTTGATTTATGGTGGTTATGGTCCCAAAGCGACTCAGGCTATGAGGGACGCCGTAGTGAAGGGTTCTGGAAATATCGACCACGTCAGGTTCATTACCCTGCACTGACATCGCGCAGCAAAGCGGCCTCTAGAATATGGTTTGGTTTGGTTTATGGGGTTTAACGTCCCAAAGCGACTGAGACTATGAGAGACGCCGTAGTGGAGGGCTCCGGAAATTTCGACCACCTGGGGTTCTTTAACGTGCACTGACATCGCACAGTACACGGGCCTCTAGAATTTCTCCTCCAAAGAAATTCCAGCCGCCGCGGCCGGGATCGAACCCGCGTCTTTCGGGTCAACAGCCGAGCACCATAACCGCTTAGCCACCGCGGCGGCTACCTCTAGAATATCGCCTCCATCGAAATTCCACCGCCGTTGCCGTGATAAAAATTGGCAACTTGGTTTTTCAGGAAAGGAAGGAAATGGTGCAGTATCTGTCTCACATGTCTCGGTGGACAACTGAACCGCGCCGTAAGAGATGGGAGGGAGATGGGAGTGAATGAAGCAAGAGAGGAAGAGGTGCCGTAGTGGTCGGCTCCGGAATAATTTCGACCACTTCGACCACCTGGGGATCTTTAAAGTGCGCCGCCGTGGTGGTTCAGTGGTTACGGCGCTCGGCTGCTGACCCGAAAGACGCGGGTTCGATCCCGGCCGCGGCGGTGGAATTTCTATGGAGGCGAAATTCTAGAGGTCCGTCTACTGTGCGATGTCAGTGCACGTTAAAGAACCCCAGGTGGTCGCAATTTCCGGAGCTCTTCACTACGGCGTCTCTCATAGCCTTAGTTGCTTTGGGACGTTAATCCCCATAAACCATAAACCATCTTGCACTGACATCGCACAGCACACGGGTGCCTTTTGCGTTCCGCCTCCATCGAAACGTGGCCGCCGCGGTCGGGTTCGCACCCGGGTACTCCGGCTCGGTAAACGAGCCGGGATCGAACCCGCGTCTTTCGGGTCAGCAAGCCGAGCGCCATAATCACTGAGCCACCGCGGCGGTATACTAAGGTAAAGGCAAAATCCCGGCCGCGGCAGACACGTTCTGATGGAGTGAGTATAACTAAAACATACCCGTTTCCGCAGGAATTTCGATCACTTTGGTAAACAGCTGAGAGGGCCGAAATTAATTTCGAGCGCACCGCAAAGACCCTGCGCGGTGGCTCAGTGGTTAATGCGCTCGTCTACCGAGCCAGAGTAACCGGGTTCGAACCAGACCGCGGCGGCCGTGTTTCGATGGAGGCGAATCGCAAGAGGCGCCCGTGTGATGCGCGAGGTCAGTGCACGTTAATGATCCCCAGGTGGTCTCCGCTTTCTCAGCAATACACTGCTGTGCCCGGCAGCACTAAAAAATTCAGGGGGGCACTTTGTTGACCTAAAGTGCGGTGAGGCGAAAGCCTTAAGCGCGATGTTGCTACTTGTGTCACTGATGTGTGGTTAAGATGTTAATTAAGTACACAATTGTTTGTGAATCTTAAATGCTGGAGACACTGGAGGGTGTTTGGGAGGCATCCGTCGGATTCGACGCTTCTCTGTAAACCCTCTCTAGTGTCCTAGACAAGAACTACATATGCGTTGGCAGAGAGTAGTGCATGCAAAACCACAACGTTGAACCTGTTGTTTCGCCTAGAATTCATTTTAGCCGAATGTTGCTGCAGGTAAAGGACACTTACAAAGATTATGTTCACTGTAATGTTTGTCCCACGTAGCGCCTACCTATAGGTTCTCTGTAAATAGATTTTTTTCGTGTGTGTGTCTGTGTACACACACACATTTGTATATATTTTCTGTACAAAGCCATGTAAACAAATACCATGAAAGACAAAAATTGGCTGTGGCTTAGCTTGGTTAAGCCTGGTAATTGCGAAGCAATACGTGGCTCTGCTGCCGTTCTTCTCGTTCTTTTTCTGTCTCCGTAGCTCGCTGATGCTTTCTCTTTGCAACCTGCCGAAGCGTATAGGAGGCGGCATCTCATGGGCTTGACGAGAAGAGCGCAGTCAGGCCGCGGCGAGGCCCCGTTTTTAAGCAGATGGTATGACGTCACATAGCGCGCAGCGCCCCTGGTGAGAGGAGCGGGAGTCAGGCCGTGGCTATGCGCCGCGCAAGGCGACGGCGTGAGATGGGGCCCCGTTTTTACACAGATGGTATGACGTCACGCAGCGAGGTCACGCGAAAGGTCAAGCGTGGCTATGCGGCTGCGGCACGGCACGGGCTGAGGTGGTAGCGAAAGTAGTATTGCTTCGCAATAAAAAAAAGTTGGCAGGAAGTAGCGTAGCCATTAGCACTCTTGGCTGCGGAACAGAAGGATGGTAGTTCGAATTCCATCGTGCACGAAGATTTTTTTTCTGGTCTGATTAGAAAAGCGTGACATCTCTGCTGACAGCCTTCTGCTGTCAACCTTGTGTCGACAATGATGAGGCATTAAAGGCTTTCGCCTTAAAACATTTTGACCTACATCCTTTAATGGCAGCTGCCCGTACTTTAGAGCGGTGTCTTCGGACACCTATCACATGGTGTGGGCCTGCCCCTCCAACCCGGCTATTCCCCCCATCCCCAACCCAACCCGGGAGGTCTGGGAGGCGACCCTGCTCGGCTGCCACGACTTACAGGCCCCCAGTTTGGGACCCCAGTAGCGGACTGGGGCTCCAAACTAGGGATCTCCACCTAGTGCTTGCAAGGATCGGTCCCTTGCTGGCTGATCTAAACATACCTCTGTCCCTTCCGAATAAATGTTTTCACCACCACCACCCCGAGCGCTCACACACCGGGCTCCTCAACCTAGCTCTCATGGCTCAGAAGCTCATAAACCGCTTCTGCGGTTCCGCGAAATCCTAATTTATTATTGCGACAGCCACCGTCTCTACCCGGCACCTGCCAAGGGGCTGAGTAAGGCGGAGGAGCGAACTCTGCGGCGCCTGCAGACAGGAACCCTTCTCTGTCCTGCAATAGCAAAACACTTCGATCCGAACACAGATGGGCGCTGCCCGCACTGTGGAGAGATCAGCGATATCTTTCACATGGTGTGGGCATGTACTCAGAATCCTCACCTTCCCCCCTCCCCCACCCCCACCCGAGAGGCATGGGAGACTGCCCTCCTCAACTGCTCCACTCTGGAGTCCCAAAGGGCTCTGGTCAAGCGGGCGCGAGACTGGGCCTCGTCGTGCGGTGTCCCGGACTAAGGATACCGACCATGCAGCAGGGTTTTTTTTTTACCCTCACGCTCTCTTTGGTTAAAGTTTTTCACCACCACCACCACCCCAGGTGGTCGAAATTATTCCAGAGACGACCACTACGGCACTCTTCCTTCCTTTCTTCTTTCACTGCCACCTTCGTCACTTCCCTTACAGCGAGGTTCAGGTGTCCACCGAGATATGTGATACAGATACTGCTCTATTTCCTTTCCTCAAAAACCAATTCAACAAATTATCACCACAACGGCGGCTCTCTCGCCTCCTTCGATTTGACCACGTTTACTTCACCGCAGCTTGAGCACCCGGGTTCCGTTCCAGCCGCAGTAGCCGTGTTTCTATGGGTGGTGGTGTAAAACATTTATTTATACTATGTACAAGAGGTATTGCTTGGACCGTGCCTGAAGGGCCCGGCCCTCACAATCACTAGGAGGGATCCCTAGTCCGGGACCCCTGTGGCCTCCGCGGCGGCTCGGGCTCTTGCCACCAGGGCTCGTTTGTCCTGGAGAGTTGAGCAGCCGAGCAGGGCAGCCTCCCAGTCCTCTCGGGTGGGGTGGGGGTAGGGTGGGAAAGCAGCATTGGCAGGGCATGCCCACACCATGTGATACGTGTCCGCAGACACTTCCCCACAGTGTGGACACTCGCCCGAAAAGGCCGAATTGAAATTTTTGAGCAGCCCATTGGCCTGCGCCGTAGCAGGGACCCTGCGAACCAGTCCGCGTTAAAGATAGCCAGGTGGTCGAAGTTGATGATGATGATGATGTCCTCAGACTTACTGGCACGTACCCACCGCGGAGGATTGGCCAGGGTGCATAGGGGATACAAACGCACTCATGTACAGCCCTCCACTACGCCACCTCTTTCTCTTTGCTCTTTCACTCCCACCATCTTCCCTTCGTGAATCGAGTTACTGTGTGTGCCATTTCCTTTCCTTAAAGAAAATTGCTGAGAATTACTTTACTTCCTAATGCGAAATTTGAGCGCAGCTCATCATCTGTTTCAGCTTTTCGATAAATTGAGGCGAAGAATTCGAGCAAGACATGTATGTACAATTACGGACAACTTGTTATTTTAAGAGCATTAGCTCTTACTCATCACGTTTCGAAATTTTGTGGGGTCTGCTGCCACCCTTAGATCGCAGCGCCATCTGTGGCAGCAACTAGAAAACAGTACATCTCGAACTGAGACTTGCAGCGCCATCTACAATAGCATTGTAGAAACAACCACCTTCCGCGTGCCAATGATGAGTCAGGGTCCAATATGGTGGATAGAGGTGGAACTATGTGAGTATGACGCCAGGGGACGAAATGGCAGCAGTTTCAGCTCGCGCCCGTTACTTCACCGTCTTCCAGACGGTGGCGGCCTTTTTTTCTCTATCCATCTCCATTTCCCTTCCCCGGGATGTCCTCTCAATATCGACGCGTCGGCCTCACCTTGTCCATGTCGAAGAGGGCCAGGTACAAGGACGACTCCTTGAGCTCGCCCCTGGCCAGGTCCAGAGAGAAGGTCTCGTTGTAGAGCGGGCTCTGCGTCTTGCGCTTGGTCTGCGTCTGGTACTGGCACAGGCAGTGCCCCGAGCCGCCGATGCCGATGCAGCTGGGCCTGCGCAGTCCAGCACTGCCCCGGCGCGGCTTCTTGATGCGCCCCTTGATCACCTTGCAGCTGATGTACGGGTCGCAGACCACGCCGTACGGCTTGGGAGGAAGGTTCTGCGCCTCCTGCGCCAAAGGTCACCATCAACGTCATGAGATCAATCCGCAAAAGGACTAACACCTCCCCCACTGATGCGCGAGATAAACAAATTTCCAAACTGATATCCTATCTTAAGGATACTCTGGACGGCCTCCTGGACTAAAATCTGCAGTAAGCAATTGCACAAAGGTCCAGGAGACATTGCAGAAGACAGCGATTACTGCGTTTTCGACATCGCCCGAGGACAGTCCTGGACGAAAGTTCAGAGCAGTCATAAATGTCACCTGCCAAAACTCGCCCACCATGAAATGAACCAAAATTACCGAAAGTCAGGTCATGGTGTTCTGGGCAGGACGAAGGCATTTTTCGGTGATAACCTCTAACTGCCTTTTGTCATTGATGAATCCTTCACACCACGTGGAGGTCAAAAGTCAAGAAGTTTAGAGTATTTACAGTCGAACCTCCATATAAGGAAATGATTTATAACGAAATAATGGATAAAACGAAGGAATGACCATTCTCCATAGAAGCTTGGTCAACACGGGCTATAACGAAGTTACGGCTATACAGAAGTAAGGGCCAGGCCCCTTCAGCTTCGTTATAACGAGGTTAAACAGCTTTCTGGGGTGGTATTCTCCCGGTGTCGCCTTTTGCGACATATCGCATTAGGGTGCGGCCTAAAAAAGTGCGTACAGCTGCTCGAAGAAACGCAAAACGCAGCATGCACTTTCGTCGGCGGTGCTTTCATTTACTCCGAGAAGCGACTATTTCACCACTGCTGATTCACTAGCAGCAATAGTTTCGTATCTTTGATAGCAAGAATATTTACCATCACATGACTTCTAATGTTCAAAAAACATTTGCAAATTTAATATAAACTCGCTTTACTTCATTTAAGTCTATAAAACACCGCGAAAAAGCTCCAAATCTATTTTGTTTCGTTCCGGACGGTTGTGCTAGGTTTCGGCTGCGTTTCGGGCAGTTGCAGACGGTAGCAGTGTAGGTGGAGGTCCCATTAGGCTTGCGCGCTCCAGAATCGAGAGCGTGTCTCAAAAACTAGGCTGAATTGCAGCTTAAACTTTATCGTCGAAGCAAGGTAAGTCATAGCGAAACGCAACAACACCAGTAGTTGCCGACCATGCCGACCGGAACATGCCGACCGGAACCGCAAGGACAGCTGAATCGGCTGAAGCGGGCGGCTCTCGCTTGGAAGGACGCCGCCATGTTTTCACGCTCAGGGCGCAAAAGCCGCATCTGCCGATTGCATTCGTACGCTAACGCTATTTCCCCATTAGCGTTCTGCGCATGCGCACTATGGACCCGCTATTCGGCTATGCACGCAATTACGCAAAACCCGCAATACTAAAACTCTCTAATGTTCAGTTGTTGGTTTGTAAAAGTCGTCACATTGCTTTAAATCCTCTTTGGCTCGTGCAGACACTGTTTTGTTCCACTAACGTGCATTAAAACGCCTTGAAGGGTCATGTAGATGAAGGGTCATGCCAGCGCAAGCGCTGGTAAGGACATCTCGTCGCAGCGGGCAACGTCTGCTTCGTCGTCTGTTTACGACGGTGCAAAGTAAGTTCGCATGGCGAGTGGGAGTCCGGCTCAGCAGACGGTAGCCACAGTGCTGTGCTCTTCGACAGCCGGTAATGCCGCCGACAAGATTCTTCGGCCAAGGCAAACTGGTCGCGATGTTCGCGGACACGCCACTCTTGTTCGCAACTCAAAAACCAGGAGAGGAGAGTGGGATCCATGGCGTATAGTATCAATTTCGTAGCCCGTCGTCCGCGCGAATCGCTTCAGCGCATTCCGTTGTTCGACTAAGCTTAGTAAATTGGGGCGACGTCACGATAACGTAGCAGGAAGGCGGATCCGTGTCGTCACGCCGCCGTCACCGCGGCTCGAGCCAATCAGCGAAGAGCGAATGCGACATGTCGCAAAAGGCGACACCGGGAGAATACCACCCCTGGTGAAATAAATGTATGGTGGCCCATATAAAAATGGTGTATGGACAGTCTGTAGATTTCTTATAAATGGTTTCCTGCAGATATTTATTTTTGTCTCTTCATGGTCTATAGACTTTCTATAAACAAAAGTCTACTAAAAGTGCATGGCCGCTAGTCTATAGATTGTCTATAGACTGTCTATAGCATTTGTATTGTCTATAGACTCTTCTCTAGGATTTGTCTAGACATTATAGACAGAAGTCACTCTCTATATACTTCTGTCTATAAAGTTTATAGACTGTATAAAGTAATTTTTAAGGGGGAAGCCTTAGAACCTTGCCTGACAAGTCTAGCTTGTGACGTCCAAAGTGAATCTGACTGCATTTGTTCTGGCGACAAAACCTACCCTAATCTGCGAGGGCTGCACTCACCCGTATGGTGACGAAGAGCTTTCCGGCCGGGTATCCCTGGGAGGATGTGCCCGGAGGGGACGCCGCCTGGAATCGGAGCAGCAGCGTCACCTTGCCCAGCATGGGAGGAGGTTCGTCGCGGCCGTCCACGCTGCCCACAACGTCGCCCGAGTTGTCGCTCTGCGGAGAGACACGCATCGAAGAGGAAATAAGGCAAGCTGTTTCACAGGGTAAGTTGTAGAAGATTTTTTTACTGTAATTATTTGATTTCACTGGCGCAACGACAACTCGGCCAAACAGCGCCATAGAAGAAGTGCTTTTTCCGCACAAGGTGTTGTTGACGACCCTTTTCCGCCAAAAAAGTTCACCCCAGATAAGCCAGACACCTCGCCAGGAGAAAGTTTGCATCTATTAGATACCGGGCGGCACTGGCAATAGAACCCTGCACCTCTTCAGGCTTTGGCTCAAACGACTAGGACAACTCTGCGATACGGTTAGGTTTACTGCACAGATCACGTCGTTCGCACGAAATGGTGTGATCATTACTATCACGATCAGTGTCTTCATTGTCAGTGAGGCACAGTTCATGAGTCATGCATGAGACCCTTATCTTAACATGTGACCCATTATTTGAAAGTAATCACATTACACTTCTTGCAACCTTAAAGTATACCATGACTGCCTCACAAATACGCGGCCTCCTTACTCAAGTTGATACACTTCACTGCGGATGCCTAAATTAGTGTCAGTACACGTGAATGACGCTTCCATTTTTAACTGCTTTAGCATGTTTTTGCGAGCTAGTTGGGTCGGAAGCATCACGAAGCATACAGTGTAAACTGAGAAACAAAGTTAAGGAAAAGCACGACACCCCATGCTGCGCATCCTCTATCATTCTTCTATCCTCACTGCGATTTAGGAGCAAAGGTGGCGCCAAATTTGAAAACGCCGGAAGTGTGGCATCACGTGACCGGAAGGGTGGGCGGAGCCAAGGCGTGGCGCAGAATTTGAAAACGAGAGGTGGCGCCAAGTTTTAAAAGTCAGATTGGCAACGATGGAACTTGATTAAGTAAGACAATTAATTGTGGTATCGATAAGTGATCGATAACTGATCAATAAGAGGTCGATAAGTGACCGACTTCTGGTCTCACGGTCTTGTCTTCTGGTCACGAGTATAAGTTGACGTGAAAAGTGTAGAATGGTGTGTCGACGTCTTGATGTGATGTCATAAGGATTGACGTTATAAAGTGTGACGTCATGTTTACTCATTTCTCCAATGCGGCTTTTTGAAGAGACAAACGTGTACTCACGTAGACGGACGCCTCCCCTCGACTGCTGGCGGTGGACATGCTGCTGTACGTGGAGTCCCTGGCCGCACGGCTGCGCACGAAGGGCAGCAGAACGATGGAGCTGCCTCCGCCGCCACCGGTGCCCACCAGTCCCGGAACGACGCCGCCCTCGGCGCCCTTCTCGCCCGTGGCCGGAACGGACTTGGTGGACACGGGGCATGCTGGCAGCGGGATCACGTCGGTGCCGTAGTACAGCTTCTTGCGCTTCTCTGCACGGCGAGGGAGAGGAGGAAAACGGTCGTTGGTTAGAAAGGCGGTTCGCTGCTCTCCGCAGAATTTACTTGGAGATCCCCCTCGCTCGGCTAGGGCTTCCTCTATCTATCCCGATTCTCCTCTCCTTCGGGGCAAGCGCCACGGGATGTGCCCTGAAACCAGTGTGCGATTACATTCACGCCTATATAATTACATCACGTAAATTTATCTGCTGGAATGAAAATTCACTGCTTTTTTATTTCTTCAACAAATTCTACTTTAAGACACAAAATTATCCAAATAATCCACTCCTTGTGCATGAATGCATTTGTATCCACAATGCACTTTGGTCAATCCCCCGCCGTGGGTATGTGCCATTAATGCGACAACTGGGGCTAGTTGGTGTTTCATTTTTAGATTTGTAGTAGAAATGCGTTGAGTGTAAAAAGAACAAGACGATACAGGACGCCCAGACCTGTACTGTGTAGTTTGTTTTATACTCAGCACATTTCTACTACAGATCTAAAAATGTGCCACTAAGCCTGAGGAAATCATCATCATCAGCAACGGTTGTTGGTCGTTCAAGGTTAATGTTGGTGAGCATGGGTAACCCTTTGCCCGGTAGCGCAAATGATAGAAGAAATCTTTGAATAAGAAGGCGCTCAAAGAGTGCTACAGTCAACACTTACTAGAGATGCTTACCCCACCCCTTCCCACCATTCTTTTTACCCACGGTGCTTTTACCATAGCACATGTACACACGTTACAGGTTTTCAACATCAACACCATCATCATTTCAGTGCGCCCATACATCTGCCATTATCGCTCTCAACCCTTCTCTCCTCAATGCCCCGCTCAATACGCATATATGCAGCACATTCTTTTCGCCTGCCCCGCGATGCCCTACAATCCACTCATTACCCTAACGCCTCCCCCCCCCCCTCCCTCAACGCCTTAGTCCCAGAGGCATTTAAGGTTGGTGTCGGCGCCCAGTTGGCCATGGCTCCTTTGTCAGAGGAACACTCATAGGTAGTAGTTTAAAATTAACTAAAGCGATTTCTATATTACTTTTCCAAGAGATGGGGTGGGTTAGAAAGTAAACGCGAATGGCAGTATCCTAGGTGAAATCAAGAAGATAAAATAAACATAGCCAAGGCGTGCTATGCGAAGAGCAGATAATTGGTGGTGTCTTAGGAGAAAAAAAAAGAATTCTAAATGAAGGTAAACGCAGCAGCCGATGGCAGAGGGTGAAGTGGGTAGATGAGATTAGGAAGCTTGCTGCGATAAGGTGACCGCATCTTGCCTGGGGAAACACTAACTGGAGATAAGTCACTGACGATAATGTCCCACAGCGGCCCCAGGTAGGCTGGTGATGATGAATGATTGTGCGTATATGCTTCTGTTGTCATGCGTTTGTGCGGATCAACTTCTTTTTTTTTTACAGCGACAGCTGCCTGAGACACCACCTCCGCAAAAAAACAGGCGTCGACGGCGTAGTAGTCGAAACAGAAACTTTCCGCGTTATTCGTAAATTTAGGATAACGCTTCATCGCAGCACTCCGGATGTTTTTAAAATCCCACCAATCACGAACGGCGACTGCATCATCCTACAGCCCGCTAGTCGTCCTAACCGCTAACTGGACTGATAACTTTTTGAGAAGACTGCACGGCCTCAGGTCAGTCAGCTTCCAGGGCGGGTTCGGTAATAAGGTCGCCTTTTTCCCCTGCCTCGATTTCCCAGGCGGTTACAAAACGTCCACGCGCAAATGAACAGCGGCCGTCTGATTCAATATGTTTCCCATCTCACAGAAAGGCAGGCGAAGAAAAATCTTGCCTGCCAGCTACTTCCTCATATAAACTATAGACAACTGCTCCTGAAAATAAAAAAAAAAACGATATAAACGGGGCCAAGCACGGGCTGTGAAGGTGGCGCGCTGGCGCGCTAGAAACCGACCTGCTCCGGCAATCAATCGGCCCCAACGGTTGTTACAGCGGATGTCAGGGGAGCGTCAAGTTTCGGGTCAACAAGTTCGCGCTCGTCTTGTTCGCGCTCTTGCTTTCCCCCGTGAACCCTGTTATCCTTTTTCTTCCCCTTCCTTTTCATCCTCCCTCTTTTTTTTTCTGTGCCTTTTCCCAAGCGAAAGTGGACACGCGGTGATGGCACGCGGGAGCCCATGGGAATGACAGGTTTGCTCTGCTGCGCACTCTCCAGACGACGACACGTAGAAGCTTCCTCTCTCTCTCTCTCTCTTAGGTCACGTGTACAGACGACGACACCCTAAAGCTTTCTCTCTCCCTCCCTTTCTCCCTCCCTCCCCCTTCGCTCCCTCTCTTTCTCTCTCTCTCTCTCTGGGGTCACGTGGTGCCGAAAAAGACGAAAAGAGCGGCACGTGGGAATCATGGGAATCTAGGCCACGGGGAAACGCGATACGGTCTCGCGGTCTCATTTGGGGACGAAGAATGGGGAAACAGGGAAGGAATGGCGGATACGCGTGGAGGCGATGCAAAGGCTGCGTAGGCGCAAGTGTTGAAAGAATAAAAACCAAGCAATGCCAGAGGGTAACTCGATGCAGAGCTCAAAAATTTGGTGAATATATTTTTTTTGTGATAAAACTAAGCAAGTTGAACAAAATTCGGGCACGAATATTCAAAAGTAAACGGGAATAAAGGAGGCATTTTCATCGGCTCACGTTTTTGATAGATGGCGCTCAAAGCGCGGCGGTGATGGGAATATAATCATATCTCTGGAAAAGTGCCGATCTCAAGTTTCGAGTGTTTCGGGAAAGGCGTCTGCCGGCATACATTAAAACGTCGGCGGATATTGGTGACCAAGGCGCAGCAAGGAGATCGATTCGGTCCCCTTCTTGCGAAGGTCCCCGAGCGAAGATCAGAATTCAATAAGGTAAGGTTAGATAGGAAGTAAAATGACTGATGCGTTCGCCTGCAACGCTCCCTCACGATATTTGACCGGTAAAAATAGGAGCGCATAGCACAATTTCCGTAGCGCTGTTATAAGTCCCGGAGAATTTGACGCGTTTTCTTGAAATAATTCACAAACCAAAGCTGAGGACCGATAGATGTTGACCAAGACTGGAGTACAAGTTAAGTCCAGCTTTCTGGGACATCACTTTTATTTGTCAGTCAACTGTGCAGTATTGTACGATACTCTAAAGAACACGCTTATAGGGGTGATCTAACCTTCTGATGCCTACCAAAATTGTACCCTTAAAAATTTGTCCTGCGCTGGCACCAAGTAGTTAAGAGTGCTATATAAAATGAATGGGACACGTTTTTTACATTAAGTGGCAAAAAACTACAAGCGTCCTGGGGCGGGATCTGCGGATAAATTGATCGTTATGGTGCAATTATACGATATGCGAAAATACTGCGATAATGAAAATATTCCCATTGAAAAAATCACTTTTTCAAAATTTCTGAGTATACCATGGCTTTAAAAAGGCAAAGAAGCTCCTCCTTGTCGAGCATCCTCGAACAAAAAATTTGAATATTGGAGAATTGTAGACATTGTTATGAAAATATTGAAGGTGGTGATTCATTCTTGCGATCTGTAGCAAAATTTTTCTTTTGAAGTTTTTCCATCGCTCGCATCGAGCAGTTTATGCTGCCATAGAAAACCAATTGGCTGAGCTTTAGGCCATAGCGAAAAATACAAGCCTGCCGACGGGAGATGTCCGAATATATTTATTGTTATAGTTCAGTTTTACATTATATAAAAAAAATTGCGTTCATATTAGAATTTCCCGTTCAAAAATTTATTCGTCCAGAATTGTTGGGTATGCCTAAAAACGGCGCTCATAGAAATCATAAAGAAAACAAAGAAAATGAATGACAGGTGTCACTACTACCAGCAGTAAGTCATAGGTTCCCTACGGTGACGTCAGATGAATTTTTTTTTTGTTGTTGAATAGAATAAAAAGGAAGGATTGTCAAGCTGAGTACTGAGGTAACAGTTATACATACAAGCCACATTGGTGATCACTTCGCACAGAAGGCCCAAGTGCTAGCTGGGAGCCGAAACATGATATGGGTTCATGTGTCTGGCGTTCATATTTTTTGTTTCATTGTAAACTCGCGGTCAGACGGTATTCCGCGATTCCCTCGACTTGGTAGCTATTGCTAGAGCATATTTATACTACGAGGAAGACGAAACAAAAATTTAACGTGGGGATGTAAACCAAACAGGCGTTACTCGACGTTGTCACTAACTACACGCCGGGAATAAATATTTTAATTCCCTTTCTAAATTACCCGCATCTAAAGTATGTCTTGCTGCCGAACAAATGTAAGGGAGTCAGTCAAGAAAAGGCCAGCTTTCGGTTTTTATGAAGAACTAAAACCTGGTGGTGCTGTTCACACTGTGCCTTAAGGCGGTCTGTATTCGAGAGCATTCTTCTCTACCTTTGTGCTATAGTTCTGCAGCCTGGAGCACAAACTGTAACACTACGACCATTACCGCTACATGTAACTTCACTAAGCGACTAGAATTCAATCACTTTCACTGGTCACTGAACTGTCCACACCAAGATGCAAACGCCGGTTTTTCATATTATCTGGATTGCCATTATAGCCGGTGTTATAGCAGGTAGCAGGTGCAGCTGCTCCTGCCAACCGTGGCACGCGGCGTTTAGGAGGAGTTTCAGCCGTCGACCTGCCACACAAAAGCCGACACCGACACCAAAGTTTTCCGCACCCTCCGCTCAGTCAAGAGTTCGCATAGGCCAGGACTACGTATATGGCATGACTACAGGTGGCGTTTGCAAGCTCCTAAACGGGGACAGCATTATGTAACGAGTGTTCTTCACATTCATCCATATGCCCTTCTACTATTCGTAGTCGTGACATGTGGCGTCACAAATGACCGCTAAGCAAGCATAATAATTCGTCCGCTCTGCTATCGCAGGCGGGGCTGTCCAGTATCAAGGGTGCAAAAACAAATTAAATTGCAAAAGGAAAAGTTACAGAATATGGCCCTAAAGTCCTGCAACATCCGGACCAGCAGATGAACAGAGCAGTTTTCACTTACGGCATACCAGGCCGATGCACAGTGGATCAAGTGTCTAGTAAAGATATTAGTGCTGAACGCCCATTATATCTTAGTCGACGCATCATTAGCTGAAGATGGCCAGCAACAAAACATTCCCTATGTGGGCCATAGTGCCTCTTGGGGATACTACACTACATAGCTGCGGCCGCCGCGGTGGCTCAATGGTTGGTGCTCGGCTGCTGACCCGAAAGACGCGGGTTCGATCCCGGCTGCAGCGGTTGAATTTCGATGGATGCGAAATTCCAGAGGCCCGTATACTGCGCGATGTCAGTGCACGGTAAAGAACCCCAGGTGGTCGAAATTTCTGGAACCCTTCACTACGCGGCGTCCCTCATAGCCTGAGTCGCTTTAGGGACTAAACCCACATAAACCAAACCAGATGAACGGGGCAGTTTTCTATTACGGCTTACCAGGCTGATGGACTATGTAGAAAGTATCTGGTAAAAATATTATCTCAAAACATCCATAGCCAGGAACTAAAAGTGCGAAATCTTCCCTGTATGGGCTCTGCTGTCTCTTGTGGGTATATACTATGTAGCTAGCGCTGTCGGAAAGGGAAGTTGGAGGGGGGAGATGGAAGTTTACCAATATTTTTTTCGGATGTGTTATCCAGAACTGCCCATTTTGCAACGTTGTTTCGTCCCGACGCTTGTTCCCAGAAAAGACGCTAAAGGTCGCTTCGGTGTCAGTTAAAATAGCAGCAAAGTCAAATGAGAAAGTAATAACTCAAAGGGCGTCTGCCCCGCACCGTTCAGCATCGAGCTTTATTTATAGTCCGGGTTCAACGTCCACTGACACGACCGTGTACGGCTTATAAGCGATCACGCGACCCTGCAGTCAGTGACCAGGATCGGATTCGGTGAAGCAAGCGGGTGGGCGGCAATCCGCGCTTCCTAGGAAAGCCCCCGAGAAGAAAAAAACCTTCGACGCCAGCGGCTAATGGGCATGTCTCTACTCGCACCCAATGCCTTCTGCGCGTGCCTTTGTTAAGCCTTTTTACTTCTCACTGGCATTTCGTCGACTCTTTCTCAACTTCCCATCATGTTCAACAACCTAACTGTGCAAGAAGATATGTATGAATTACTAGTGAAATATTTGATTGAATGAGAATCTTCTCTACTGAAACGTTCCAATGAGCAGTTCGTATTGAATTATGGGAAAACTGAGTCCATAGTATACGGAAGGATATGCTGGCATTCAGGAGCGTAAATTGCTGGGCTAGTTGGTTCATATTGTTGTCAGGGCGGAACCAGCGGAACACAGACGCAGGACAAGAAAAAAGGAGGTACACACACCACACCGCTGGACTTGCAACTGATCAGTTGCAAGTCCAGCGGTGTGGTGTGCGTACCTCCTTTTTCTTGTCCTGCGTCTGTGTTCCGCTGCTGGCATTGTTATATTGCTGGCAACAAATGCTGGCATTGTTACTGGCAGTGTTATATTGCCAGAAAATCAGTGCGCCACAAGCACTTCGTTCATTGCTTTTTTTTTTTTTGCACAGTCGTAGAAACATTTGTCAAGAGCGCGAACAGAACACTCCGCAGTACGTTGGCGTCATTGATAATCGGCCAGTAGATCGAAATATCTTTTTCACGCATGCGCTTTCGTGCGGGTCTCTGTTCACTTCTCACACGACAAAAGCCTGTCTAGCTTTATGACCCTTAGAACCTGGCCTGGACCCCAAAGGAGACCTGTGACTTGAACATCCGCCTCGCATTCGGGAGGTGCTGGGTTCGATCCCCAGTGCCGCCGGGTACCCACCGGTTTTTCAATGGGTACAAGCTGTCCCCGCGATGATAGTCTTTCTGTTAGTCTTTCTCTTGGGCGAATTTGGAAAATGAGTATTCGGCCAAACCATTTAAAACCCTTTCAGGGGATCTTCTGGAAGAATAGGGAAGTTTCCTGACTATTGTCACGGTGGCTAGCGCCGAGAAATATAAGAGTCATTTTGGGAGAAATTCCATTGAATTACGAAATGGAACGGAACCGGACTAAATGAATGAGTCCTCTGTCCTGCAATGGACTTAGCTGGGCTGATATTTATGACTTATGGAAGAAACGGTTAGCCGTCCCTAGGCGCTAATTTTAAAAATAATATCACGAATCGTGATGTAAATGCAAGAAACAAGGATGATATGGCATCCACTGCAATCTAGATTCAAAACGGTAAATTGAAGCCAATTACTGAGAGAGGCTCGACAAACACGCCCAGGCCGACGGTCCCGTACAACTCATTGTGTTATCGATACCTAGCTCTCCACTTATGGCGCACCACATAGAATTCAAGATATGAAATTCAGCCCACAAGTGCAGGAAAAAGTGCCGGAACATGCCCATCATCATTATCATCATCATTAGCCCGACTATGCCCACTGCAGGGCAGAGGCCTCTTCCCAGTTCCGGCCACCATGCCCGAGAAACTACAAAGACCCCAGGCCGTAAATAGTGAATGGTTATGATTGATTGATTGATTGATTGATTGATTGATTGATTGATTGATTGATTGATTGATTGATTGATTGATACAAGAAACACCCGAGCAGAGCCCGCTGCGAAAGATAAGCCCGACATTATAACGGCACACTTGCACTACGTATCAAAATGAAAGATACGAGTGCCTGCTACCGAAAGTTCTCAAAGGGGCTAAATTTTATGGGTTGGCTCGCTCGCTCAACAGTTTCGAAACAGTGATCGCCTCGTTTTTTTTTTTTTTAGGCACCACTTTTCGGCTGATTTATTTACTCGTCTCCACCCGGAATCTTCGTAAAAACACAACCGCAAGCGACGTGAACGGCAAAAAACAACGAGAGCAGAAGGAGAGAGATATATATAAAGCAAGTACAGCAACGCAGTATTTTCGGAAACCGAACAGTACTCCACAAAAAAAACGAGCTCGAAACAATATGGCTCCAACGATGTAAACAACAATAAGGACAGACGCGAGCAATAAAGTGGGCAACACAGCAACGCTCCGCTGGTATACCAGATGGCGCTGGTAATATACGAACACAGTGGGGCCCCAGCGTGGGTGTGTAGCGGTTTTTGATGGCTCCCGGGTTCGTTCAATATCCAATTATCTTTTATTGCAGGCAGACCGGGCAACGGCTGCGTGTCATAACTTCTGCTTCCCTCCGAAAACATAGCAGTTGGTTGCGGTGGGCGTTCCAACACACACGATAGGAAGCTGTGGTTCCAGACGAGACAGAACAGCAACTTTAGGCGTAAGCTCTGGGTTTGAAATATGGTTATATAACGGCAACCTTCGGAATGACCGTTTTTTTTTTTTGAACGAGATTAGCAAGCAATATATCGTAATGTGAGGAGAAGGCCAAGAAGCTAGCTTTAGGATAGGATAGGACTAACTTTATTAAAATGCCGGCAACCGACGGTTTAGAGCGTCCTGACGTTGGCCAAGCGTCGACCCGGGGTTAGCCTTACTCTGCACTACCCCAGTTCGACCCGAATAAATTTCGAGGGTAAACAAAATGTGCCATGAAGCGCCGAAAGTGAGATGTGCTCCGCGAATTTTTCTTTAGATGCGTACTCTGGGAGGGACGCATTTTATAATGAAGCACTTTTTAAAGCATTTTTTATAAAGAAATGGGCTCCTTCAAATGACACTTCATTAAAATAACTTTCAATTACTGACGGCGCCCTAAGAGCGTGAGTTCCATAATTCTTTTAGGTTATAAAAACGGTCACATCAGAACACACCCTCGTCTATCTCGCTAGGTAGCTACCTACAACAGAACTGTGTGCGCAGCACTAGCGGTTATTTGTACGTTACAGCGAGAAATCCGTAATTTCGATTCCTGCGGAAAAATTGATACGTAACATATTGGCTAAGTGATCGAAACTGTCCACGTTAGCTTCACACAGGGAATTCGGTATTTGAAACAAACCGAGTTTTTTGGCGCGGGTTAATGACATCCTAGTCGAGATCAAGAGCAAGAAATGGGCTTGGGCAGGGCATGTAATGCGAAGGCAGGATAACCGGTGGTCCTTAAGGGTGACGGAGCGGATTCCAAGAGAGGGCAAGCGTAGCAGGGAGCGGCAGAAAGTTAGGTGGGCGGATGAGATTGAGAAGTCTGCGGGGATACACTGTCCGCAACTGGCGAAGGACAGGGTTAATTGGAGAGACATGGGAGAGGCCTTTGCCCTGCAGTGGGCGTAGTCAGGCCGATGATGATGATGAAGACGAATTTTTTGGCGGCCACAGCTGGCTTCGCAACCGTTCATGTTGGCTTGCGACGACTATATACGTGACTCCTGCGCCGGAACGCGCCTTTCTAATAATTCATAAAACATTTATTCCAACGATTTTTCGCGACAAGGACAACCACATTCGGCGCTGACATTCAGTGGTGTGACGTAGCACCACATAAAAGTATTTTTTTTTCTCAATTCTGAGCGCCGAGACACCACAGTATCAGATACGCTGCACAGTACAATCTACGCCAAGTGCAGTCCTTCCACGAAATGTGGCATAGCAAGAAATAAGTGCGACAGACTTTGAAACGGCGGCCATACGCAATATCGAATCCAATAAGACGGCGCCAATGCGAGCCTTCACCTTTATAAAGACGTATACTACACGATCGACTTGAAGCCCGCCTCCACAATTGCTCCCCTTTCCCTCTATCCCTCTCTTTTCTTCCACACTTCCACGTAGTCAACGACCGCCTGATCGATTTTGGCTCGAGCCTCTTATAACACGGCCCGTAGTTTCCTGCGAGCGTCGAGATTTGCCTCACGGCGATGAAGAAAAACTAGGCGACGGATGGGAGAGAGTGAAGTAAACGGGAGACGGAAAGATAAAAGCTGATGCGATCGAAACGCCTACATTGTAGAAATGCCGTCGACCACGCACGAAACGTGTTCGGGATGATGGGGGTGGAGCTTAGGTCGCTGGCCTTCTCGCCAATCACAAGCGCGTCCTGAGAGATCAGCATTCATTGCTAATGGGCCACCTATATCCGGCGCTTGTGTGGTCCCACAGCTAATTTACTGAAACAGCCGTTTCCTATAGGCCGCCGCCGCGTGGCTCAGTGGTTATGGCGTTCGGCTGCTCGCCAAAAGACACCGGTTGGATCCCGGCCGCGGCGGTCGAATTTCGATGGAGGCGAAATTCTAGAGGGCCGTGTACTGTGCGATGTCAGTGCACGTTATAGAACCCCAGGTGGTGGAAACTGTCCGGAGCCCTTCACTATGACGTCCCACATAGTTTGAGTCACATTGAGATGTTAAAGCCCCTTAAACTATAAACAGTTTCATATAGGTCAGTGATTTAAGCGTGTCACTGCAATTGCTTAACTGCTATAACGCGGTGCCGCTTCGAATCATGTCAATTTAATCCCTAATCTAACCATTCAATGCTGTGAAGAGACAGGTAACAGTAGTTTCCAATATACTTCCAAGTATGTCCCTCAATTTGCAAATAAATTCATGACAGAACATGCGCCGAAGTTTTGTGAAATTTTCTGTCACTCCCCAAGGTATAGGTTTACAGATGGCGTGTACTGCACATTTGCTTGACCCCGCCGCGGTGGCTCAGTGGTTACGGCGCTCAGCTACTTACCCCAAAGACGCGGGCTCGATCCCGGCCGCGGTGGCCGAATTTCGACGGAGTCGAAATTCTAGAGGCCCGTGTACTGTGCGTTGTCAGTGCACGTTAAAGAACCCCAGGTGGTCGAAATTTCCGGAGCCCTCCACTACGATGTCCCTCATAGCCTCAGTCGCTTTGGGACGCTAAATCCCAATAAACCAAACTAAAACAAACACATTTACGTCATGAAAGCTAGAACAAGAAATAGAATTGGGTGAGACATTAAGTGAAAAAAACAGGCGATCGGTCTTTTCTTAAGGTTATATAGACTGGTTTTCAGAGTTGTTGAGGCAACACACATGTGTACGGTAGAAGGTTAGGTAGGAAGACGAGATTAATGGTTTTGTGTGGGCGCAGCTTGTGTACGATCGGGTTAACTGATAGTTATTGCGAGATGCCTTTGTCCTTCAGTTCATATAGTCAAGGCGATGAAATGACAGCGACTAGACATTTTTATAGGAACTGAGCAGCACTGCAATCCTAATGGAGAATTTGTGACCAAAAGCAGCACCGGCTTTTGCTCTCAACATACCATAGAAAAAGAGACCACCGAAATAGCTTGGCACGGTATGGTAACGACCTGCTCTGACCTCTCTTAGAGTGCCCACATTTTAACAAAGGATGTCGCGCTACATACGATAGGACCATTTGAGTCGGATTTATGCGCTAATATGAGGCTATAAAGTCAGTAGCCACGACGCGATGTGCTCACTATCATGTAAACCTTTTAGTCTCGACCTAACCGCGCAGCTGAGACTTTTGAACCTAGCCACTTTCCCTTGTTTCCTGCCGTGATAGCTCAACCTAGGTCAAGAATTTCTACGCTAGTCTTCAAATCCGAAATGCGAACACAGTTTGCGCATATCCATAAATGCCGATAATGCAACTGTGCATCCGTGTCCGCTCAAGCACTGTTTTCCTTTCTGTTCGGATAGCATATATGGAAACGCAGTTTGCATATCAGTAATAGCCTAACCCTTCGTGACCTCAGCCGAACGATCTCGTTGAACACTTACAGTGCACGTATGTCGCTCTGGTTTGCATATAGGCAACTAGCTATGTCGTTTCCAACTCCACTCAACGACCTCGCTGAGCGTTTTTCGGGACACTAGAGGGCGCCGCAAGCAAGAAAAATACAGGCACTAAGCCCCGACATGAAATCTTCCTACGTCGCTCTTGATAGGTCACGCACACTTACGAAACGAGAAGCAAAAAGAACACATAAACCCGTCGCCCAAGTCCCGTGTCACCGTCCACCCGCATGCAAGGGACGCCCGTAGCATAATGCGAGCGGCATCTCGTAACGGCGGCCCACGTGGGACGCTGCCTATGGCAAAGAAAGCTAGCGACCTATCTGCGGCAAGCCGGGCTGAGTGCTCGGAAAGCATACGGGCACGCCAGGAGAAGTGGTACCGGGTCATCCAGAAGCGCCATCTGTTGACACGGCTGAGCGTGCGCGGAGAGGAGTCTTCACAGGCGATGGGTGCCGCTGGCTGCCCAAAGCTCATGCGAAAGGGTTGAGTTGTGTGTCTATAGACGCAAGGTACGATTCTATCGAAAGAAGGTTCTGCCGCGGATGATTTCTTTAGCAGCCGTAGAGCTGTCGAGTATTCCGTATACCTGACGAAAGATGGCGCTAGTTGGAATTGCTTAGAAGTTGGTAAAGGGATGAAAAAGCTTGTGTACCTTTTCAATTTTCGATTTGGGAAAGAAAAGAAATGAAGTTAGTAACTAGTGTCTGGAATTACTGAATTAAGGATGAACGTTACCAGGCATAAAGAGTTCTGATTCTCCGCAGCTAGCGATCTGAAGAGCATGCCTCCAAGGAGAGCGAGGTTAGGAGCAAAAAAATAAATAAATAAAGAACTGCCAGCCGTATTTAATTCATGGCTCATCAACAGATAAACGTTCTTCCTCCCACAGTCTCAGGTTAGACATACGCTACGTCCCGGAAGTTCGCTAAGCTTCCGGTTCACTATGACTAACTTCTACGAATGGAGCTCTGAAGCTGCGTCACATCTCATCGACTAAGTCCGGGGCGATTCGATCAAATTTTCGTTTCCTTTTTTTGCTCCCCGCGATCATTTTCTTCTGGCCGAAGCGTTAAATGGCCGACTTGTTAAATAGGTGACACACTTGGGTGACTGATTTTGTTCTTTACGGGTCAGTACAGTGACAATTTATAAACTTGTTCAATTCATTTTTAACTACGACACCTTTCATCACCGGAACAATAGGTGAATTATGATAACTTACCGCTAAATTAATTTATACGCACATTTACTCGACAGAGTGATTTGCTGCATTTTGAAAACAGGCATTTTCCGTCTTTTTACAAAATATGCTTCCTATCTCATCCATTTTTTATTCGATTACACGGCTGACTGATAATAATAAAACTGTAAAAAAATGTACAAACTGGCACGAAACTCCATCACTGCAAATGTTGACTGACTTTACAATATTATCTACAAATTTCGAGGTCATCTGTTTGCACTGCGAATGACTTATCTGGAGATTCGGTTTTCTGCCTGAGCTGTCAGCTTTCTAAACATTTTATGATAGACACAAACTACAAAAGCTTTTCGTCACGCTACACCGTATCCCAGCCACCGCTGTCTTTCCTAAAACCTCTTTGCGTGATACTCTAAACATAATCATCTGCGTCCGTCACGCATAAAGTTTTTTGAACTTCGGTCAACGGCCGTTATGGCTTTTATGAGCAGGGTTGACGCTCCTGTTATACAAAAGGCCTCTTACATAATTCAGAGGTAGTTTTAAAAATAAAGAAACTCCTCCGTGCACTTGGACGGAAACGTTGACAGATAATTTCGAAAGTTTAATCAGCGAAAAGTCATCCGCGCCTACGTTGATATGTTTATTCAGTACAACCAAACGATCCTGAGCGTGGGCAAGAATAACATGTAAACAAGTAATTCAAGCCGATTCACCTGCAGTCTCTAGCACTGTCCCCAAGCGCGTCACAACAAAGATCAAAATGAGCCGTTCAGACGGCGGATATTCTTGGCTTCGGCTTTGTTTGGCTACGGCTTTTAGTGGCTCCTGGAGTTAAATGGCAGCCGCCGGAATAGTGGTTTCCCCGCACGTTGCTTTCAGTGCCCGCGCAGACGGATGCCAACGACCGGCGCTGCTTCTAAACAAGTCTTTGTTCCCTTCTAGTCGCAGCCGAAGCCAGACATAGCCGAGCCGAGCCAATAATAGAGAGTGCCGCATGACATCGATCCCTGGGGCGATTCGTGGGAGAGTAGCCTCGGAATTCCCTGTTTACCCACGGTCGTCTGCAAAAAAAAAAAAAAAAAATGCACAGACGCCGAGCAGACGACAGCAGGAAACGCGGAGTTCGTCTGCTCCTCGGGGAATCTAATATACGGTGCACGTATATCTCTTGCGAGTCTTGGTAGGTACATATACTTACTTCCAGAGAGATGCCATTAGTCTCGCAGGGCAGTCAGCAGCGCCCCAGTACCACTCAGTGAGACTTTGTTAGTGCACTAAGCTGGTAATCCATGCGTTTGAGAAAGAGCAGCTCATGCGCATGCGCAGTAGTGCACAGTACTTTGTGCTTGCCGGACTTAAAGGACGCATTTGCAAGGACACAAGTGTCTTTTTGTGCGAAATATGCGGAAATAAGGGCTTATTTCTGCTCATTTCATCCAACTAAAGATAAAAAAATTTTCCTCCGGTTCCAGCTTTCTCCTCGAAAGTGAACATTGCGACGGGAACGGTATCAGAAGCAAAGGTCCAAGCTTCCCTGGTATTATCATACCAGGCGCTTCAGGGAAGCCCACCAGTATATTTTTTTTAATAGGCCTTGTGATGTAAAAACATCGCTTTTGCGGCATAGTAATACCAGTGTTAGCGGACGTCACAAGAAAGGTAAATCACATTTACCTGCATGGCAACCTGGTTAACTATATTTTAATACTCTTCTGAATAATTAACGATAAACGCCTAGTTCCAGTTAGTGGTTTGAAACTAGTCATTATTAATAGCCACATCAGTTTTAAGAATTTCCTCTAACTCGAGAACCCTCGGCTCTGTGGTTCAACAAACTTTGGAAATTTCACTTTCGTTTCAAAATTTGCGCGCCGGCCTTGCGCGCCCGGTAACGCCCACCTGTAGACGTCATTCCGTGACGCACGTGCCCCGTGACCGCTACCCTGCCTCGGCAGGGGCAGCCAGCACCGCAGTGCGGGCGCTAGGGAGAACGTCATGTGACATGCGCGCAGCGAAGTGGCATGCGCATGTGGGCGTCACCGAGCGCACAGCGCCGAAGCGCGATTGTCGAATCTCGCGTCAAATAGCTCAAATAGCCAAAATTCGCTTAGCCGCAGCACAGAAGGTAGTCGCGTTAACAAACTTCTGAAAAATTGATAGGACTACTACTAAGGGACAGCTAAAAATCTCTAACTGCAAGCAGACGCCAACCTACAATAGTTAAAAGATATCCATTAGAATTTAATTTATTAGGTTTCTAGTCAGTTGCAACTCAAGAAAGCAACGGCGAATGTCCTCGAAGGAGGCCTTCCAGCCAATGGCGTCGGGCAAGACTCGGGTCTTTGTCTCCAGTTTCTTTTCAAGTTCTCCTTTAACTCATCACCCACTTGCGACGGCTTTTCCTTTGTTCAAGCTAGGGGTGGGAAAGGGTTAAGGGGGGAAGTCGACAAAGGCTGAGCACAAAGGCCTGTGTTTTGGACGACGCAGTTGGATGGAAGTCCCCCTTTTAAGGGCACTAGCCGCTGCATTCTTGAGTTGTAAATGACTATAGTTACTGTTAAAATTTATTTTACCAGGTTACTAGTTAACACGATTTGCCCTTTTTCTGACGTATGCCAATCCTGATATTCCTACACCACAAAAGCGAACTTTTTACCTAAAAAAGTCTATATATTTCAAAGTAATCGTCAGTAACTGTAACTGTAAACTCAAAGTTAAGGGCAGTTTCACTAGCCGATCTCCTGTAGTAGTCCACAAGAGCTCCGACTTGTCATTAAAAGCTTCAAAATCGTGCACAGAAACAGTGTTGTTCGCGTTAAACCTGGAAGCAGGAAGAGAAACCCGACAAACACTCGATTGCGTTCTATGAGCTCGTTAAGAACATTTCCTTTTAATGCTGTCCTCGACTCAGCCACGAATATCGCATCGAACGGAACAAAGATACAAACACACGGCCTACAAACACAGGGAGACTCTCCGTGACAAAGGGCTTTTCGAGGAAACATCCACGCATCAGCTGGCAAGCAAAAAACAGTAAGTTATCAACTCTATCCATGGAAGCCAAGGCACAAAGAAGTAGATACGTATCCACAACCAAGATCCGTCCCTAGCACTGCACGGAACCACGTCTCCCACCGGAGCTGAATCGTTAAGGCGGAGAGCAGTGGAAAGGGAGTAGGGACAAAAAAAGGGAAGCACTGCCCACTCAAGCACAGGTGACCCTGAGCGGCTCTTCGAGGAATCGCGTGCTGGCCACTGATGAAGGTCGCCTCCCAAGAATGGCCGGGCGTCGTCCACTTCCCTCGGGACGGCCGCAAATGAGGAAGCCATTAAGGTAGCGGGAGTTAGAGGCATCCCTTTGTGAGCATTCGCTTCCCTATCGTCGGAGGCTACGCCCAGCTTTCCCTTTTCGTAGAAAAGCGTGGTGTCGTGCGTTCGGGCTCTATGAAGAGCGCGGATGGTTGATGGCGGTACGACGTAGACGCTTTAAATACTGTATGTACGCAGTACGTCATATTGTGTGGTACTGATAGTGGTTGCGCAGTGGCTTTCGCGTTGGACAGATGAGCTCATAGTCACAACCTAGAAGAGCGCGATGAGGGGCTAGTTGGTACGAGATTGTGAGCACAAATAATAACTACGCCAGAAAGACGGGACAACCATACGGGATAAACTGCGTTTGACCCGTGTGGTTCTTCGTCTCTCTTGTCCCATCCCTTTTGCGCAGTTATTCTTTGTTCGCATAATGTCACGGTACCAAACCCTGACCGCGGCGGACGCATTTTAGAGGAGACTGAATGCAAAAAAAAAAAAAATTCTCAGATCACTGCGGTGACCCGTATTGGAGCAGTGCGAAAGCAAAACATCCACATATTATATCGACGCCCGCAGGTGTTCTGACGTTGTACTATTTCGACGTCCATGGCTATTTTGACGTCTAAGTCTAGTTTTCAGCGTTTTTTCGAATCTAATTAATTAACTAAGTACACTGCATCCCCCAAATTATTCCCACGGCAGCATTTGATCGCAGGCACTATCAAGAAATGATACTTTCGCCCATTTATCTTCAGAGAACGACGTAATCGTGCGGACAAAATTTGCGCACACGTTTTCCGGACGCGACATAGCCACATACTGCTTTCACATTAAAAAAAAAAAGAAACTCTCCTGTGCTGTGCGAAGTTTGTCCACGTAAAACAACCACTGGTGGTCTAAATTCATAAAACGCTCTCCTTACGGCGTCCATCGCAGCCCGCGTTCGGATTCGGGACATTACATCTTACGTTACATTACACATTACGTTATTCGTTTTTTCTGCGAACAGTTCGCGAATGGAATGATTTGCCGCCACGTATTGTTAATGTTCTACCTAATGAAGCCTTTTTTCATGCGTTAAGTGCATGATTTCTTGTTTTTTTAATGTGAAAGTGCCTCTCTGCTGTAATGCCGGAAGGCGATGCAGGTACCAAATAAATAAAGTATACGGGTTGAACTTTTCAGTTCAAGCGGGTCGAATATTAGTTTCGAAATTCGGTTTTATCCAAAAAAGGATAATCATTGACATGCACGCCAACGCTATAGCTGCCTATTGACCAAGAGTCGAATTCAGTCAGACCAGCTTGTAGTCTAATGAGAGCTCAGATGAAGACGAAGGCACCAGTTTGACCCAGCCCTTATAAATGCTATTCAGGGGCCCAATAACCAAGTCCGAGCGCTCTGTGACGCTAACAGGGTGTTTTTCTCTGCCGCAGTGCTAAAAAAACAGCACTTCTCATATAAATGTAAACACTGTAGCAAAGGAAGCATGCGAGTCAAACTGTTCTAAAATTTTACATTCAGCGAGCGTCAATATCTTGTCCTTACACTGTTCAGTATAAGACGTCTTGCCGATCCAGACCGAAGGCACGCTTTCAATTCACAGAGACCAGTTTTTGCTGTCGTCTAAACCTATTTCTACCGGTGCACAAAGCCAATTACTGTTGAAAGGGTCGCGTAAACTTGAACAGCCGTTCATAATACGGGACAGAGTTCGCGTTCCAACTCCCGAGAACCACGAGCAAAGCGGGCGGCGTCTAAGATTGGACGAGTTAGTTTTTTACTTTTTTTTTTCCTCTGAGCACATCAAAGCTGAGCACCCCGCAAAGGTCGAAGGTCAAATGAAAATCAAATGTAGACAAGGAAACGCACAGGAGCGAGGCGAAATAAATGCTCGCAGCAGTAGCGGCATCGATCAAAAGCTCGAGGTCCAAAAGCCGCCTCCGTCAGATCGGCTCTGTTAGTAATATATGGAGCTGCAAAGCGCCGTACCGAGACAGGCTGCAGGGTGCACAGGATGTGTTGCCGCAACACCGCTAATGCCATCTCCAACGCAAAGCATGTGATGAAACTGGAGCGGATAAGGTCGCTCTCTTCTTCAGCCATAGCAAGAACACCTGCCCTCTTCGCGCAAACGCACATGTAGAGTGCCTGCCAAGCGTATTGCGCACCAAAACTGTTGCATACTGGCCGGGAACAGAGAGTGGCAAGTCCATCGATCGCTAAGGGTCGCGGGGATCGCCAATGAAATTCGCCGCGAAGCGCCAACAGGAGCTGCCTACAGTCTTGGACAAGCTAACCTGCAACGACGGAGCGACGACCAGAAACCAACAGTGGCGCCGCGCAGCTACGAGAACCTGAAACGATAACGAAACAGTCTCTAGCACGATTGTGCATACGAGCGCGCCTCGATCAGCATATTTGGTGTTAAGAGAGCCCAAGGGCGTCCCTTTGTTGCAACCTGGCACATCGTTTCCACGACGAGCTTCTGACCACTTTGTGCTATATTACATTTTTATTACACTTTGTATCTATCTCAGAGCGTCGCATTATTAATCACGTTATTAATCCCCGCAGGACTATTCCCCTCAAAATGAGACGTATACACTACTCTGGTGCCAGAGCTCATCGCGACGCTGGTTCATATCTTCGTGGTTGGCGGCGGAGCCATAGGTGGAGGTAGATGTTTGGGGGAAGTCAGTGGGTAGAGTTCAGGGCAGGCAAAGGCGGAGGACACTCATTAAAACCAGCTACCATTGCTATGCGAGTGTAGTGAGCGGAAAAGGAAGAGGAGGCTACGGACAACACATTCTGTTTCAAATAAATTGTTTTTTAAACATACTGCCGCGAATCTTTGCCGTGTTTGTTCGTTCATTCTTCAAAGCTGCCAGCACGCCACTTTATAGTTTTTTTTTTTTTTGTGATGCAAGACGCGCCCTGATTTATCTCGATTGACCGCATCCAGGCGGAGCTGATTCTAGGTTGTTCCAGAATGTTCTAGTAACTTTCCAATCTTTATCTCGAAAGTTCGCTATCAGCTTTAAAAAGAGCACGGCCGACAGCGGCAGGCATTCTGTTCGACGACCGCCGAGCATGATGTTGCCACGCCGCCGCCGAGTGATCCAATTCATTGTGGGCGCAAGTCAGCCCAAATAGTTTTTTTAGAAACCATTTTCACTGTCTTCCTGCTCTCTGGACTGTAGTCACCAGTACATGACAATATAGAGATCGACCTCACGCACACTGTGGAACAGACATGTGATCGATAGATAATATTTACTAAAAAGCAAGGAGACAGAGCCGCGGTATTAAAAACGTCGTCAGCGGAGACGCTGTCACTTCCACAAGTCGCACTTAGAAATAGTTGTGGCACTCGTCCTGACGGACCGTTTCCTCCAGAGCTAAAGCCGACTTGACGCCTAACTATGTCGAACCTCCGCTCCCGATGCCAGCAGCAGAGCAAACTTCACCACCCACGCTATATCCTCCCAGCCATACTGCTGTCGAAATACTGCGCGTATAGCTTTCCCGGTGAAACCCATACCCGGCGGCCATGCTTCATTCGAGTGAGCACGACCACTGCACTGGCGGGTTTTGGCTTTCTCACGTACTCTCCCTAGCGTATCCCAGAGGTTCCTTTCATTATTTCCTCCTTATTATTTTTTTTTCGCGCAGGCTCACAGAGAAACCGCGATCGCAATCCCCTGGTATATATGCGGCACCCAAACTAATGCCGCGGGGGCATTAGTTCGGCTTCGGCAGCCGTTTGAGTTGCGCTATCGTTGATGTGGATTACTTTCGCTCACAGGCGTAGTCACCCCCAGTGCCGCTTTTTTCCTGGAATAAGGCAGTTCAGCTCCGTTTAATATTAGTTTACCCGACCTTCAATGGTGGGTAATAGAATGTAGGAGAAGGGAAGGCTTCCTGGAAGTCGGCACGACCGTTCAACGTGGGGTTCTTGCGTGTCGGCCTGTTATTAAACTCCACCGCAATGATGAAACCAGGCAGCATTGAAGCTGCATCAGCACACCGGACGCTCATTGACGGACAAATCAAAGGCCGTTTCGCCCGCATAGGCCGTTTCGTCCGCCGGCAACTGCACAATGGGATACTCTACACTGAGCTATTGCAGACGTGAATACGCAACCAAGTACTGTACAGCTGGCTACAGTATATTTGTCTACTTTACGCTTGGCTATTGTACAGCTTATACTGTACACTCGACAACTGCATAATGCGTACTGCAGGGTATACAGTACATATGGCTACAATATACTTGGCTTCTGCGTTGTGACTGCCATCATTGTTGAGGTCACATGCGAAAGAACCAGGGATAAACCATTCAGTTCGAGAACGGCTCCCAGAAGTGAGGCCCGTATTTTCTGGCGTCAACGACTACCTTCCACCGGTCTTTGTTAGAAAGGGGGCAGCGAAAAAACACCTCTCAACACACAGAAAACTGGAAACGATTTGAAAGCACTCGTTAAAGGCAGGCCATAGCCGCGGTGGGCCGTTGGAGAACGCCGGTCCACTATACAAACGAGGCTCCGGGAAATTAGCATACGCAGACTGCTGTCACGAGTGACAGTGGTGATGGAGAGAGGGGCGACCTCTTTCGTAACGACTCCGTTTCCTTTGTGCGAACGGTCGTTCAATAAAATACGCGCGCCTCTAACAGCAGAATGTGCAGGAAGGATTCTACAGAGCAAACGAGGCAGCTGGCACAGCACAGTGCACGTATGTACAGGGGGCAGTCAAGTGCTCTTTGAGTTTGCTCGTTAGGGAACAAATAGGGAGTCGGTGGGATCCTCCATCGTGTAGTCACGTCTGGTGCGTATCCTGCTTCCTTAACAACTAGACGCTTTGTTTTCTCCTTTTTCCATTCGGAAGCCATTCTGAGGGAAGGCGGGAAGTCTATACGGGCTGCGCGCGTGGCACTTCGTGAAGAATGGCGCTCCCCAAAAGGGACAAACAAATGCGTTCGTTTTCCAACCCACGCAAGTTGCGCTGGAACTAGGAAGGTCGTTAGTTTCGTAAGCGGAGTAGGCGCGAAGGGAGTAGGGTGAGTAGGGAGTAGGAGTAGGTTCTTCTCCACTACACCTAATTCCCGTCATCCACACGTTCCATCTCTCTTTACTAAAGATGTATATTATATAAAGGTGTCTATTATCTAAAGGTGCCAACTTTGTAAAATGCTAAAGGTGTCTATTATCTACTACGTACCGTGACGTATTCGATGGTTACGAATTAGTTTAGAGGACTACAGTTGCTTAACGGGCACCCCTGCCTCATAACTCGATGAGTCTTCACATTTCACCTACTTAGAAATACGGGCAACGCGACCGCGATTCAGCCCACGACAGAAGCCGAGCGCCATTGGGAAAGATCGCAGTGAGCTCAAAAGGCAGCTGAGCTCATATAGCTGAGCTCTCCCAGAGTAGTGTTGTCTTGCTTCAGTGCAATACAAACAAACAAAAGTCGTCGGTAAGGGATAACTTAGAGGAAGAAAAACAAAGACTGCGCAAAGTGCTGCCGAATTACTTCATTTCCTCTTCTCTTTTTCTTCTGAGCAGTTACAGGCTCCAGCGGAATTTCCCCAACGGTGGAGACTCAGGAAAACACACCGACGCGTTCATTTTCGCACCGTCGGAGAGCTCATATACCAGATGTTTTCGAAAGAGACTCACAACAACGGAAGCGAGTGGCTTTCTCAACCATTTCACGCGGGAATGGAAAGGAGCTCTGCTTCGCAAATTGCAGTGATCTCGACGTCACCATCATGCTGACGACGGGGAAAACGAGCAAATAAAAGAAGTCAGGAGAGAGTATTACGTCACGCGAACGGCCTGTGCAAGCCAAGATTTCTTGAACCCATTCTCTTTTCTCTTTCTCGCTGATGGCGCGATAAAGTCGGCCCCACGTGAGGGCTGAGACTCGGCCTTAGCCAATAAAGCACCCCACTGGATGCTACAGGTCGCTTAAGTGTTCCTTTTTGATTTTGTATTAATACAGGCTTCAAAACTGTCACGTGACCCTACATACGAACATTTTTTTCTTTTCATGGCTGGCCGTCCACAGCACAGAAAAGGAGACCCTCACTGGTTTAAAGATCAGCCCTCTCCCGCACCGGTTGCGGACACGTTATAACTGAAAATTTCACAATCTCAGTGAATACCCTTACACTGTGCTGTCAACCGGCTACATGTCCCTTCCACTGGAAAACAGTACCTTACCCTAAATGACGATGGGTCATACCTTCTAGACATTTCGTTTAACTTACCCTTTTTAACCCTTTTTAAGTTCCTTTAATCTCGTACTGACTCGGCTTTCGTCTCTAAGGGTATATGTCGTACCGTTACCATACCGTTTGAGCATGTCACTACCACATAGTATAAACAATTTAACATTGTTTCACAGACTGCAAATACGCGATTTTGTTTTGGGATGTGCTGCAGAGGACGCTACAGAAAGATTTTCTCCTAAATTCCTACGGTGTGCGCTACCTTGTTGTTTCCCAACCTGACTCGAAACCCTATGATATGACTCTTCTCATTGGACTTCACAGCCTTTGGAAAACGCGCATGCAAGACTGCAAACGTTGAACCTGTTGTTGCGCCCAGAATTGACTTTAGCCGAATGTTGCTGCAGGTAACGGACATTTACAAACAACTGGACTTTTTACCGGATTGGTTTCCTCTCCTGATGCGCTGCATATCATTGCCGGCCTTTTAGTTCTGTTATGTTTTCTATCAATTTCGTGCTACGCAGCGCCTACCCATCTGTTCTGTAAATAGTTTTTTTTTTTTTGCGTATAAACACACACACACACATATCCTTTATGTACATAACTATGCAGAATAAATACCATGAAAGCAACAAAAAGGCATACTGGCATGCTCAAACGGTATGGTTTCTACAACAACCGAGCCTTGCACTTCCACAACATTGTCGCTAAGAAAAGTGTCGCTAATATGCACCTACAAACGTGCGGGTGTGTATCAAGTACCCAGCTCTCCCTCCATCTACTTTCATGGGTTCTACATAAATAAATGCGCTCTCATATCCGCTATTATATTAAACACACACAGCTCCAGCAGGCATCCTCTGCGAAGTTCTTTACAAGGCTGAGATTCAGTACATTCATCTGTTCAGTAAATCAACTCTCTTCAATTAACCGGGGGCCGATTTCTCAGTCGCTTTTAAACAGAAGATTGGAGGGGCAGTAGCAAATGATTCTATTAGCGCAACGTCTTCACCTAAAAAAACCTGGATTTTTTGTAATCCTTGCGCAAGAAAATTTTCCACCGTCCTTCCTCTTCCCCACTTAAATCCACCTTTGCCTTTTCGCTTTTCCTCTACAGAACTCTTAGCGAGAAAACGAGAGTGAATATTAATTGCTACTGAAAACTTTGCTGCTGCATTGTCGGAAGCAATGCCCGTGTTTCAGCCTGGGATTCGGAATGGGATTCGAACCACCATCCTTCCGTTCCGAAGCCGAGCGTGCTAATGGCTACGCTACTTCCTGCCAACGCATGTGTAGTTCTCCTTTTCCTTTAAAATTTCACCAGCGCTGCGACTAGGAACAAGAACAGAGAAGGAAGACAAGGACAAGCGCTTGTCATTGTCTTCCTTCTCTGTTCTTGTTCCTAGTCGCAGCGCTGGTGAAATTTTAAAGATGTACCAACTAGCTCAAACCACCATTTTTCTCCTTTTCCAGGACGCTGGAGAGTGTTTGCAGAAAGGCGTCGAATCAGACGGATGCCTCCCAAACGCCCTCCAGTGCCTCCAGCATTTCAGATTCACAAACAACTGCGTACTTAATTAACATCTTAACCACACATCAGTGACACAAGCAGCAACACCTCGGTAAAGGCTTTCGCCTCACCGCACTTTACGTCAACAAAGTACCCCCCTGATTTTTTTTTTTTTCTCAGCGACAGAAAATGCTGCCAGAACCAAAAAAAAAAGCGTCCTTCGAAAAGCGGCCGTAACGCGACTTCGATCGCGCCACGAGTTCCGCCGCATCTAATAAAGTCAGGCGAACAAAAGAGAGCCCGTTCGCCGTAGCAGGCACCCTCATCAGGTTCGCTCTATTGCGGCCGCAGCCGTTCGCCTGCTCCTATCTCCCTGCACTACCAGCATGAACGCTTGTCCCGCCTACCGCACGTATGTCACGGCAGCTTAATTTGACAAGGGCTGCTCTGTCCTCGCAGCTGGCCCTCATGAAAGTGCCTCTTCCTTTCTGAACGCGTACTGCGAGCGTTAATAGCAATGACGTCATGGTGCCCGCATGGACGTAGAGCGTATTCTTGCAGCGTAGACAACACGATGGCGCTGTAGGCGTACGTGTGCTTTAAAGAAGGCTCTGGGCTAGCAAAAAGAGAGAGAGAGAGAAAAGAGGCTAAGAAAGGCGTACCGACCGAAATAAAACCAAATGATAGGACTGTACAATAACAGACGTGATGAGGATATTTTAGGTGAAATTCAAAAAATTGCGAGCACACTTTCGCAACTAAATTGTTGGGAGGCGAAAGCCGAGGACACTATGCCGGGACGACTTCCGGGAATGTGACGTCACACCGTTCCCGTGGCTATATCGATGCCCAAATTAGACATATTTCGGGATTCTTAAGCGTTAAATACGCTTAATTACACGTTTTTCCATTTAATTTATAACAAATACGGCGTTTTTCCGAGCGTTTTTCCGAGCATCCTCTGATTATTTTCACTATGCCGTCACGACTACCGGTGGATGTGACGACACACCGTCTCCGTGGCTATATCGACGTCCGCGCTATTTCGACGCAAATTCGACATTTTTGCCTATAATTAATTAATTAATTCATCTACAGTCATCAAACTTGGCTTCTGGGTTCATTTTTTTCCTCCTCTGTATGAAGCAGCCATTGGTTTTGTTCTTTCTCTTTTAGGTTCCGAGTTGAACGCGTGTGACACGCTTTTTTAACGGACCACAGTATGATCTATTAAAGGCTCTCGCTTTAAAAGAGCAAGTACACACAGGCAAAGGCTTAAATTGCACAGAATTGACAACGATAACCTTATTAGAGTAATAAAGTGGGCACCAAGAGAAGGCCTTCTCGATGCCAGCCCAGATCCAGATGGAGTGCCGAGGTTATGAAATTTGCAAGAGTGGCCCAGGATAACTTAAAACCCTATAGTCTTCTGTTTATTCTCGCAACGGCGGTTGAGCCCCCCCCCCCCCCCCCTCCCGTCCTCTCTTCCCGCCTCATCCCCTGAAAGCGAGAATGCTGGTTGTAACGAGAGCGGGTAGGGTGCGACCAGCTGCCGTTGCTACTTCCGACAAGTCCAGGAACTTTTTATATACCGCCCTCCTAAAAGCACTTGAGCAACTGATTCCATAGGACAAATGACGAAAACGCTTTCTATAAAACATCGGCGTTGTGACTAGGGCGGACTTGAGACCCTTGAAATAAGCGTACCCGGGTTGATGACATCCTAGTAGGAATCACGAGGAAGAAATGCGCTTGGGCAGGGCATGTAATGCGAAGATAACCGCTGGTCCATAAGGGTAACAGAGTGGATTCCAAGAGAAGGCAAGTGTAGCAGGGGGCGGTAGAAAGTTAGGTGGGTGGATGAGATTAAGAAATTTGCGGGGATACGGCGGCCGCCACTGGCAGAGGGCCGGGTTAATTGGAGAGACATGGGAGAGGCCTTTGCCCTGCAGTGGGCGTAGTAAGGCCCATGATGATGATGTAATTTCCGATGTTTTGCAACTCACCCTTTTCGTCCTCCCGTCCCCAGATGCATCTGTAGAGCCAGCAGTGAGGCGTCACCACACACACGGTGACCAGGATGGTGGCGGTGACGAGTCCGGCGCACGATGCTACCAGCATCAGTCGCTGCTGGTCAGTGAGCTCCAGCATTCTCTCCTCTTTTCACGGCAGCTGCCTGCTCGACACGTGGGCTGGGACTCTTTCACCTGTAGCGACAAAACGAAAAAAAGAGTAAGAACCTGACTCAGATAGACTCAGCATGACGTAGTGGCGAGATGTCACAACGAGGACCTGCGTGCATCGCGTTTACACTGTTGTTATTGCTGTTGTTTTCCGAGCATCAACCTCCCGTAGTTACAATGAGAGGTGGTCGAGAACAGGGTGGATTTTTTTTAGTATTATTTATTCTTTATTCGTACAGCCGCCGCGGTGGCTCAGTGGTTATGGTGCTCGGCTGCTGACCCGAAAGACGCGGGTTCGATCCCGGTCGCGGCGGTTGAATTTCTATGGAGGAGAAATTCTAGAGGCCCGTGTACTGTGCGATGTCAGTGCACGTAAAAGAACACCAGGTGGTCGAAATTTCCGGAGCCCTCCACTACAGCGTCTCTCATAGCCTGAGTCGCTTCGGGTCGTTAAACCCCATAAACCAAACCAAACTAGTCGCACAATACCCGCAGCGCCACAAGGGCATTAAAGCGGGGTGCGCAAAACATCAGAAAACAAATCCACAGTGTTGCGGCAAACTACATCTTCTGGTAATACGTTATAATCGTTTATGGTACGCGGAAAAAAAATGATTGTTTAAACAAATCAGCGCGGCATTAGTATTGACGAATCGTCCATTTATGGCCATTTCGAGAAGAAACATAATGCGGTTGCTGTAAGTAATTTGAAGCAGCGATTTTCAATCGATTGTGAAAAACGCTAAAGAACAAGTTAAGCCTCAGATTTTTGAGGCATTCATTTAAAGCTTACCAGCAGAGTTCACATTTCATATTGGTAGTGCTGAGAAATCAAACTTCCCTGCAACAAACCGAGCAGCAACAGATTGTATACGCGCTCAATTGCGTCAACATGCACACGATGGAACGGATCCCACACAAGCCAGGCATACTCTAATATAAATGCTGATGTACCAGGTGATACGTCAGCAGGAAACAGAATAAGGGAAGGGCCGGTAGAAGATTCGCAGGTATTTAGGTACAAGGAGCTAGATAGAAATAGATAGAAGGTAAAAGGTTGCGGAAGAAAGAAGGTACAGAGGGGCAAAAAGGTATTTGGACCACATGTTCCTCAAGCGAAGCCCATAGCTCTGCTGTTAGCGGGCGGCTGGTGACCACACTTGTGACGATGAAAGAACAATATACTGACTTTCACCTCCACAAGAGTGGGCTCCAGCCGCAGGCTAATAGCAGAGCTATGGTCTTCGTTTGAGGAACACGCGGTCCATAGACTTTTATCCCCGACTGTACATGGAAGGAAGCAAAGTGAAGGGCGTAAGAGCAGAAGTGTGTCTATGAATGATGGTACGATGCAGAAGGATGTTGCTAGAGAAACACACCAGTGGATTAGCAAAGCCGGGTATTGCATATAAATCCACCCAGCGCTGCTAATCGCCTTCCGAGGATTCCTTTCGTTTTTTCGACGAATGCAATGCAACGCATTCAATGAAGAGCATTAGCTCTTCGTAGTGTCTGGTCGCCCCGATGTACCGTGGCTGTTGGCAACGACGTCACGGGGGCCGCCGATTTGGCGAACCAGGAACACAGAGATGATCTCCAATCTGTATACCCTGTCTAAATACTTGGCAACGGTGGTAAGAAAGCTACAAACACAGGACGACCGCTTCCACAGACGCGTAGTTGGCTCGCTTGCGCGTGACAATACCAAAGCCCCTGGAAGCCGTCGCCTGATGCTCGTAACGTGCGTTCCACTGCTAGCAAATTGAGACCTGCAACGGAGGGAGGTGCTAGATCGAAGCTATGCGTGGCGTGCTGCTATTGCATTCATGACGTCACTCCCACGAAGCTGATGTCGTCAGCTTCCTACAGCAACGCAGCAAGTGACGCCTGCGGTGATGTCAACAGTAACTCTGGAAACAGTGTCATTGGCAGCGACACAACTAGCATCCGTCATCATTTGCAATGGTAATAGCGTCGCCGGAACCGTTACGCGCTGCGGTCTCTGAAAACATGTTCGCAATGATCAGAGCTCAGATTCTGTTTACATAATTCAGAGCTTCCGTGGAGGATGCGCGCATGTTTTTATGAGCGAGACAGACGATGTTGACGTCAAACTAACGGCAGCACTGTCATTCGCCTCTCATCCAGCGTCCCTCGTTCAAGTGCCATTACAGGCTCTAAAACGCTATCGTGAGGTTTACACACGAGATACCGAAATGTAAGAAAGAAATACGTACATCATCGTCGTTTCTATCGGATTACTTGAACATATTGCGCAGCACTAACAAAATCCACGCGCTTGTAAAAGACGGCGTATATCACTTTAAACACGAATACGCTTGTATGGGAGTAAAGTGATGGAGTATTCGTGCTTAGATGAAGTAAGTTGGCGTCCCTTAGAAAAAAGTTTTAGACAGTCTGTAGAGTGTATGTAGACTTCTTTCTATAAAGTCTATAGACTGTGAATAGGCAAATCTTAGAGAACAATCTATATTCAATACAAATGCCATAGACTTTTAGTAGACTTTTGTCTATAGATAGAATGTCTATAGACAAAAGACTGTTCTCTAAGATTTGTCTATAGACAGTCTGTAGACTTTATAGACAGAAATCTATAGACACTCTATAGACTGTCTAAAAAATTTTTGCAATGGTAGACGCGAGCTTACTTCATCTAAACACGAATACACCTTCACTTTACTCCCGTAATGGCAATCTATAGATTTATGACCACACACTTTTAGTAGACTTTTGTCTATAGACAGTCTACAGACTATGATTAGGCAAAAGCAAAATCTATAGGAAGTCAATAGAGTCAATAAGGAGTCTATAGACTGTCTATAGACCATTTTCATAAGGGCAGCGCACTCCCTTTTATAAAATGAAGTGCGCCAAATGGACTGCTTACTCTCTTTTTTACTTCTTTCTGTTCAGATTATATGCCGTAGGCCCAACGGTAAGTCATCGACACCACCAGAATGGCTGTAACCGGGAGCCGCTGAATTCTAGTATCCAACCCCTTAATACAGAAAGGATTAAACTGCAAAACTGGGTCCAAGACCATTTGTCTAAATGCCGCTCTAGAGTCGTAGGCCGGTTTGACGTTCTTGAATATTGGATAGAATACTTAACGATCAGAAGTTTCAAAACTTATCAGTATGCCGAAAGTGGGCGCCGTAAGTAGGTAGAGCACGGAAAAAATTTAAGCAAGCACTAAATAACGGAGGAACCCTGAAAGCAGCGCAGATAAAATAAGGCATGAACACAAAACTAGATGCACGTACGTAGGTAGTAAGACTCAAAGTTGACTATTCCCTGCGCCCCGTTCGTTCACTTACTGCCGCGATACACGCGTAGTGCAGATCCGACGTTAGTGAATATTCCATGACCGCTCCCTTCTCGCACACGCGCAACGATGGCGCAACGCCCCGTCGATACCGCTGGTTCTGTCATTTCGAGAGAAGTCTCTATCGTGACGCAACCTCGCTTCTTTCGTTGCTATCCGTTTCTTCGCTCCTCGCCGTCTGCTTCTTTCACGTCTTTCTTCTGAAACTGCTAGTCCGCTTTGTAGGCGTATACGTTAGCTGTTACGTGATCAAACAAGGCCGGCACATTGGTGCAAATGCGCTGGCGTTGCAACCCCAGCGACGGAACTAACGACTTTCGACAATGAAGAGATTGCTTTCAGAGAAACGGAGAAAAAAAAACGCGTTTCTGCAGCATCTTCTTACATCAGTAGTGCACGTTGATAATGCGTCGAGTTAGCGAGTGGGAGGCGGACAACTGGATCTCGTAGGCCTGCCACGGAGTTTAATGCTATTTCTTACGCAAGAAGATTAGCTCTCTACTCTTGCGTAACGAGAGACAATGGGTCTGGTTATACAATTTTTCGGCCAGTCAGATCTGGTTTGTTCGAGAGTAGATGCTTACGCATGGGAATGACAAGCACAGGCCTGAGGTATGGAGCATTTCCATCTACTGTAACGGCCCATTAAGCGTTCCGGTTGGTGTGTACAGGCCGCAGACGCAATTATGGTGAAGTCGAGGGCCTACAGACTTACAACGCCCTGTCGGAGAAATTTGTGCCGTAAAAGGCGTTACTGTGACGATTCGTTCGTGACGACTGCGTCAATTAAACGTTATTTCGAAATAACGCCTTCTCAAAGGTCAAGAGAACTGACGTAGTTAGACGGGTACGGCCAGTCGCTTTTGTTGGGAAAACAACTCGCGCTAATTGGTGCAGCTCTTGCTATTTCTTAGAAAGTATGCTCCTTACGTCGATGTTATCTTCGCGTGCTCTTTAGTTGTCTTTTTTTTTTTCACAGGAAAGGTTTTCTGAGCTATGATGGCATAAGAAAGGCAAGAAAGATCTAAATGCCACAATTATGAGTTAGTAGCATGCCGCTAACTATCAGCCGGCAAGTGCTAGCAGTTGTTTCCAGATTGTCATTTAGTATGGGGCATATTAACTCAAAATAACCTCGACAAGCTATCAAACTAATGGAAAAGAAAAACTGGCCTATTGTTGTAAGCGTATCGCACAATGAAAACGCCGAACATTGGTTTGAGAGCCGCAATTTGCGTAAAATCGAACTCATATACGTAGCACAATTCAGTCTCAATAATCGCACGCATAATAAACAACTCTCAGAAGGAACAAACTTAGAGTTCACTCGATATGTACACGGCACAGACAAGTATCGATAGTGCCTCGATGTCTCGATGTCGAACTAATTATGATAATCAAATGATTCAGTGTCACCAGCCAAAACGTTTGAAAAGTTCCTCTGCCAATAGAAAAGTAATGTGTGGCTTGTTTCCACCAGAATTCAAATTATTCTGTCAGAAGTTGTGATCTGTTGCAAGTATGCATTGCAGTGACTGCATGCTGAACCAGTAATGCATTGAATTATCTTAAAATGCCAAATCGCTGCCTTCGTTGCATTTTAAGTCGATGTGTTTGCAAGGCATTCGCAACTACAGTGTTCTATCTCTAAGCTGATGTGCCGCAGAAATGGTTCGGGTGTACCTTCCATTGCCGTTTCCTGTTGGGAAGGGGGAGGGGAAGAGGGAGGAGAGGCTTTTATACTGCTTGCCTGCAGGTTTTACTTTACAGGCGCTAAATCCTTCAGCCCAATCTTCGCAGGCTGCTCCAGCCTAAAGAGCTCTAACAACCATGCGCAGACACATCATCATCAGGATAACAATAATAATAACCAGCCTGACTACGCCCACTGCAGAGAGAAGGGCCTCTCCCAAGTCTCTCCAATTAACCCCGTCCTTCGCCAGCTGCGGCCACCGTATCCCTGTCAACTTCTTAATCTCATCCGCCCACCCAACTTTCTGGCACCCCCTGCTACGCTTGCCTTCCCTTGGAATCCCCTTCGTTACCCTTAAGGACCAGAAGTCATCCTCCCTTCGCATTACATGCCCTGCCCAAGCCCATTCCTTCCTCTTGATTTCGACTAGGCTGTCATTAATCTACGTTTGTTTCCTCACCCACTCCGCCCACTTCCCGTCCCTTAAGGTTACACCTATCATTTTTCTTTCCATAGCTCGCTGCGCTGTCCTTAACTTAAGGTGAACCCTTTTCGTTAGCCTCCACGTTTTTTCCCCGTATGTGAGTACCGGTAAGATACAGTAACATACTCTTAGAAACACATCGCCACACTTTGATAAACGCTAGTCCGGCTGTATATAAAGCAAGCACGTCGCAAGACATTCATTAGACGACGCTACTTTGGTAAAGGGCACCAAGCGTTAGAAAAACGACGAGAATCTACCCTCTGCAGATTTGACTCTCAAAGCAATCCGGTGGCTCGCAAGGCAATCAGAGAGAAGAAAAGCGTTTTTGAAAACAGTTCACGGTATCGGTTTCACGACGACGTTCAGGAAAGAACTTTAGCTTAAATAGATGCACGGATCCACCTCCACTTTCCCAGCGTCGGCGCTACAGCTCTTATCCCCTTCCCCCGCGTTCTTGTGAAAAGTCTCCTTCCCTGAAGGCTCACATTTGCAACGTATTGAACCGTTTTTTAAAACGTTCCAGCTCCTCCTAGACCTTTTAAATGTCGGATCCTCCCGTTTTTGTAGATTGTTTGATTGATTTTTGTCCCTGTTTATAGAGTCAATGAAGTCATTTCTTCCGATTCAGCTACGAGAGATGAATGGTAGAATTTTCGTCTTTTTTCAACTTGTCCCGAAAATAAGGAAGGCTTGAGTTCTCAAGGATGTTAAATATATGCTGGTTCGACCTGTACAGTTATGCTTGTCCACAAAAAATGGGTTGTTGCTAAACTGACGCTCCCAACTTGAAACCAAGTCGTCGTGACCTGCCTGGCTTCGAAAATGCCGCCTACAGTCCGAAAAAAAAATCGTTCCTAAAGAAAGCACCCCAATCTCCTTTCACTCAAATGCCACCACACCTGTCCGAAGCACGAACAAACAGCCGCACTTTCTACCCGCCGCTCCGGTAGCCCGACTCCGCGGTTTCCATGGCGACGCCCCCGAAGGGAGACAACGAAAAACAAAGCGACACAACAGCGCGGCGAGTGGTGGATGAGCAAACGCGATCCGATTCGAGCCGAGACAAGACGAGACGTGATTCCGTTTCCACATGTATAATGCAAGCGAACGGCGAGAAAGGCGATGGCTTCCTAGTTACGTAAGATGCAATCTCCCAGCGTCAATCTCCACGTTTTCCCCCCACGCCTCGCTTGCATCCCCCCGTTCCAACCGCACGCTCCCCGCGAGCGAATCACTCGGCCGACAACGTGATCCCCTAGCGGCCACCGCGATCCAATGCGCTTTGCATACGGACACACAAAGCCCCCCGCTGGGATTATGCGGGTGGTGGCGACGTGCGAAGACTGCAGGACGAGCGTGAAAGAGCGTACGCGTTTCTGCGCACGACCTACTTTCCGACACTTTGCACGCGTCACTGTGGCAGCGCAGCGTGTTGTTTAAGGGGGTTTAAAGCTGACCGCTTTAGGCTTAGCCTGCTTGAATTAAAGTGCTGTAACGCAGTTGACTTTAGCAAACAGGCTGGAGCAGCTGCATTAGCATGACTACCCGCTTGGTTCATCTACCATTTCCCACAATTCTTACTGGATGGTTTGGTGTATTGGGGTTTAACGTCCCAAAGCAACTCAGGCCATGAGGAACGCCGTAGTGAAGGGCTCCGGAAATTTCGACCACCCGGGGTTCTTTAACGTGCACGGACATCGCACAGTACACAGGTCTAGAATTTCGCCTTCATCGAAATTCAGCCACCGCGGCCGGGATCGAACCCCCGTCTTTCGGGTCAACAGCCGAGCGCCGTAACCACTGAGCCACCGCGGCAGGAATTCTTCTCGGAGAGTAAGTGACCATCACACCCGGAAACACTTAGTGCCCCTCTTCGGCAGAAACAACCCTGATAACTTTCAAGTCGTGTTAATCTGCACTAGTACCCCCAGAAACACAACTATTAAGCCCAATATTGACAATGCAATGGCAAAGTTTACGGTTTATGGGGTTTGAGCTTCCCAAATCGACTAAGATTATGAGAGACGCCGTAGTGAAGGGCTCCGGAGATGTCGACCACCCGGGGTTCTTTAACGTGCACTGACATCGCACAGTACACGAGCCTCTAGAATTTCGCATCCATCGAAATTCGGCCGCCGCGGTCTGGATCGAGCCCGCGTCTTTTGAGTCAGCAGCCGAGCACCATAACCACTGAGCCACCGCGGCGGGCAAAGGCCGATCCTACAAAACACTAGAGTGAAACCATATTAGGGGATGTTAAGGTTTCCGTATGCTTTGTTTTCTCTATGCCCTGGTTTTCGGGCTATTCCTGAGTAACGATTTTCTATCCGGTGGGAGAAGGTGACATAAGGGCTTACTTCTTTTCGATATTCTTCCGGAATCGCTTCCCATGCAGCCAATCTTACACCGTGCATGCAGCAGGTAATGGGCCCAATGTTAGGAATCAATGTTTTGGTAAATTGGTTTTTGAGGAAAGGAAATGTCACATTGGTTCTTTGTACGACCGACATTTGCCAATATATTTCCAATATTGAGGCAATTACCTGTACTGCCTGGGTTCTTTCTTATATCCTTTAGATTCCGACTTTCCCGGAAGATATCGAGATCGGTGGCAGTCCTCATACCCCTCCTGGCGCAGTGGTGCAGCGGTTAAGCGATGCGCCACTGCCCTGCGATGGCAGGTGCTGCAACCTGTGGGGCTTGTGACACCCAGGTTGCTCTTCCTTGAGCAGCATCTCGCGACAAATCAATCATTAATTCATCTGCCCCAGCCACGATGGGCACTTTGCTCTCAATCCGGTGGGCTGGTTGTGATGACGACGTAAGGTCACGTGACCTGTATAGGTGGCGCACCTAGGTTCCTTCTCTGGGGATCTTTCGGGATTTTTTTCCCTCGTGGTCAACGACGCTGACAACGGACGCCGATGACGACGCCATCTTTTTGCGAAGCGCTCCCTAACACCCTCGCGCTAAAAAGAGAGTCATTAGTATTTCGAGCACGTCGCAGTGAACCCAGAACGCTTGGCAACTGCGGCACCGCTACATTAGGAAAAGCGGGGAGAATTATTTCAGTCTTACCGCGGAAAAAGGGGCAAAGCACAATCAAGCAAGCAAAGAAGACATTGCGGCAGCAACTCACGACGTAGTGACAGAGAGTCGTTCGCGACCCACACTTTCCACTGCTAGGGGCCACGGCGTTGAGGTCGTGAAGGGCACAAGGCAGCGGCGGAGGCAGGGACGGAGTCGACGTTAAAGTCCGAGGAGCTTAAAAAGAGCTTTTTTCTACTTCTTGGATCCCAGCGGGAATCTAGTCGTGGAAATTAAGACGATGCTGCGACATCCTGCCGCGACAACGCTTGGCGGCGCCGGAGCCGTGGTTTCAGATGTAGCTGGCGTCTGTCGGCACCGCCAATTAGCTTGCACGCTGTCTCTTCTCTTTTTCTATTTCTTTAATTATTTATCTCGAGTTCCTCGCTCGTCGCGCAGACAGCAGAGCTATACAAAGCGACGCTCGTGGACGGAGCAGATGACAAAGGATTACCCCGGAACCTTTTCAGAGCAGTCTTGATCAACTTTTTTTTTCCCTCTCTTAATAACCTTGCTGCTTTAGTGGTTGGCGTGGCACACAGCAACGATCTCTTCGTTGCGGAGTTTAGTTCTGGTCGCCCGCTGCGGCTTCTAATGAAATCATGGTCTTGGATCTTACGCGGAAACGCCGACTAACCGAAAGCGTGGAGAAGTTCCTTTTTTAATGCGAAAAGCATTTCTTGGCTCACGAGTGGCGTGTGCACGACCTGTAGGCAGAGCGTGTCGTCAGAGCGAGTCCGCCATAACTGCCAGTCATCCATTACAGGGGCAATTAAAAGAATAGCTGATTGAATATATATCAATTAGTTTTAATGAACAATTAAGTCATCAAAATGATTAATTAAATGGGTAGAAATTAATTGCACAAGATAATTAATTACTTGAGTTAGTCAAGTATTTCTCAAATGAATCGATAATTGAATCGAATTGAAGACTTAGGTAATTACCCAATTATTTAAACAAACAATTCTAGATGTCCGTGTTCTGTGCGATGTCAGTGCACGTTAAAGAACCCCAGGTGGTCGAAATTTCCGGAGCCCTTCACTACGGCGTCTCTCACAGCCTTAGTCGCTTTCGGACGTTAAACCCCATAAACCAAACTAAACCAAACCAAACAATTAAATTCAACTGTATTCAATAAGTCACCAAAATGATTAATTAACCGGGTAGTTAATTGACTGGCCAAATTAATAAACGGCTCAATTAAAGAACTGACCTCATGTGTTAATCAGTAATTTAATAGGGTTTATTAATGTTATAATTACCCAATTAATCAATAAACAATTAAATTAACTAATGAATTAATTAGTATTTTGGTGTGCTTACTAGATGATTTAGCAATGGGAACGGGACCCACGTCTTCAGATGTGGTAGAACCGAAGTCAGAGCCAGAACACGAGTTAGAAACGGCAAAGGCATAAAGAAACGAGTACGCAACAACATAATCTGCAGCAGTAACCGAAATGCTTTCACATTACTGCACCTAGGCAGGCTTGACTGAACCCTTGGAATTTCCTTCTTTTCTTTTGCTTCCTTCGACGCGTGGCAACTGTGCAAGGAGAACCATACATTTTAGCAACAGGCTTCCTTCCGGATTCAGTGGCTTGGAAACATCCCTTGTCAGGACAATACGTCGCGTGCGACCCAAGGGAGGGTAATCGTGAGATTCGCTATTGATATAAATGATGCCCCCACGAGCGATCTCCGCAACCAAGATAAATTCTGGCTTTCGAGGGAGCGCGTGAGATCATGATTCCACGTCTGAGCAGAACCTCGGCTGTCGTCGAAGATAAAGCGAAATGCCAGATGCAGTCAAGGGATCAACTTACAAAGCTCTTGGTTCGAAAAAGGCACGGAATGAGATTAGCTCGCTGTAATGTTCTTCCGGGTCTGTTGTCTGTTGCTTGGCTTAGAATCGTGCCTCCGCGGTGGACATGCCTTATTTAGACAGCGCCGTTTTTCTTGGTTCTTAGACATTGTGTCTGACGACTTTTCTCTGGGCCTAAGCTCTGATCAAGTAAATATTCATACGAAGAAAGTTGTTAACATTATAGTTTATTCCCGGGTCACTGAAATCAGCCATTTTTCTTGTAAAGCCCCTGTTTGAGACTGAATAAGTAAATAAAGAAAGAATTATAGTTGCCAGCACTCTAGATCTGGTCCATGCAGAGACTTAAGGAGACGCAACATTATACCATACAATTTTCGATGCGTAAGATAATATAATCTATTATTATTTGATGTCGAATTATTCATTCTGATTTATATTGTATTACTTAATTTTGCCATCTGTTGCGTCCTTGCTGTTTCTCGGTACACCTGATTTATCTGATGCACTTAATTTCTGTAATTATGGCCCGTGTTCTGCGGAAATCAGCCCATTTAGCTGTTCATGAGCAACTTTGATTGATTGATTGATTGATTGATTGATTGATTGATTGATTGATTGATTGATTGATTGATTGATTGATTGATTGATTGATTGATTGATTGATTGATTGATTGATTGATTGATTGAACCCATCTCTGCGGACGATCAGAAGTGGCTATCTATCTATGATCAGCTCTAGCTAACTAGCGAACTGTGCCCCACATTTGATACTTGAATTAGCTGCGGCGCTCTCAAGGTACAGTGATTTCATCCTTTGTCACTTTGACAAGCGTAAGCTGCTTCACGTTGTTCAATCGTAGCGGGTGGAGAGAGAGGGAGAGAGATATAGAGAGGGGGAAAGGCAGGGATGTTAACCAGAAAGGTTTCCGGTTGGCTACCCTGCACTGGGGAAAATTCTGCTTTGAAATCCAGCTCCTTTCCGCGCTTTTCGTCCACTTTTTTTCTGGAAAGCGAGGCTATTCGTTGAGTAAGAGGCCGACACAATTTGCCATTCCTCATTCAGGTATCAGCAATGGCACACAATTTGCCATTTCTCACTTAGGTATCAGCAATTGGCTGTCCGTAAGTATATTTCCGTATTAAAAGGCGGAGGAAGCCACACAATCCTTCATCAGTCATGGCGCCAGTTCTTCGAAACGCGCGGAGCGTCTGGCATCTTCTATGATAGAACGGCTCTAGCTACTGCGTCGTTCTAATTGCGTCGCGTTCTTCTATAGCCTCCTATATCCATGGCTGCCTATAAGGACGAAATGTATAAGCAACACTACGCATAAATACCCGCGAAAACAGAAGATTGGACAGCCGTCGCCGTAGCTGAGTTGGCAGAGCACCGGACGCGAAATTCGGAGGACTTGGATTCGAATCCCACCGACGGCATGTGGTTTTTTCTTCTACTTTCTTGTCAATTATCTTTAAATGACTGAATATTTAAACTATTAACCTCCAATTAATTAACACCACAATTTCGAAAGAAATTCCTTATGCTCCTTGGTTTCGGTGGCTACTGACTACTGTCACGAGGTGCTGACCTGCTATCCAGCTATGCCCCTCACGATGGAACCTAGTACCCAGCACCTCCACCAGATGTCACGTAGTGGTGACTGCAGTACGGCGAACAGGAAAACAGCGTGAACGTCTTCGAAACGAAACTCTTTATTCGGGCTGTTTTGCGCCCGCAAAGAACTTAATCACTCGGCGGCGGCGTAGCAACAAGCGTGCTCGGCGGTCGTCGAACAGAAATGCCCGCCGCTGTCGGCCGTGGTCTTTTTAAAGCTGATAGCGAACATTCAAGGTAAAGCTTGGAAAGTTACTAGAACATTCTGGCACAAAGTAGAATCGGCTCCGCCTGGATGCGATCGATCGAGATAAATCTAGGCGCGTCTTGCGTCACAAACGAAGCGATAAAGCGGCGCGCCGGTAGCCTTGAAGCAAGAACAAATAAACACAGCAAACAAACGCGACAAAGATTCGCGGCAATATCCTAAGGAGCACCTCTTTTCTGTTGCTCTTAGGTCAAAAGACATCCAAGAAAACGTGCCGTCTGCTCACCGTTCGTTGTCGTCCGCCGTTCTCTGCTCTGTTGCGAACAGCCCTGCCTAACTCGGACAATCACCGCGCAAAAATAAAAAGGTTAAGCCGTGCTAACAGCAGAACAGGCGACTATAGACAGCAGAAACATATGAACAGCGTATGGACTAGAACGCAGCGACAGCGCCTAGCAATATAATCTTTCATTTCACTGCTGTTTCATATCCACCGCTTGCTAAGCTCCAGCGCTCCGGCGTTGTCATTTCCGGCCTTACGTCAAACTTTAAAGCCGGTTTTGCAATCGCGTGTGATGCAAGTTTTCCGACGGCCCTTAGCGACAGAAAACAGGTGTACTGAGCAGACGGCAAGCCTAGCTGTTTCCCATATGAATGGAATAGAGGGGATCCCCTACAGAAACTTTCCATATGACAAGTTCCATAACTCCATAAGTTTCCGTAAAAAATTTTATGGGGTCCATACGAAGCATATGGAGCGGGTATGGAGCAGGTAAGGCAACTTACGGGCTCCATATAACATCATGTACACTGTACGGAAATCGTATAGAAATTATGTGGAATGCTTATGGGCTCCGTACAGTGAAGGTATGGATTTCTGTGTGTTCTTACGCCTACACTGCACGGCAGGAGCCTCATCCATATCTCTCCATTTAACCCCTTCCTGTGCCAGCTACGGCCACCCTATCCTCGCAACCTTCTTAATCTCATACGCCCACCTAACTTTCTCCCGCCCCCTGCTACGCTTACCTCCTCATGAAATCCAGTCCATTACCCTTTTGGACCAGCGGTTATCTTAATTTATTCGCTGATATTCAAAACATACACTATTTCTGCAGTGTAGATGATGATAACACACTTTGCTTCGATCCCAATGGTATATAGCTGCGTATCTCGGATCACCAGGGGCACCCACGATTGAATACTGGAGGAATGAGATAGGCGGGCCGCTAAGTCGTGGAGATGCTCCTGGTATCTATGCGAAGCACACGGCGTACGTAAAGAAATGCTCGAAGTGAATTAAAAAACTGCTATGCTGCACCCTCACTGCCTCATTATTGCAGGGTCGAATGTTACGACCGCATGAATATGCACTTACCCTAACAGCTGAACAAACCGCGCGTCGACTGGCCAGAGATTCGAGTGTCCGCAGACTGTCGCGCTACCTTTGGGCAGTCAAAAGAAAAACAAAGTTCACCCACGCTTCCATGAGAGACGCGTCATGCCTGGGTGCTTTAAATCATTGTGGAGCAATCAAGCCCTCTTAGAGCCGGGAGGAAAACAGTCTCGACATACACAGGTATACTTTCGTAACGGTGTTTCACAAGTCACATTGCACCAACGGGCGACATCACTCACTACACCACACAAGTTTTCCGGAACAGATCCGCGCCACATGTGGCCTTGAGTTTTCGCAATCCGGCGGTGGAGAAAAGCGTTCGCACGAAACCTTTTACAAAGGGACATGCTTCCTCGAAATAAACGGGACCTCACCACGCCAACACTCAGATGTAGGCGGGAGGGAGAGCGCTCCCTGCTGTATGCTGACGACATGGCTTGCGACAGAAGGGTAGACATTAGGCGACGGTGGTGGATGCAACATCAAGCAAGCACTGCGAACGGAATGGAGCCTTCTCCGATACCCACCCCTACCCTGCCACTGGCATGACATGCAGAAACACAAACAGCCCCGTGAGTTCTGCCAGTGAGTGAGGGGGAGAGTACGAGGCTGTAGTAGGACAGCTGGTGTGTGAGGGTGAGGGGACGGAGGATCTCACGCTCGACACTTGCGCGCTGCGCGACGATGGCGTTGTCGCAACGACGACATCCGCGCCAGGAAATGTCGCGGCGACAGATGGCGGTAAGTGCGTCACGGGAAGCGTCGAAGGGCGGCACTCGCTCTTTCTCTATCCCTTTGCCAGCGTGCGCGGCTCGTTAGAGCGACAGAAGAAGCGCTTTGTGTATTTTTTAATGACGAAAAAGGAACGGAATTCAAGGAAGAAAAAAAGCAATAAAAAGTCTGCGATGCGCGAAATGGTTAAGGCTGGCAACTGCTTCAGTGTTTCTCTGTCTTTTTTTTTTTTTTTCAAAGCGATGTTGATTGCTCTATTTTTCTTTTTTTTTTCGTGTCGTCTCACGGCGCCATTAGTGGTTGCCCAGAAACAGAATGTCGAGGATCATGTGTATGGGGAAGCACACTGTCGCATTATGGTGCCGGCCCCGCAGAGTGAAAAAGGCAGAAAAAAAGAAAGAGAGAAAGCGAGAAAGATAGGGAGAAGCAAAGAAAGAAAAAAGGAAAGGAAGGAAACAAAGAAAGAAAGAAGGGAAGAAAGAAAGGAAGAAAGAAGGAAGGAAGGAAGGAAGGAAGGAAAGAAAGAAAGAAAGAAAGAAAGAAAGAAAGAAAGAAAGAAAGAAAGAAAGAAAGAAAGAAAGAAAGAAAGAAAGAAAGAAAGAAAGAAAGAAAGAAAGAAAGAAAGAAAGAAAGAAAGAAAGAAAGAAAGAAAGAAAGAAAGAAAGAAAGAAAGTTTTAATGACGGGAAAGATAAGACGTAGGCCGGAGAATATTCGTGCCTACCCGAAAGGAAGGCCAAAAGAACGGAAGGCAGAAAGAAAGCAAGACAGAAAGAAGGTCAGGCATAAATGTAATAGGGAGTTAAATATAAAAGAATGGATTGACAGAAGGAAAAGTACGGAACGAGAAAGGAAGGGAACAGTCAAGGAAGAGGAGAGTGAAAGAAGAGAAGAAAGCAAGGAAGAAGGCCACGAGAAAATAAACTCAAACAGTAATTTCTGCTGCTGCGCTCCATATTTAGCCCGAAGCGAAGAATCCCTGCGTTAGACAGTGGGTACAACGCACTGTTATCTCCATCTAAAGAAGATTTAAAAAAAAACAGAACCAGAATCATCTATTTTGGCGCGCGCTGCTAAACACATTCGGCTTCTACGAATGGATGCGCTTTGCTAATGGATTAAAGAGAATGAAAAGCGGCATTTTCTAGGAAACCCAGATGCCGCTGTCGCCGCTCCTTAGACCGGAAATAGGACACGCGTATCTCGGCTTCCGGAAATTCTCGCTCCCTGTTCGCCATTACATTCTACCCACAGGTCTGCCATATACAGGGTGTTTCACCTAAGACTTTAAGCAATTTTGAAAAATAGGCTTCTTGAGTTAGGAGAGCGCTTTTTTTTGGCATAGCATTGCCAGCGGTGCAGCACGCAGAACACACCTAAGGTATCCTAACCTCAGGCTGGTTTACTAATGGCGAATAGTTAACTTTCTGAGTACTACAGTTAGGCTCTTTAATTATTGAGAGGCGTGTAGCGCATCGTAATTAATATCCATATCAGTTTTTAGAATTTCGAAAACTCGGTAACCGCCGGCGATGTGGCCCAATAAATTTTGACCATTTCGAAGAGTTACGTGCACTGGAGAGGTTGCTTTTCCTGCAAGCCTCTCGAAAACGCATGCATTTTGGCTCGATGTAACCAGAATTTGTAGGGTCACAAGACCGAGGATAATCACGTTTTAAAAATTCTAAAAAACTGATGTAGATATTACTTACGGTGGACTACACGCCTGTGAATAATTGGTTGGTTTGGTTTAGTGGGGTTTAACGTCCCAAAGCAACGCAGGTTATGAGGGACGCCGTAGTGAAGGGCTCCAGAAATTTCGACCACCTGGGGTTCTTTAACGTGCACTGACATCGCACAGTACACGGGCCTTTAGAATTTCTCCTCCAAAGAAATTCTAGCCGCCGCGGCCGGGATCGAACCCGCGTCTTTTAGGTCAGCAGCCGAGCACCATAGCCACTGAGCCACCGCGGCGGCGGCCTTCCGGGTAAGTAGCCGAGCGCCATAACCACTGAGCCACCGCGGCAGCCAGAGTCTAATAGTAATAGTTAAAAAAGTTAACTACTCAATATTAGTTTAGCATCCTGCTAGTTAGCAGCTCTCAGCTGTACCCTGATGTACTACACCACTGACAATGGTATGACGAAAAAATCGCTCTTCTAACTCAAAAAGGGTATTTTTAAAAATTGTGTAATATCATAGGTCAAACACTCTGTCACTGTTCATGCAGAGGAGCGTCTTGATTGCCCGCTGAGAGCGAAAACGATCCTAGGACGATGACTTCGGTGACCTTCTGCTTCGAAGGCCTGCCGCTTCTCCGTTTCTTGAGGGCGTCGTACCTACATCATACGTTGTGCCGCACGCTAAGTCCTCCCTAACTTCATTTCCTCTTAGCTGCCGTGATGCTCCATTCCCGGAATTTTCCCTCTTCCAGCAAATTCGGAGAGTAAAATTTGGCGAAAAAAAGGAATTTTAAACGACTTCGGCGGAATTTTAGGCACCAAAATTATCACTTTTTTTTTTAAATTGACGGAGTTTTCAACCAGCTACAGAAAAAAAAAGTCTTGAAATGGGAAATTTTGGGTATAATTGACGGAATTTTTGGTTACGGCAGGCAACATTCCTACTTAGCTCCCTTTTTTCCCTCACCGTTATATTCCCTCATCCATCCCCCAATGCAGGGCACTATGCTGTTACCTTTCCCCGGTTAACCTCCTCTTTGACATCGTCAATTCCACATGCTCAAAAATTAGCTGAGGTTCAGCTCTGGTTAAACCGGGCAAGTTGCGTAAGCAGCGTGTAGCCTGGTGAAGCACGGCTTAAACGGTTGCCATGGCAACGGCGCTCCATCTGTTTGACGTCGCTGCGGCTGAAGGCCAGCCGTGGCCACCGCCGGGAGCTACGCGATGGCTCGAAACCTGGCGCCGTATTGCTTACGCAATAAAAAATTGACGGAGACACATAAGCTCCTGCATAAGGGTACGGCGCCATAGCGTTAATGGGTTAATATCCATATATGCGCAACTGATCATCCTCGACGTTACATTCATGGAACCCTGATAGCCCTCATACCACTATTGGGGCAGTAGTACAGCGATTAAGCGATGCGCCACTGCCCTGCGAAGGCGGGTGCTGGCGTCGTTGGGACTTCTGAGACCCAGATTGCTCTTCCCGAGCAACCTCTCGCGTCCAATCATTACCTGCCACGGTGGTCGGTTTGCTCCCAATCCGGCGGGCGGATTGTGACGACACCACAAAGTCACGTGACCAAGGTGGCCCGGATAAACTCATTTGAACTAAGATGACGTGGCAAGGTCACGTGAACGGCCCATTTTTTTTCCACCTAGGAGGGTTGCGCGAGGCGGGCAGGATGTCGCACACCAGGTTGGCCATAGGGTGGCCGGCCTGGATGGATAGGGTGGCCACGTCGGTCACCCTACCCCGGCCAATCTTTGGCTCACAATGCTGACGATGACAGATTTTCTGCAGAACGCAAGCCTCAACGCTGTCGCGTTAAAACAAAAACAGCACAAAAGATGCCCAGGCTTAGTTTGGTTAAGCCAAGAATGCGTTGGATATTGCGCGGTCTTTTTGCGCGAGGTATTGCTTGGCGGCACTCGATTTTCTCAGCAGCTTTTCCTCCGTGACGTATGGATGGATGGATGGATGGATGGATGGATAGGAGCGCCCCCTTTGAAACGGGGCGGTGGCAACCGCCACCATGCTCCGCCGTCCTTTTTTTCATTTTTCTTTTTTTTTCTCTTTTTCATTTTTTTGTTTTTTTTTTGTTTTTTTTCACGTGGTTTGTTGACGTCACGTCACCGTCACCAAACCACGTGACGTCACGTCACGTGGTTTGGTGGCTGCCCGGCCGCGCCCAAGGGCTGAACTGAGTGATTGCAATATGCTACGCATAAAAGAGTCCCCGGACTTTCTCTCTGAACAGTCACGAACCTATTCCTCCTCCGTCTACAGCGGAGTAGCTTATTATTCCGTGCAGCGGCGGCATTTTCACGTGTCATGACGGTGACCTATACAAGAGCCCTCCACAGCCCTCCTAGTCCGAGCGAATACGGTGCAGTTCGATGACTCACAAGACCCGAGGCCACAAAGATCAGACGCGGTCACTCAAATACCGAGAGCTGTGATTGGCTGGATAAGCTAACGCAAGCAAGATAAGTTTATGCGGGAGAAAAAAACACTAAACATTAAAGCTTCTCTTCTCCCCGTCAGACTCATGCAAAGGTCGCGCCGACGTGTCATGCCAAGACAAGACACGCGTTCAATATTGTGAAGATCAAATTCTGACGCGTGCGACAGGTGGCATTCCTAAGCCCTTCAAGCATCGCCCTCTTGCCTACTAAGCTATCCTCTCCACATGCGGAGTGGGGTCAATGACCCTTCTTCTGAGTGCTCTCGAGAGCTGCTCCATGGAGTTTCTTGACAGTGGTTTTCGAGAAAAAGAAATCAAAAGAGACTGTGAGCTCTTTGAGCTCTCATATTAAAATGAAGACAGGGATCTAGTAGTCTCAGTCGGTATCCCCATGAAATTGAACCTTATAGCTAAAGAAACATGTAATTTATAAAGTTCTAATTACCTTTGGATGGTATGGACGCTCAAATCAAGACGGAAAAAGTGTGCGTCTCGAACCGCATTACAAAATAACTCATCCAGCAGAAAAATGTTATCCAGCACCACCCAACACCCCCATCATCAACGCCATCATTTCAATCATTATCATCATCAGTAGCGTTGGCGGCTCGTCTGAACAAAATTCCTTCTGCAGCAGACAGAATCCGCAGGCCGGAAGCGTAGTATTTTTTTTTTCGGTTTAAATATTCCACATGAAGATTTTCATTATTCAGCATGTATATCGTCTGTAGACGCAACGGATGATGAAAAGTTGAAATTGATACGGACTTCATATGACGTCACACACATGATACAGAAATTACAGGAAATTATGCGCAAAGAATGTGGAAACCATGCGATAAATAGGTGTAAAATCAAAGAATTTCTGTATATCTGCACATCACACAGCCTCTGTCACTCCATAACTCCATATACACATCTTACATGAAACGTTTCAGAGCGTTTTTTTTCCCTCTCAGCCTTGAATATCTTTCATCGACATCGATTTTGCTAAGGTAGCGAAGAAAAGCAAATAATTTCATTTCAGCACAATTGCGAGCACAGTGGCTCCGCTGAGGTGCTCTTTAGAACGCTCGAACAGACGGTGGCGCCAATTTTCTTTCCACTTAAATTTAGGAATCTCTGAAGCATTGTAGCCGCCCTACCTGGTTATTGCATCGACAGCACGGTAGGTATGGATATAATCGAAATTTGTGAACGACTATCTGTTACTTAAAAACCCATAACGCAAAACTGTTTCGCTATAACGCCCATGCTGTGAACAGCATTTCTAAAGCAGTGAAAAAAATTAAACAGAAACTAAGAAAGACAGAAAGAAAGAAGGAAAGAAAGGAAGGAAGAAGGAAAGAAAGAAAACGAAGAAAGAAAGGAAGAAAATGAAGAAAGAAAGGAAAGAAAGAAGGAAAGGAAGAGGAAGAAGGACAGAAAGAAAGAATGAAAAGAAGGAAGAATAGAAGAAAAAATAAGGATGGAAGGAAGGGCGAAAAAAGGAAAGAAAGGATGAATAAAAGGAAAGAAAGGACGAATAAAAGGAAAAGAAAGAAAGGATAAAGGAAGAGAGGAAGAAAGAAAGAGAGAAAGAAGGAAAGAAAGGAAAGGAAGAAAGAAGGAAAGAAAGAAAGGAAGAAAGAAGGAAAGAAAGGAAGGACGAAAGAAAGAAAGAAAACGAGGAAAGAAAGGAACAAAGAAAGAAAGAAAGAAAGAGAGAAAGAAAGAAAGAAAGAAAGAAAGAAAGAAAGAAAGAAAGAAAGAAAGAAAGAAAGAAGGAAGGAAAGAGAGAAAGAAAGAAAGAAAGAAAGAAAGAAAGAAAGAAAGAAAGAAAGAAAGAAAGAAAGAAAGAAAGAAAGAAGGAAAGAAAGAGAAAAAGCTGGGCACACTGGGTGGAAAGGGGAAACGAAGAACTGAGGTAGAGAGCGTAGATAGGATGCCGCGATGTTATGATACAATGACCTACCTGTAGTGTGCAAGCCGGGTGCCGCAAAGGCTCTGGCAGGAAGACGCAATTACACGCGAGGCGCGACAGATGGCGCCAGGCTCGCGGCGCCGTACATCAGCGATATTCTGCGGAAAAGCGCGCCTCCCAGAACTGTCACGCGAGCGTGGAAACGTTCGTCCTTGCTCCGAAAAAAAAAAAATGTAAAGCGAAAGGAAATAAAAGCAGAGAGCCACGCGGGTTTATCCAAAGCACTTCCCGTGCCACGAGCGAACTGGAAAAAGAACGAACTGCGGGGGCCGACAAATCGAGCTTTTTTTCGAGCTCAACGTCAGGCCGCGCTCTTTCGCGTGCCCAGCGGGAGACCTCGGTCAGGCATGCTTTGCAGCTGTTCGTTCTTCATTCCCTTTCGAAAGCACGGGGCGAAAGAATTTCACAAACACTGGACTCCCACTTCGCGCGCCTCTATTTCGAGCGATGATCTGAATTTTATTTTCCTCTTTAATTCATGCGCTGCCGCCACACGTGGCAGCACGAAAGTTGACGTCCGAGCCGAATTTTTCTTTCGCATCAAAATTTTTTTAATGTTTTTTTTTCACTATTAGCTTGTTGTAACAAAAGAAATTTTTGCACTAGCGACGGGATTTTCTGTAGTATTGTGCTTTCCCTTGCCGTAACGACATCACTACGGAAAAATACTAAAATATTACAGGAAAGTCTGTCGTTACGACAAATCGACAAAGCATTTTAGTCGCATTTCTGTCGTATTTGGTCGTAGTTCTGTCGTGTTTATCTACTGGGGTGTTTCTGGAAGCTCATTTACGGTAGATGAGACAAGGGCTACGGAGATCGCTCCTATGTTAAAAGAACACATGCAGTGACTTCAATAGCTTGGCTTTTTCTGTTATTTGCCTTCTTTCTGGTCCTCTTAAATAAACTTGCGAATTAAACCTAAACCGTAAGAAGGAAAACACGAACTGATAATTAAAACAAATCGCATGCTTACCCCTCCTCTAACCCTCGGCCTCGAAGGAAAAATAAACAAATTTGAAAGTACTGAAAAAGATAACGTCATTGTATCTTTTATGCGAAGCATACTAAAATAGCCCAACCCAGCTCCTCGAGCGCGGCGGTGTCGTTACCATTGACCTTTCGTGACCTCCATGTCATACCACGTGATGCGTGACGTCGCAGCAGATGAGAAACGGGGGCCCAGCTCGCACCGTCGCGCGAGGCGTCGCGACCAATGTGTTTCCTGCTTCTGCCGCTAGGTGCGCTGTAGTGAACACGTGATGTTGGAGCGGCGGTATACAAGGGGGTGCGCCTGCCTCTGCTAGGCGTACACGGGATAGAGATGCCTCCTGGAGACAGGGTTGCTCGTTGGAATGAGAAGCAAAAGTTGCGGCGTGCTACAGAGACTGATGAAGAGCGTGAAGAACGTGTAGCCAAGCGGCGTGCTCGATATGCAACTCGGCGACAATATGCTTCGCATCTGACTAGGCTTAACCTAAGCTAAGCCTCAGCCATTTTTTTACATTTCGGTGGGACTTTTGAAATGAACTATCAGCAACCATTGAAATGCTAAAAAAGATAACTGAAACACGAACATCAAAATGAGAATACACCAGAGCCGGTTAGTTTCGCTTCGAAGGCGCGAATACTGCCCTATAAAATTGTTAACCAACAGTGCTTCTATTTTCTCGCCAGAAGCTAATACGTCTTTTTCTGTGTCGACATTTGACTTCTCATGTTCGCGTCTCATTTGTTGCTAACTGTACATAAATTTGTCCTAGACTAAGGATCTCAGTAAAATAATTAGTCAGTTTTGTGCTCAACGTGAGAACTTGTGCTTACTGAATAACGATATAATCGAAATATACTCAGCTCTCTCTGTTCGCTTTATTCCGTCAAATAACGTAATGTGATTTATATTGCAGGCACATTTGAAATTCCTTGTAAGCATCTTGATTCCTCTTTTCTTTTTCCTAGTCGCTGAGCTTTCGAACGAGGAGGAGGGCAAATTGAATAGAAAAGGGAAAACAGATTAACTACTTAGTGACGTAACTGGACTTCACCACATAGCCTAAACGTTACTCGGCTGGGTTGCTTCACTAAGTTGCACTAGTGTAGACAGGAGAAGGGGTACGTCAAACTGACAACAACCGCGACTTCAATGTTCAAAGCAGCGTCACAACAACTTAAAAAGAACACATGTTCAAGAAAAACACGGCTATGCCAAGCAACTGAGCGGAACCCTCTCCTTGTTTACCTCTCCTCCTCTCCTATCCCCTCTCTCTCGCACAGGCTGACATCTCCCTGTAGTCCCCATTCTGGAGAGAATCCATAATGCATGACGCTTTGAAGACCAGTAATCGATGCAGCATCTGGCAATGCTTATACACACGAAATAACGAGAGTACCCCAGAAGTCATTAAGGATACGCCACTTCAAACAGCGCCATGCTAATACGGACCACTAAATTCAGTGTACTGATTCTGCAGGAAACTGAGTGCCCGGAAACCAGCTGCCAGATGATGCTCGATCTGCGCACCGCTGCATAATTAGCCTAGATTTCATTCAGCATGGTCCTTGAGCTGACAGCAAATTGAAAAGTCTCGCTCGGAATGTGGGCTGGAATGTGCGACAACAGCCGGTGGACTTTATTTAAGCGCGTTAACTTAAGCGACCTTCACATGCTGTCTCCATAAATCGCAGCAAGAACAACGAAACGCGCTGATTCCAAACTATCAACTAAGCAGCCAGATGTTCTGCTGTCTTCCAGAACCATTCACTAGCCTAGGTCTGAAAACAACCGAGCATAGCGATCATGCACGCAATGGAATTTCATTTGGTCACCGCTTAGGTTGAAGGAGCCAAACATGATAATACAGTCATTGATTTAATATCAGAGAGGTACCAACATTGTCACGTGCGAATGCAAGCTAGGATGAGGATCGTTGCGAACTTAAATGAAGATACGCATTACGGCACTGATCGTTTTTGGGAAAATTGGTACACGGTATATTGATTTCGAATAGGCTCTTGCTATGACCGCTTTACATGAAATCAACGAAATTTGCAGCGCTCCAAACACAAGGGCGGGACGAAGTTCACACATATCCAACAACTCTGGACAACAACGTTTTTGAGCGGGGAAAACGTTTATGAACACAGTTTTTCATATAATGGAAGATTTAACAATGAATATATCCGTAGATCACGCGACGGCAGTCTTGCATTCTTTTTTTTCTATTAACGTTTATGCTATCACCCAGACCATTCCCCATTGGTTTTCTGTGGCAGTCTTAGCTGTTCGATGCGATCATTGGAAAAGCTTCAAAAGAAACATTTTGTTGCGTATCAGAAGAATCGACGATTACCTTCAATGTTTCTTTCCATAAGAGTATCTTACAATTTTACAATTTTCTAAAATTTTGTTCGAGAACGTTGGACATGAAAATATGCGCATTTGTTGTCCGCTTCATTCTGTCCTTGTGTTTCAAGCGCTAACAGTTCCTCCGTGAGCAACCAACTCACAAGATGCAGCTACCGAAGGGAATTTAAACTTACAACGCCACAAAATGTTACGCCGGTACTGACAGGCTAGGTTTTAGATAGGTTTGCTCATGTTTCGAGCAAACCTGCCGAACGCAATAACGTCAATCATAGGTTATCATACTGCTCGACACCATGCAGAAGAATTATTTTATGCTACATTTATACACTCCGTTTTTACCTGCTTGTTTTTCTCTCTTTTTCATGAATGGCGAGTGGAATGTAATCATCAGCATCATATATCATTAGCCTGACTACACCCACTGCAAAGGAAAGGCCTCTCCCATGTCATATATCTGCTGTAAACTTCTCTTGTAAAAAGACTGCAAAACAGCAGTAACAAGGAACTTACTGTCCTGACCACTCCCAACCACTTCGCTTCCCAAGAAGATATTTATGTTGTAATATTCAGGACTATTTCATATTTATTTTACCACCAGGTTGCGGGAAAACACGCTGAACAGTATACCATAGCACCGCAACAGGCCACACTTCCAGCTAGAAGGCTGACAGGAGAGTGCTGTGACATAAACATTGAAGTTCTTTAGTCACATTACTCACAAAACTGCTCTCCAGCGCTCATCTCTAGTAACGTTTCTTCGGTAGCTGGCAAAAGTGTGGTCCCTCTGTGAGCAGGAAATCTTTCCGGGCATCACTTTTCTTTCCTTTTCTTTTCTAGTCACTTTTCTTGCTAGTTTTCTAGTTACTATTACTTTGACGAAGTTGGATTACAGCAAGTGGATTCGATGAGACGGAGCGTTGCTGGATTGCAGCATGAACTGGAAACCTCATTAACAGCGCATGCTCGAAACTTTCACCACCCTGCTTTGCGTGATTGAGGCGTAGAACATCCTCTGTCATCTCCGTTCTGATATCCATGTATTATCCGTGTTTCATTCATTCATTCATTCATTTAACATATTGCTGTGACTCAGGGGCCGCCACTTACAAAACATACTTAGATCCTCTCATTCACTTCAAAAAAGAGCTGCAAGCCTTATTACCTTTTCCGAATCATAATACCGACTCAGACTTTATCGTAAACTCAATATTTTGCCGTTAACACTCTTGTATGAATTAGAAGCCTCTATCACAGTGAATAAAATTAATTCAGTCGCCCACTTTTAATGCACCTCTTCGCATTTCCGAATTTCAACACCAGAAATGCCAGTAATCTGGACTTTATTCCACCAGTAAGTCGCAATGTGTTTGAACAGGGCTTACTAGAATAGTGTGGCGAGAAAACACGAGTACTTATTAATATTACTAGTACTTAGACTTAGTACTTAAGATACTAGTATATACGTGTGAGGACATAACGAATACAATACCAATAGAAAGAAAAGAAGCTGACAGTTTAACTTTTTCAGTAAAAAGGCATCACCGCGATAAAATTGTATAAACGTTCATGCTTACTCATGTTAGTAATTTTTTTAATTTCAGACGTCTTTACTACCACAGTGTTTGACTGTGAGCCAAACTAGGAGTATGCTATTGTCCCAATCAATTATGTGATATCACGTTCTGTGTATTGACCAAATAAACGAAATGAAAATGAAAAGACTTGGTAACTGTATTCGCTGCCAAAGAATTAACTGTAGTGCATCCTTCAGCCCAAAGACGGCGCAACAGTTCGCGTACTAACAGATTCCCGTCCAGTCGGACGACAATCGTAACAATTGCTTTTCGAACTACGGTAAGAGTGTTTTACGAAGCGCTGGTGTTTTGTCCTTCTTGTGTCTCGTCTTTGATTGCGCTGTTTTTCCAATTCGTAAAACGTGTACCGACCAGCCCGTATTTGCCCTCTTCTGGTAAGAGTGTGCGGGATTCATCTTCTCTCAACTCTGCAGTTCCTGCGATGAGGTATTCGTAGCTTCCTTCATAATTCAGCGTTGAAAATGGCGGCAGTCCTCCATGTATTTCTACAAAGTTCTATACCACGACCAAAACTTATCACCTGAGAGCAGATCGACTGGGCTGTGAATCGGCACCTTCGTTCTCAACCCATACATCCTCAGCAGTAATCAGTGGAGCGAGCAAGCGAAGAACAGCCGCATAAAGGATGTCTCGCACATCCTCCAACCACACGGCAATCGCGCACGCGCCTTCTATACGTCTTCACACACAAAAGGCTGGCAGAGGGTTCCGTACGTACACGCGCACACAACACATCTGGCCAGATCCCGAGTCCAACGCCCCGCATTGTGCTACGCGGGGATGGCGTTCGCGGCAGTCGTGGCCAGTCGTACCTGCCCTCACGACAGCAATATAACTCACCCAACCCAAGACGAACGACCGGTCGCGTAAATCTCCGGTGCAAGCCTCGCAAGAGAGCCCGAAGAGATTCCAGGGGCCCCAAAGCAACTCGTATGCAACCGCCGTTGCTGCTGCTGCTTTCTGCTTGGTTTAGGGCCGACAGCCGGATGCCAGTGCGTTAGATCGCTCCGCGTCCGGAGTTCAACGTTCGGTTGATCAGAGAACCGCCGAAGGGGACAGGCGAAGCGCAGTGACCTACTACTGTTCGCAGCAGCTGATAGAGTCGCGTGAGCGGTGCTGCTTTTGTGGAAGAGATTGCAGGAAGCTTTAATTTCGGACACCTCTGTCTTCGCTGTAGAAACCTCAGTATACACACAAACATTATAATAGATTAGATCACGTTGAAGTAGGTCGTTGGGTATGTGAGAAAGCGAAGGGATTAGATCGGGCTTTATTTAACTGAGTTTGATGGGAGTTTAATTTAATTTGGATTTTATTGTATTGGGTTGGATACGGTAGGAATGGATTCAATATGACTGAAAGTGACTGGACGGTCGGGCGGTCGGACGGTCGGTCGGAGGGTGGGTCGGACGGTGGGTCGGACGGTGGGTCGGACGGTGGGTCGGATGGTGGGTCGGACTGTGGATCGGACGGTCCGACGGACGGACGGACGGACGGACGGACGGACGGACGGACGGACGGACGGGGCAGTTGTCACCTCGTAATAAGTACGAGCTCCAAACACACACCGCCTAACATGTCTCCTTAAAGGCATTGTAAACTCAACTGCGAAGCATTTCCGCTCTTAGAAACATGTCAAAGTTTGTTCTGCGCGGGAGGCTGTTTTTCCTTTAGGCGAGAAATCGGGGTTCGAACGAAAGAGCGTTTCTGTTTTGGGTCAGAGTAGTCGGACTCGCGGTTAACGTGACAAAACGAAGCCGCGGGTTACGAGTTACTGCATACTATGCCACAGTGGCTAATTTTCTTCCTCCTTCATCTCTAAATTTTTTGAGCTTGCATTCTATAATCTCCACACAACTATAAGCACACCGCCCCGGGATCTGAATAATCTCACATCTTTCATGCTCTTGGTGATTTTCTCTCTTACAATTACCACTGCCCTTGCATGCCCGTCTGAAGGCACTCGCAGTGAACGCCAAAGTTCCGCCAGAGAGTACTCGAGCCATGCTTCCCAGTAGCGCCTCACACTTCTAAGAAGGAGTGTGTGTCTATCTGCATACAATCGGATGATAAGCGTATCCGCATGCATCTCGCGGTTAATAAATCTTCCATTATGTACCGCTTCATTTTGTGAATGAAACGTGCAGTGCATTTGCTTTATAAAAACAAAGAACGCCCACAGAGTGCCTATAGCTGGCGCTAAGGCCTGCAGCGTTGAAAAATTCGGAGGACACTTAAGCTCTGTCTTAACTGTCCGGCGCGATAGCTTTACCCAAGCAACAAAACTAATCGGCCCAATATTGGAAATGTACTGGCAAAATCTGGGCCCACCAAGGACCAGATTGAAACCATTCATTTCCAATACTAGGCCGATTCTTTGTGCTGCTTGAGTAAAATGGGCCCCTTCACCAGCCTGGGGTACTTTTGCATATCACTTCGTAGACACGAACACTGTTTTTATTTTATTTTTAATATAATTATGTACACAAGACACATAAGGTGTCCTGATAATCAAGTCGAACGAACCCTCCTAAATTGTCGAGTCCTAAATGGTATCCCTTAGCTGACGACCTAAAGGGCAGCGGTTCGAGTCCCGGCTCGACTGTTTTTCTTTACAGCGCAATTGCTTTTCTCTCCTGAGAGAATCGTGGTGTAATGACGTCATGACCCTGTAGATCAATAAGTTATCGTGTACAGTGACGTCATGATCGTTCTCGCGTGTTTGAATTACTCGCGCCAGGTCACGTGGTCGTGAGGTCACGACCCTCTCACACAATGAAGATTTTCTGGACACGTTAACGCCAACCACGACGCTTTTACGGCACACAAAAGTCCCAGATTCTTGTCCTTCTCCTTTCTCTTTCTCTCTCTTGATCTCCCTCTCCACGCGTAAGGTAGCCATTCGGAAGCAGCCTTGTTTACATCCCTGACTTTCCTTCATTCCGTCTTGCTCTCTCTCTCTCTCTCGTCGTACTTCTCGAGCGTGCACTATTGCAAGGTGGCCGGTCAGACTCCACACCTCGCCTGATTTATCGTTAAGCGAATCGCATACATTAGCGCAGATGTAATTAGGATACGCAGAAAGCGGGACGGAGTGCTTTGCGTCAGTGCGACTCGTGTTCCAGGAATTCCCGGGATGCCCTTTCCTAGACATTGCCATTAAGCGGATCGCTCGTCGGCCGCGTGCGTCACGATCTGAAAGCTGCCACAACGTCTTATTCCAGGCATTTACACTAAGCGATTAACGGAGAACAATAATTAGAGTGTATCGCTGCGATAAAAAAATACAAATCCCCGAGCATTAGCAAGCATGAACGTAATAAAGCTGTTTTTTACTAAAAGCGACATGTTATTACAGGCGGTGTGGATGTACTGTTCGGTGTTAGAACTAGAGTTAATGACCTTCCGTCGCTCAACTGCCATTTCAGAAAAGGCCCTTCCCAACCGCGAAAAATCAAGCAGCTGATGGACCTCTTTACCTGCCTTCCTTCCATTACGGCGCGGTTCAGGTGTCCACTGAGATATGTGAGACAGATACTGCGCCATTTAATTTCCTCAAAAACCACTTTACCAATTTAAGCAGATGATGATGATGATGATTTTTTATGGCGCAAGGGCATCTGTGGTCGAAGAGCGCCATGGAACGAGGTGTTCTTCGGTTAATCAAGGTGGGGTCAAAGACCCATTTCTAAAGCACTTCACCTCAGAGAATCCCAGCACCAGAACATGGGAAGCCGTGTGCTAATTGTACCACTGGTGGGTAGGTGGCGACACTAGGAATCGAACCCCGCACCTCCCGCTTGTGAGGCCGATGCTCAAGCCACTAGGCCAGCGCTGAGGTACAAAATTAGCCCTTTTAAAGGAGGCCAGTGGGAACGCAGAATGTTTTTTTACTAGGCTAGTTTAACGAGCCCTTAGCCAGCAACCACCGCGGAGGCTCGGTGGCTTCAGCATTTATAAAGGCGAAGCCTTTAATGGCTCTTACTGCCATCCGTTAACAAAGTGTGTCACACGCGTTTAACTCGGTAACTAAAATAGATAGAAGAAACCCAATGGTTGCTTCACATAGAGGAGGAATAAAAATGAACCTAGAAGCCAAGTTTGATCACTGTAGATTAATTAGTTAATTAGGTTTGGTTTGGTTTATGGGGTTTAACGTCCCAAAGCGACTAAGGCTATGAGAGACGCCGTAGTGGAGGGCTCCGGAAATTTCGACCACCCGGGGTTCTTTAACGTGCACTGAAATCGCACAGTGCACGGGCCTCGAATTTCTCCTCCAAAGAAATTCAACCGCCGCGGCCGGGATCGAACCCGCGTCTTTCGGGACAGCAGCCGAGCACCATAGCCACTGAGCCACCGCGGCGGCTAATTAGTTAATTAATTATAGGCAAACATGTCGAAATTGTATCGAAATAGCGCGGCCGTCGATATAGCCACGGGAACGGTGTGACGTCACATCCACCGAAAGTCGTCACGGCGTAGTGGAAATTGTCACAGAACGGTCGAAAAAACGTCGGATTTGTGTCAAATTAGATGTAAGAATGTGTAATTAAGCGTGATTAACACTTAAGATCCGCGAAAAATGTACAGTTTGGGTATCAACATATAGCCACGGGAACGGTGTGACGTCACATCCACCGGAAGTCGTCACGGCATAGTGTCCTCGGCTTTCGCCTCTCTACACTTCAGTTGCCAAAGTGTGCTCGCAATTTTTTTTTTGTTAACTGCTTTGGTGCTTTGGTGTTTCGCTGCTGAATTCAGTGTCGCGTGTTAGATCTCGACCATGCCGTCTGCATTTCAATGGAGGCGAAATTCAAAACCATCAAAGCATGAACATTTCGATTGATGTTAAATGAACCCGAGATGGTTGAGATCAAACGGATGCTGTCCATTGCGGCCTGCTCAAATCCTATAATATGACGTCATGGCGCGTGAAATTACGCTCTTCCAATGGCCACACAGCGCGAATAATTATGCTTAATTAGGTACTTCTAAGAATCTTCACAAGCGCAGGTCATTAGGAACATCCGTAATCCGTATAATTAAACCAAGGGCATGGAAGTATGAAGACAATCTGCGGTAAAATATATTTTAGGAAATATTATTGAGCAACCGGGACCTTTATTAGCGTGAGCGCAATTAAGCGTTACGGCATTAAGCATAAATTTAATTACGCAAGCGAACAGAGGAGCGAATCCAGACGCCGCCGAAACCCCGCGTATCGAAGAACGCTCAGAGCTAAAAACTTGGCGATCAAAGCCACCCACGTTCCTTTGCTGACCTTAATGGACTCCTTTATCCCGAAGCATAATGCAAGGAGCGAGAGTTAATTTGCATCTCGAGGCGCTTAGCTCGGTGCACCAAGGAGGAAGATTGTGTGGTAATAGGGACGGGATGCACGACTAATCTGAGCCCACTCACTTTACCAAAGTAACTCTTATGGACCTGTTTACCTAGCGCTCATTCAAAGTCAACCCACGCGCCAATCTGTGCGCTGGTAACTGGAACGAAGTTGGAATTCTAATGGTTCGACGGAAGAACGCCTAAACTGGCACTTAGTCGCGTTTATGCGAATTGGAAAGTGTCTTGTCCATGGATCAAGAAGGCTGGGTTTAAAGACAAAAAAAAATTATTTCGGTGCATTTTAAAGACTCTTCACCTTTTAGTTTTGGTTTGGTTTCTTGGGGTTTAACGTCGCAAAGCGACTGAGGCTATGAGAGACGCGTTAGTGAAGGGCTCCGGAAATTTCGACCGCCTGGGGTTCTTAACGTGCACTGACATCGCACAGCACACGGGCCTCGAGAATTTCGCCTTCATCGAAATTCAGCCGCCGCGGCCGGGATCGAACCCGCGTCTTTCGGGTCAGCAGCCGAGCGCCGTGACCACTGAGCCAGCGCGGCGGGGCTCTTCACCTTTCAGCTTATGACTATATAGTCACTAACCTTAATTTTAACCTAAATACGTTCTCCTCCTAACCAAATGGTTTTGGCGCGCTTTTTTTTTACGAAAAGTCATTTTGTTGACGAGTTAAAGTGTTTCCATCGATCGCACCGGACAGTTAAGACTGCCACTGAAAACCAATGCGGAGCGCTTTTGACGTTGGCAAAAACGTTAATAGAAAAAAAAAATTCAAGACTGCCGTCGCGTGATCCGCGGATATATTGATGGTTATAGTAAAATGTTATATTATATGAAAAAGATTGCGTTCATAAACGGTTTTCAGCTCAAAAATGCTTTTGTTCAGAATTGTTGGGTATGAAAGGAATCTTAAATGAGCATCAGAATACATTTGGAAGAATATGGCCTACCCTCTTCCCTTAGTTTTAAAGAGCATAGAGCGAAAACGACATACATCGGGCGAGAAGCAAAGCGAACGTCGTGACACAAGTATGCACCCATAATGAAATGTTTCGAACCAGACAAGCGAGTATGCAACGTTTGAGCAAGACGGACGAGGACTATCACGCCCACGCAGTTGCCGTGTGAACGACCGAAATCTCCTGAAGAGGACTTTGCTCAGATGTCTGACACTAACAATTTATTCACTACAGTTTCAAAGGTTAATCATTTTAGCTCAGCGGGACAGAATTCCGGACTCAGTCTCCGACAATGCATTCCAAATGAGAAAAATATGAATTCGTCCTGAGCCGCTAATGCAGATTAACAAAACAGTAAAAACGACGTGCAAATTCTTGAGCGCGATTATGAACAAAAATAGCGTTTAAGTATTATATACGAAAGTTTAAACCCACAGTTATACGAGACATTTGTCATGCCTTTAAGCTGCTTCTCCACATGCCAGAGAGAGCTCATCGTTAATGTATGTTGAGGGAACATCGGTTACTGAGAAGCTTCAAGTTTAGCTATGCATCATTTGTATCCGGCTTAGCATTTGCGAGGCACTTCTCAAGATCGACACCATTCATCAGGCTTTGCTGCCTTGCTTATGTGCCTTCTCTAGATCTCCTGCTGGAGACTCGCGTAAATTTCTCTACTAAACACCTGAAGTGGAATTGTGAATTTTATCCCCAGCATTACTTTATGAGCCTTAGAACAGAACATCAGGGTTGCCAGATTGGGCTATTAATAGCCAAATTGGGCTACTTTTTGTCCGAGTTGGCGTCAGAAATTTCGTTTTGGCTATGTGGCTACTTTTTGGCTACATCTTTTTTATGCGTGAAAAAAAAAGTTAAAGTAGTTATAATGTGCTCTGTTACAATAACGCAGGGACAGAAATAAAAGGCATGTTGGAATCAAAATGCAGGCTATTGCAGGCTAAACAAATTAAGCGCGTCTACTACAAAATGACAATTTGTAAACGCTGTGTTCGAGAAAACTTGTGTGTGTCAGGCGGCCAAGGATCATGGCCTTTCGATTTCTTTTATAAACAGTGGACACTACGTGAAAGTTGCCCCCAGGAAACACTTCACGGCCTATAGATTACACTTAATTCGCGAACTAACGCCACCCACGCCCGCGCGCCACCGAACATAGACTGTTGCTGTCTGCACACGTGAGCGTTCTCCCATTTACGGTGTACCACGGGTGACCATGGTACCAGAATAGAGGTAAAACACAAAGAAAACTTAAGTCCCTACGTGGTACGAATGCGTAAGCATTAAATGCTACTGTTTCGCTTCTGTTGCGCGGTTTCGTGATCCTCACGTATTAATCGTTAGCCGTAGACGTCGCCTAGTGGTTTGGGGGTCCGCTTCGGCTGCGGTAGGTGGCTGGTTGGAAACCCACCGCCAGGCATGTTCTTTTCTTGTATTGTTTATTCTGGTTCTGCGAACACATTCTGCTCAAGATACGCATGAGGAAAATTATGCTTACGCATTAATAAGGTATTCTTCTGTTTCTTCCTAATCTCGTGGTGGACACACAAAGCGCGCAACTCGCAAGAGCCTACGCTTTTTCTGCAGCCTCAAGCGGCACACGTGCAGCCCTCGATATTCATCGCGAACTACGCGAGAGCGCCGTGTCCGTTGCGTAATCCACGTGCACTCATGCGGTGCCATGGCGTCATCCTTTGGCGCGGCGCGGAACCCACTGTAAGAACGAGGACGGCGGAAGTTAGTGGCATGACATGACATTAGATCCGTCGCCACGAGAACTTTAATCAGAATGGGCAAGTTGACTATGTACATCCGGAACTACAAAAAGAAATGGAAAAAGGAGCCGGAATTCAAGGTTAAAATGTTTTTCTCATTATTGTGAACGTACTGTTAGACTGAAGATGAAATCGACATAGATTATCATCTAATGGCACATATCCTTAATTTATTCTGAGCTCATGCATATCGTGGAATGTAGCTTCAAGAAGGCGCATGCTAGGTGCTTTGAGGTGACGCTTTCAGTGAGAACCTTTCTCTTAATGCATAAAATTGAAATGTGAGGCTGCGTAAGTATAGAGCAAGGTATTTTCACTGTCGATGTGTGTAATGTGCGCGCGATCATTTTAAAGGTGAAATATTTATAAACCAGAGCTGCGATTGCGTTATATAGCGCCGCCGTTCTTTTCCGCGTGCAGGCTGGCTGTCGTAACCCGCCTCAGGTGATATGGCCTACTGCCGCACATGAAAAGTGGAACTGCGGCCCCATCTTGAGGACCTGGTTAGCGCACCTGGTTAGTCGTAGTGGTTAGCGCGCATGAGGGATGTGAAATGTAACAACGGAAAGAACACACCGTGGGCACCACCTCAGACGGAAAAGAAATCTAATATGTAAATATTCTTGCCGAAAATTAATTTAATATGCTTAAGAAATGTCGTCCCAAAAAGAAATACTTTTGGCTACTTTTGGGCTACGCAAAATTTTCGCTTTTGGCTACGTTTGGGCTACTACGCAGGCCAATTTGGCTACCAGAAGCCGGAACCATCTGGCAACCCTGCAGAACATATTGCACCATCACCTTGTATTTGGCGCATTATGAACTCAGGTGTGGCTGCGCAAAAAAAAAAGGATTCTTACTACTAGGATGCCAAACGCAACCTACACCATCCGTCAAAATAATCACAGTTATCACGAACCCTATTTCCGGCATTAAATTTCCATCTGATATGTGGCCATAGAGAAAAAGCTAGGAGAGAAGGAACCAATAAGAAATAACCAAAGCGCATATATAAGCCGGACAAGAAATAAACAAGGGTTTGGTTTTGTTCATGGAACTTAACGTCCCAAAGTGACTAAGGCTATGAGGGACGCCGTAGTGGAGGGCTCCGGAAATTTCGACCACCTGGGGTTCTTTAACGTGCACCGACATCGCACAGTACACGGGCCTCTAGAAATAAACAAGGAAAGGAACTGGAAAAGAGTGAAAGTAAGTGAAACATTCAAAGGGAGAAAGAAGCAGGTGAATAATGGAAAGAGGGGAGAGAGAGAAGGAATAAGGTATTTAAGGAAGGAAGGAAAAAGATAGTAGGAACAATAGGAAAGAAAGAACGAAGGAAAGAAGGAAGGAAAGAAAGAAGGAAAGAAAGGAAGGAAGGAAAGAAAGAAGGAAAGAAGGAAGGATGGAAAGCAGGAAGGAAGGAAAGAAAGGAAGGAAGGAAAGAAGGAAGGACAGAAGAAAGAAAGAAAGGAAGAAAGAAGGAAAGAAAGAAAGAAATAAAGAGAGAAAGAAGGACAGAAAGATAGAAGGAAAGAAAGAAAGAAAGAAAGAAAGAAAGAAGGAAAGAAAGAAAGGAAGGAAGGAAGAAAGAAAGAAAGAAATGAAGAAAGGAAGTAAGAAAGAAGGGAAAAAGGAAAGAAAGAGTGGAAAAAAGAGGAAGAACGAACGAAAGAAACGAAGGAAGAAGGATGGAAGGAAGGAAGGAGGGAAAGAAGGAAGGAAGGACGGAAGGAAGGAAGGAAGGACGGAAGGAAGGAAGGAAGGAAGGAAGGAAGGAAGGAAGGAAGGAAGGAAGGAAGGAAGGAAGGAAGGAAGGAAGGAAGGAAGGAAGGAAGGAAGGAAGGAAGGAAGGACATTACTCCAATGTGTCGCTTTGCTTTGTAGCCATACACACACGGCTGTGCTCGGATGGACGCTAATGGGTAACCGCGTACACGACGTCAGCGAAACGGCCACAGCGCAGAACCCCAGCTGTCTCTCGCGCTGCCACACATTCCGCGTTGCGACATGTGACGGCCCCGCGGAAATGGAGACGCGTGCAGGCAGTCGCCAGCCGTCCCGCGCGAATCGCACATGACAGCGGCCGACAGGCGCTCGAAACAGGAAGCGAAGCGCATATGTGAAAGCGAGACAAGTCGGACAGGAAGCGGAAGGCCACGCTTGCATCAAGACCCACGCGTTCCTGACTCACGCTGGCAGCTATGCGTGTAGTGCGTTCGCTCCCGTGGCGGCTTTCATCTTCCACGCTATCCCGGAAGTACGGCACTCGGCTAAGCAGTTGTCACTGAGCGGCCGACGTTATTACGATTTCCTGGCCGACCATATCAGCCTAATGTGTCCTTCGAAGGCACTGGGTTCAGTCCTACCCCGCCTGGCAACAACATCGTCAATCAAACCGCACCGAATGATTCGTCGTAGCTGCCTGCTGCAAAGGCCTTTTCATGAAGAACAGGTGGACGCAGCAGACAAGAACCGGGTACATAAAATGCCAGAGTTTTACCAGGGAGGCAGAAAATCACTTTGTACGACATCGTAAACATCATCATCATTCCAGCTATGTCAACTGCGGGACAGACGCTTCTGCCGTATCTCTCCAATTAACCCTGCTATGTGCCAGCTGCGGCGGTCCTATCCTTGATCTTTCTCATCTCACCCGCCCACCTGACACTGTATCACCCCCCGCTAAGTTCGCTTTCCCTTGAAATACCTTCCGTCACCGCTGACGGAAGTCCGGGTATCCGCTGGCCGCATTACATGATATACCCTCGTCCATTACCCTCTTCTTTATTTCCGCTATGGACGGATGCAAGTGAGGAACGAAGTGGCAGATGGCCCTCAAAGGACGCCCTGCAATGAATAGTGTCTACCGATTCTCATGAGGTCAGGGGTTAATCTCATTGCATCTGCCAGCACGACATTTCTGGGTGTGGTTAGATGAAAGGGGATTAACCACGGCTTAATCAGATTAAGCGCGGCGTCATTAAAATCGGTCGACGCCATCGGCTGGAGGGTCTCTTTTGACGAACTGCTTGAGATTTGGGCTAGTTGGAACATTACCACATGCAGGACGTGCGATTGATAAAGGCAGTGTTGACAAAGACATCGGTCTCTTATTTCTGCAGCTGCATCCGACCACAGCAGATCATGAACTCACGTTTCTTTTCTAACTTAATTTCACAACACATGCACGACATGTGATGATCAAACAATAATGAACCCTTCCACGTAATGCATAAGGGGCTCCACGGTGATCTTTGTGCGGGAGCTTCTTTGGTCCCACCTTGGCAGCTGCTGTGTAAACTGCCTCGAGACCACTTCGATAACTGCGGTGAACGGTCCTATGGAACTGCTTTGGCGTTCTTGTACGTGGGAGTTCCGTTGAGGCAACTACTCTAGAAACTCCACTGGAATCCTTATTCTGGTCCCGTGGGGAGCTTCCATGTGGAGCAGTTTGTAACTGCTGTGGAAGCCCACTGGCTGAGGTGCGGTTATATGTGGCAAGGAGGAGAAGGCTGTGAGGAAAGGAAAGAAACAGTACGTGTCCCGCAAAGGTATAACCGTTAGTCATTTAGAAGACTCTCCCTTCTCATAGCCATTATTCCCTCAAAGAGCAGCCGTTAACTCCCTTATAGACTAACTGATAATTGGACAACAGCAGCTGTTATTCTACCTATAGACTATTCGGTCGTCCCTAAGACTACCTACTTTAGTTAATCGAATTTTGACGATTTTTGGATGAGAGGGTAACGACCTAAAGAACACTTTAAGAATGCATTCATCTGTAAGAAGGGTTGGGCACAGCGCACAACATCCCACCCTCTCCACATGATGCAGGAGTTGCTCAACATGCGATATGAGAAAATCTCAAATCTGTCACTGTCCCTCTCTCTGCACATAACCCTCATGAGTGCACAAACCGTGCACTCAGATCATGTGAGCAGACGTGCGACACACAGATACTACTGGCATCCCCTTTGAATCAAGGCGGTGGCGAGCTACCATGGTAGCAAATTAAAGTGGCCGTTTTTTTTTCAGTTTGGCATTTTCTTTTTATTTTGAATTGAACATTGTTTTCCCCTATCTTACGTTTTTTTCTCCTTTCTAGAGTACATTAGTTTGATTTATGCGCATTAATAAAACTGAATGAACAGGGACTCTCTCTTTTTACCTCCCCCAATTCATATGATATTTTCTCTTGAAAAAGAACAATCGCTCTCTTTGTGCGAAGAAGCTCGAATAAATGAACTTTGCAGATGGAGCCATCCTTTTGAACCAGGACCTCTCAGGTAGCATTCTCCCTTGGGTAACGTGAACTGCAGCGTCTTCAGTTACCATATGCTATAGGAAACATCGTTTACTCTGAAAGGAGCTCACCAAAGAGTTATCGCTTTGAACAATGGCCCAGCCAACATCATCGGTAGAAGAGCGTTCTTTTGTAAGGAGACGCGACCTTTCACGCCCGAAAAGGGCGCCTAGCGACAAACTGCGCGTTGCTTCGTTTTGTCTACGACTGCATTCTCCCTTCGTCGTTAATCAACTTAATGCCATCGCCGTGGGGCGGGATATCGGCAGGCACACGGTACGTAAGCAACAACGGCTGCAGTCAACAATCAGCGCTGGGGCGTTCACGTGGCCGGGATTAGGGCTAATGATAAAGGGATTATAGCAATGACTAACCGTAGTTACTCATTTTTCGTCTTTCTCTTTCAAGCGGGACATACTTTGGGCTTCTATTTTCGGCAAACTCAGGGCGAACACCGTTCAGGAACCATGGCGAACCTCAAGTCGGAACAAACAGACGAACACGAGGAAGTACTTATTCGAAACATTCCGAAACTTTTCGTCCGTATGAAATCCAGCGCAGGAAAGCTTTCATTATACAGTAGCCCCGAGTGGGGATTCGAAGCAGCGGAGGCGCAAACTAAGCAGCTTCGTTTCCCAATGCCTTAGACCTTCGGCCATCGCAGCAGCCTCTTGAGCTACGTGTTCTAACTGGTAGCCTTTCGGGCTACCTTTCTTTTTGTCAATTTCCATGCATTCGTTCTGTGCCACGAATGTTTACCAAAGGTGCATATGAGCACTCTAGCACTATGGCGCGTCAATCAGCGAAAGCAGCACTATGGCGGGTCACTCAGCGAAAGCAGCACTATGTCGCGTCAATCAGCGAAAGCAGCACTACGGCGCGTCAATCAGCGAAAGCAGCACTACGGCGTGTCAATCACCGAAAGCAGCAGCACTACGGCGCGCGAATCAGCGAAAGCAGGACTACGACGCGTCAGTCAGCGAAAGCAGCACTACGGCGCGTCAATCAGCGCAAGCAGCACTATGGCGCGTCAGTCAGCGAAAGCAGCACTATTACGCGTCAGTCAGCGAAAGCAGCGTTATGGCGCTCAAACAGCGAAAGCAGCACTACGACGCGTCAATCGGCGAAAGCAGCGCTATGGCGCGTCAATCAGCGAAAGCACCACTAAGGCGCGTCAATCAGCGAAAGCAGCGCTACGGCGCGTCAATCAGCGAAAGCAGCACTACGGCGCGTCAGTCAGCGAAAGCAGCAAGGGGCGCTGAGCGCGTTCCCCAGCACGAAAAGAGAAGCATTTGAACTCTGCCGCACGTAAAGTAGCAAAAGCGGCGAAGGCAGCCGAGTGCTCTGTCCAGCTGAGAAAAGCAGCTGGTGACGGAAGCTCCTAAGGTCGCAAAGGCAGCCAAGGAGACCTTGCACGCTGCCCGCCTAGAACAGAAGCGGGCAAAGAAACACCATGTCCAGTCAAAGGACCTGGCCAATACTCGACTGCGGCTACCCTTGTCTCTGAAACCGCTCTGGACGCGCTACGCCTTTCCTGCAATGCATATCATGCTTACACAGTCTCTCAATGACGAGATAGGCTGCAACTTTTAGAGCGGAAGCCCTACTCCTCCCATGCAAAACCTGAAGGTCACGTCGCTCCGAGGAATGACCTTCAAGCGGTGGAGCGGGGTGTGTGGCTACGACGTCATACCATGTGACTCGCCGCGCCTCGGCGCCGGAGCGGCGCGCGGAGCTGGCAGCGTTCTCCCGCCGACGCAACTGTGTTGAACAGCATAATTCAATGCTCACCTCGCTGTTGCGCTGAACCACGTGGTTCGCCGTTTATCTGATACGATAATAAAAACAGCGAGGCGTTATCTTCACGTTCGCAGATAGCCATGGAGGAGTCGCGCGCTGAACCGGTGCTTCGGCTACGTATCCTAGACAGCTGAGTGAATGTGATGGTTCTTATGATCCAGAACGTCGACAAGGCGCGTTGGAGAAGGATAAAGCGAGGGAACGTTAAAGAGCAGAGAATCGTGTATGGAAATGCTTAATCGAGCCTCCGCTTTGTAAACTAGGTCAGTCGGGTTCAAACTCCAGCAAATTATTTTTTTTTACCTCCCTCGGCTATTTAGCCGCATTGGGACACCCTGGGTCGACCCTGGCCGCGGCGGCCGCGTTTCGATGGAGTCGAAGACAAAATGCACCTCTGTACCGTGCGATGTCAGTACATGTTAAACATCCTCAGGTGGTAGAAATCATTCCGCTGCTCTTCACTACGGCGCCTCTTTCTCTCTTCCTTCGTTCTCTCCGAACTCCTCTCCTTTCCTAACAACGTAATTTTCAAGCGTAAGTTTAGGTGTTATTTGATTTGCACCTGTTTGTGCATTTGTTCCTTCCGCGCTTTTGACCACCTTTTGTTTTGAAAGTGTGCTTTTCTAAATGTATCACTGCTACTTTACAGTCTTCTTCCACTCCCCCCAGTAATGCTGCTGCACTGCAAACATAATAATTACATAGCAACGTGGCGGCCAGCCGAAGAATGGGACGGGATGAACGATGGCAAAGAGATGATTTGATGGCCGCCGTTCTAGCGCGACCACCCCGTCTCACGCCACTGCCACCTTCCTTGTCTTCGTGACAATACGAAATAATAATTGAAAAATAACTAGAAGATAAGACAACGTAGGACAACAATGTTCGAGCCCAGACAACACAAACGCTTAGAAATTCATCATAAGAAGCGCCATGATACGCCTGCGTTTTCATTTTTTGCTTTTTTTTCTATTTTGTTAGTTCCAGCCACGCCAAAAAAGAAACAATACGGAGCCGCCCCTTCTATACATCGATCACGCTCTGACAAATATTTGAAGTTCCTACGTTTTCCGCACTTTTTTTTTCTATTTTAACACTTTTATGTTCACGAATACATCTTCCGCGCTATTGTGTTCCGATCGTCCGCGGTGACTCAGCGGGCTGCGGCGTTGCATTTCTTGATGGACAGATAAACAGTCACGGGGCCCAGACCCAGCCGTGGTATTTCGGTAGAGCATAAATGAGAAAGCGTGGGGCTGTACACTCCAAGCGCGAATAAGCGTGTATGGGAGTAGCTGCCCTTAAAAGCACTCCCTTCTAAGTGCAGGGTATGCTGCCTAAGTTCAAGAGCAGATTTCAATCACTAAATATACGGAATGCTTACTCTTGGCAACGAAGGTATACTCCAGAATGGAAAGCACTGTAACTTGATGCTGTTATAAATGGCAGAACGATTTTTGAACACAGCGCCGGAGGTTAAGAGGTTGCCAAATAAGGAAGATTGAAACCTCAGCAAAATCATCTTAGCTGCTAGAACTTTGCATGTTTTTAAGAGGCAATATGTTTCCGGTGCCTACGGTAAGCATTCCGTACCTTTAGGGATAGCCTACTCCTGGGTTTCGGAACATATCCTTCCCCTAAAAGGGAGTTCGCTAGAGGACAGCTTAATCTCTTTTAATAGCTTGAGCTCTTACGAACGTTTGTCAAGGACGCGCCTCACGGCAATGAAAGTCAAACTTTGACCAAAACAACAACCACGTGGCCACGCTATATCACGTAGCAACAGTGAGCGCGTAGCGCTTAGGTATGCATATCTAGCGGCCATCCAAGTGGTACCCTCCTCCCGCATGGGCCCATCATTTGCATAAAATTTGGGGGGGGGGGGGGGGGGGGGGCACCCGTTTGACGCAGAATGTTCCAAGTGGTGTCAGATGACTTGGCATGTTCCTGAAGGTAAAACTGCTAATTGAGGCGAAGCCCAAAATATGTGTGGGATTCGTATCGACGGCCTTTCCGCCCCCATACTATGCTTTCCGAGGACCTTCACATCGTCATTGTTGTTGTAGGGATTGAAAGAAGGATGGAATGGAAATTGCATGGACCTGCCTTCTGGTTCGAGCTAAGCCACAACCGCGTCCACATGCAGACAGAGGTGGTGATGGTGGTGGTGGTGTGACACTTTTATTAAACCAGCCTTTATGTTAGGCGTTCGATAGGCCCTGGGCCAAGGTGACGAGGGCACGTTGCAGCCTCAGATCCAGGGAGGCGAGACAGATGGCGGCACTGTGGGGGTGGCGGGAAAGGATAGGCGGGGGACTGGAAGGCTGAGTGGCACTGTGCAAGGCAGTGTTCTATGCCTGCATATGGGTGTGGACAGTGGGTAGGGCGCTCGGCTACTGATCGAGTACTCGGGTGAAGACACCCGGCGTGGCGTGATACACGGAGTTGACCCCGGAGCGACACCGGAGGAACTGAAAGCCGATTTGTGGACGCGCACACAGGGTGTTACCATCCACAGCGCTCGAAGACTAGGCAAGACCAAGACAGCTGTCATCACTTTTGACGGACCCATCACACCGAAACATGTCATCTACTGCGGAGCCGAGTACAAGTGCTACCCGTATCGGACCACAAGACAAATCTGCTACGTTTGCTGCCAACCAGGTCACCGCTCCGACGTGTGCCCCACACCGGACGCCAAGGCTTGCAAACAGTGCGGGATGCAAAACCCGCCAAAAGACCACCAGTGTACCCCGAGATGCTTGATCTGCGGAGGCAACCACGCTACCGGATCGAGGGAGTGTCAAGACCGATTAAAGAAAGCCAGGGAGCCGCGAGGCAAGGCCAACAGCGGCAACAACGGCGGCGGACGCGAGAGCAGACGCCGCAGCCGGAACGACCGTGGCGAGAAACCGAGGTGGTTCAGCTCGGAGGGGGAGTCCTCCCAGAGCCGCTCGAGATCCCGGGCGTCACGGAGCAGTTCACGGAGCCGGTCACGGTCCTTTCCGCCCCTGCCACCCCCGGCCATCAAGGGAGGGAGCCAGCAGCAGCAGCAGCAGCAGCAGAACAAGCAGAAGCAAACCCGAAAGAGCGGCGGCGTCAAGGTGAGCTGGGGAGCCGAAAACCCCTGGTTTGCTCCGCACTCGGGAGGGATAACTAACAAACAGAACACAAACACAAACAGCAACCGCGAACAACCTAGACAGGAGGACGCGGAGAAAACAGCGCTGAGACGCGAATTTGAACTATCACGCGCTAGGCAGACAGAGCTAGAGCGCCAAATAGCAGAGCTCACGAAGGCAGTACGAGACCTTAAGTCGAACAGCCCTCCGCAGCCACAAACATTACAAACCCAAGCCCAGTCGCAAACAGGCAACGAGGATCTCACTAAATTTAAGGCAGAAATCCAGCAAATGATGCAGCAGATGATGCAGCGATGATGCAGCAGATGATGCAGCAGATGATGCAACAAGTGCAACTACAAGTCACAGAACTCCGGAGCAGCATCCGCAAGCAGAAATTCGCCGATAACATTAGAGAAAAGGCCTACCACCGCCCCGCGCTAGCAGCCCTCGCCAACTCGGCCACAAACAACACTGAAGCTTAAATATGGCCAACAAAACCTTAGGCAGCAAAGAAACCCTAGACATATGGCAATGGAACTGCAGAGGCTACCGCAAGAAGCAGGGCCTCCTCCAACAACACATTCATACACAACAAGCACCGCCCGACATCATAGCGCTTCAAGAGACGGGCACTACGCCAACACTCGCAGGATATACGTGCTACGAGACTCAAGAGAAAGGAAGAACGGCAACCCTAGTCAGTAAGGCGCTCATCGCCATAAACCATGACAAGATTGCCGACACCGACGTAGAACACGTGATAGTAGAAATAATACCAAAGAAGAAAAGAAAGAGGGGCAGCATCTTCCTTGTGAACGCATACAGTCCTCCAAAACAGAGGAAAGCAAAATTCCATGAACTTTTCCATGGCGCACGCAAACTAGCAAAAAACAACACGCTAATCATACTAGGAGACTTCAATGCCATGGACAAAAGCTGGGGATACCAAACAGCTAACCCAAAAGGTAAAGCACTAGCAGCGGCAGCAGAAAACACTGACTGCACCCTCCTCACAGACTCAGACACTCCAACCAGAATCGGAAACAGCGTCAGTACCGACACCTGCCCCGACCTCACATTCATACGGGGAGCGGAACAGGCAGTGTGGGAGAACCTGTTAGAAAATCTGGGCAGTGACCACTATATACTTAAAACACAAGTAACCTCAGACAGGCTAAAGCGCCAGCTGGGATCGGCAAAAATTACGGATTGGAGCGCTTTTCGAGAGGCATGCGACGGGAATCTCGCCGCGAAAGGGATCCAATCGATAGAAGAGTGGGGAAACATGCTGAAAGAAAAACAGCGCAAGTACACTAAAGAAATCGCGCGAACGACGCAGACACCCGAGGTGGACGCCAGGCTGCTCAAGCTGTGGGAAGCTAGACGCGGGCTCCCCAAGAGGTGGAAGAAACAAAAGTACAACAGAAAACTAAAACTTAAGATCGCAGAAGTCACAGCGAAAGCAGAAGAGTACGCGGCGCAATTGGCAAGGCAAAACTGGCAACAATTCAGTGACTCCCTCAACGGAACTTTGAGCATATCGAGGACGTGGCATATACTCAAGGCTCTCATAGATCCAACAAAAACCAAGGCAGAAAACAACAAAGCCATCTACCGGTTAATCCACCAGTTCAAGGAACCCGATTCAGCACTCCTGGAAAAAGTACGCGTTAAGTGCTTCGGGGACACACACCCAGCAGCTTACGCAGAGCGCTATCGAGGAAGTGAAAACGACACCTTGGACAGACCCATCACGCGAGAAGAGGTCTACGCAGCGATTCGAAACACAACCAGAAACACGGCCGCGGGTGCAGATAAGATCAATAACGCACTCATCCGCAACCTCAGTGATGAGCTAGTCGCAGAATTAACGGACTTTCTCAAGAAACACTGGGAAGCGGAGACCGTCCCCGAGGAGTGGAAGCATGCGGAGGTTGTCATGATTCCTAAACCAGGCAAGAAACTACAAATTGAGAACCTCAGACCGATCTCGCTCACATCGTGCCTAGGAAAACTGTACGAACGAGTGGTGACGCTGAGATTACAGCAGTACATGGAGGACAACGAACTGTATCCCCACAGCATGTTCGGTTTCAGAGCAAAACTATCGACCCAAGATGTACTACTTCAAATCAAAGAAGAAGTACTTGGGAACGTCCCCAAGAGCGGAGAAAACATAATACTGGCATTGGACATCAAGGGGGCTTTTGACAATGTCAGTCACGAGGCTATCCTTACGGGCATGAACGACCTGAACTGCGGAAGGAGAATCTACGGCTACGTCAAAGCCTTCCTCTCAAACAGAACGGCGACGATTGGCCTGGGGGAGCTCAGATCAGACAAATTTCTTACTCCAAATAAAGGAACACCTCAAGGATCGGTCATCTCCCCTACGCTCTTCAACATAGCCATGATTGGCTTGGCAAAACAGTTAAAAGCAATCGACGGCATACACCATGCCATGTATGCCGACGACATCACCATCTGGGTCAACACAGGCTCGCTCGGAGAGAAAGAAGAGAAATTACAAAAGGCAGCCACCTGCGTAGAGAACTACGTCGGAGCAAGAGGGCTAGCATGCTCCACCGAGAAATCAGAGCTCCTAAGAGTTTGGAGAGGAAAACAAAATCGCACAGTCCCCACTAGCGACGACTTAAAGTTGAACGTCTACCTCGAGGGGAAGTCAATACCGGAAAAAACACTCATCAGAATCTTGGGGATGTGGATACAGTCAAACCAACGCTGCACTCACACTCTCGCCCTACTCAAAGCATCCACTCTACAAGTGGCCCGCATGATCACGCGCATCTCACACAGACGTCATGGCATGCGAGAGGAGGACACACTCAAGTTGGTCAGAAGCCTGGTAGTCAGCCAAGTGACATACAGCCTCCCCTACTACAATCCCATCAAGAGTGAGGTACAACAGGCGGACGTGATCCTACGCAAAGCACACAAAACCGCACTCCACCTTCCTCACAGCACTTCAACCGAAAAGCTCCTAGCCCTAGGACTACACAACACTTTCGATGAATTGAGAGAGGCACAACTAGTCTCCCAACTGCGCAGACTACAACAGACCCCATCTGGCAGGGAGCTCCTAAAGAAACTGGGCCGCGCCGATCAAATTCAAGAAATACAGAGGACAGAAACAATTCCGGACGAATATCGCAACACACTAAAAGTAAAGCCAATACCCCGGAACATGGATCCCAACCTACACAAAGCACGCAGAGAGGCAAGGGCTGAATACCTACAAAATACATTAGCACCCCAAGAAACGACGGTATACGTGGACGCAGCCACATACACCAGAACAGCGGGGCAGCACAACAGCAATGCGGTAACAACGGTGATTGACTCAACCCTACGCGAGATCACCAGCGCATCACTACAAGACTGTACGATAGTCGAGGCTGAGGAAGCGGCCGTCGCTCTAGCGGCAGCGGAGGGCTATCGGTCTAAACGGTCTCTAAAAATCCTTACAGACTCACAAACAGCATGCCGCAACTACCTACGCGGCAGAATAGGGCACAGAGCGCTCCGCATACTCCGCTCTGGGGGCCACATAACACAACGACAAACAAACGAAGAACCAATCAGGCATACGATAGTATGGACGCCGGGACATACGGGAGTAACAGGGAACCAAGAGGCGGACAGGATAGCTCGAGGGTACACTTATTACCGAGCATCCAACGTAGGCGACCTCGAGGGGAACGAACCTGTACCCCAAGATTATTCGGCGATACTAAATTATTACAAGGGCTGCAGAAAGCGGTATCCACCACCGGACAACTCCCTTAGCAGAGAGGACTCTGTCGCGTGGAGGCAGCTACAGACGGGCTCCTACCCGAACCTACACGTACTCAACAAAATATATCCAACACAATACAATGACAAATGCCCTTGGTGCCAAGAACCCCCCATGCTGTACCACATAACGTGGGCATGCCAGAGGATAAGCGTGGTACCAGTGATAACAAACCCGAGTGCGGAGCAATGGGAGGGAGTGCTCTCCAGCGATCGCCGGGTCGGCCAAGAAGGTCTGATTCGGCGAGCAAAACTGGCAGCAGCATCCAGCGGAGCCCTGGACTAAGGGCAACCGACCTTTGAGCAAGATGGACGAAGCCATCTCAAAACCGCCGAACACAATCCGAATCTAGAGCTAATAAAGTTTTCACTCACTCACTCGGGTGCGAACCTGACCGCGGCGGCAGCTTTTCGATGCAGGTGAAACGCAAAAGGCGCCCGTTTGCTATGCGATGTCAGTCCACGTTAAAGATCCCCAGGTGGTCGAAATTATTCCAGAGCCCAATACTACGGCAGCTCTTTCTTCCTATCTTCTCTCAGTCTCTCCTTTTTCCCTTCCCTTCCGGCACGGTTACGGTTTCCACCGAGATGTGAGAGAGATACTGCGCCGTTTCCTTTTCCAAAAACCAATTTTCAATTTTTCACTATCAAATTCTAGAGACTGGTGGTTTATTGGTTTATTGGGGCTTAACGTCCCAAAGCAACTGAGGCTATGAGAGACGCCGTAGTGAAGGACTCCAGAAATTTCGACCATTTGGGGTTCTTTAACGTGCACTGACATCGCACAGTACACGGGCCTCTAGAATTTCGCCTTCATCGAAATTCGGCCGCCGCGGCCGAGATCGAACCCGCGTCTTTCAGGTCAGCAACCGAGCTCCGTAACCACTGAGGCACCGCGGCGTTGTAAATTCTAGAGACCCGTGTGCTGCGCGATGTCAGTGCACGTTAAAGAACCCCAGGCGGTCGAAATTTCCGGAGCCCTTCACTACGGCGTCCCTCAAAGCCTTAGACGCTTTGGGACGTTAAACCCTTATAAACCGAACCATATTACCTTGGCCTCCGCAGCTGGATGATGTAGTCACTCGGCGGATCGCCATGGTATTCACCATGGCGGATCTAGCGAAAGCGTTTATTATGCATGTCTTAGGGAATGCGTATACCCGACGGGATAATCTTAAGTGCTGAAGTATGTCACTGTAAGTTAGTAGTACCTCCGCCGGCTGAGACACTAGATAAAGGGGAGGAACAACACCTCCGAAAGCTACAGACCAACACTTACAACCCACGAAGACTACATGCCATAGACCCGGAGTCATTTGACTCACAATGTCGATTCTGCGGGGAGAGGGCTGACCTGTACCATATGGTATGGGCCCGCCAACGAAATCAGGCATCACTGTTAATAACCAGCCAACGCAGGAGGGGTGGGAGGCAGCTCTGACGAGCTCGGACGAAACGAGTCAAAAGCAACTCATCGAAAGAGCCCGGACAGCAGCCTATGCCAATGGGGTTCCGGACTGAGAGCCCCAACCGCCGCTACCTCCTCCTAAACTACTTCATTAAAATATTTTCACTACTAGTGAAAGCGTATATCATGCACGTCTTAGGGAATGCGTACCTGTGCTCGGGGCTCGGTTTCGGGACTCGACACAAGCGTGGAGACGGCAAACGCCGCTGAAAGCGCAACTGAATAACCTCCGTTCCCGGCTGCTGTTGCGAGTTCGGCTCTTGAGAGCTCCCAGCAATGACTTCGCTTATCGCCCCGCTTTGCTTCAGTCGCGAGGTTTTGTTTAAAAGGTCTGCGCAACATGCAGAATGGAAAGTAGACATTAAAGCTCATAGTTGCTCAAATTGAACTTAGAAAGAAATTAAGGGCGCTCTTTTGCCAACAAGCGCATTGTAGCGTGTTCTGCAGCTTAGGGCGGAAGCTACACGGAGGAAGCTTGAGCTTTATTTGCTGTAAGTACCACGATATATGGAGAGCCGTATATAATATAAGTCACAGAATTTCATTAAAGGCTGGGAATTTCAATATTGCTACGTTTGTCGAGGACGCTTCCCTTTGCAATACAGGTCAAATTGACCATATATATCACAGAGCAACAGTAGGCGCTTTTCTCACGCTTTTGACGGGTGCCAACCGAGATACGTGAGACAGTTACTGCGTAATTTCCTTTCCGAAAGTTCAGGGGGGAACTTTGTTCACCGAAAGTGGCGCAAGGCGAAAGCCTTAAGCGCGGTGTTGCTGCTTGTGTGACTGATGTGTTGTTAAGATGTCAAGCTTCGCCTCTAAGACTGAAACGCGACAGCGCATCGCCCGTTCAGTTCTACGCCTTGCTCGTCAGTAAATTGGTTTTTGAGGAAAGGAAAGGTATCTGTCTCGTATACCTCGGTGGACACCTGAACCTCGCCGTAACGAAAAGGGAGGAAGATGGGAGTGAACGAAGACACCGTATTCACTAGACGCCCCTTTTTTCATTCCGAACCGTTGTAATCTGTCGAAACAGACAATAAAGACAAAAAAGCGCTGGCATGGCGGAGTGGTCAGCATGCTCGTCTCGCACTCCGGATACCGGGGTTCGATTCCCGAACTCGACCAATTTCCTACTCGGTTTTATTTATTTATCTGCCGATTAGAAAGGTTAATTAGGACAATTGGGTAATTAAGCAATTAACTAAACTCATTCCCACTTACTTGGAGCATCACTATACGATTACTTTAATTGATTGCATGGTTACTAGCTAAAGTATAGTTGGCCCCGTTTGAAATTCGTGCACTGTGATGTCATGACCGTTTCGACCAATTGAAAAGCGTGACATTTCTGTCAATTCCTGCTTATAACGATGAGGCATTAAAGGTTTTCCGCATTAAAAATACAAATTTTCATTTTCATTTATGGGGTTTAACGTCCCAGAGCGACTAAGGCTATGAGAGACGCCGTAGTGGAGGGCCCCGGAAATTTTAGCCACCTGGGGTTCTTTAACGTGCACTGACATAACACAGTACACGGGCCTCTGGAATTTCGCCTCCACAGAAATTCAACCGCCGCGGCCGGGATCGAACCCGAGTCTCAGCAGCCGAACACCATAACCACTGAGCCACCGCGGCGGCTTCATTTTCTTCCTTACGGCCTCCCTTTCTCTTTCTTCTTTCACTTCCACTTCCTCCTTTCCTGTACGGTGCCGTTCAGGTATCCACCGAGATGAGAGAGAATTACTGCGCCATTTCCTTTCCTCAAAAAGCGCTGCGTTCAAAGGGCAAGGCATCGCGTCGAACGGCTGGTGGCGTTCCGTGGACTCCCTGGCAGCGCTATAACACGTTGTCGCGTTCCACACCTAAAGGCAAAGCTTATTAGCAGTTCATTAGTGTTTAGTCATTAATCAGTAATTAGCCCTTAGTAATTTGCCATTATTTAGTAATTAGTCATTATGTGTGACGTCATCCAGTGGTGACGAAACCAGTGCCACAGAGGCAGTCAAAGTGGTGCAGAAAATGCTTTCGCCTCTACGCACTTTAGAGGGTCAAAGTTCCCCATGAATTTTTTTAACTGATATAGCGAAGAAGTATACCGGACATAGCGAAGGTGGCTGTAAATCGGAATATTAGTGCCAAATTCATGAGAAAGATGGCGCTACTTTTGTCTTAGAAGGGAGTTTCAGGAAAGGTTTGGTTGGTTTGGTAAGGAAACATCCGCGAATGTTTGGATTTGGTCTTCTCCACGTTTGCTGATTACACCTATGTAAACACTTGAAGCTTCCGTAGCTAACGCTCTAAGTCGAACACTGAGGCAGTGTTGGCGGAGAATTTTTCAACCCTTTCCTGTTTAGCGTGTACCAAGATTTGGCAGTCTTTTACAGGAACCTGTGCCTGTGAAATTTCTTCCCGAACCATCTAGCGTGCGCAAGACCACGTTGATCGTGGTTATATCTTCAAAGAGTAAAAGCAAAAGAAATGAAATTCTTTTATTGCGAAAGCAATACTACTTTCACTTTCAAGCCTTTGCGGTGCGACGGCGGTGCACATGAAATGACCTTTCGCATGACCTCTGTGTGACGTCACGCCGAAGAGCTGGGCGACCATCTCGCGCCGTTCGTGTGCGACGGCGGTGCACCTGAACGGAGGCCAGACTGGACTGGATTTGGACTGGATTAGATTAGATTAGATTAGATTAGATTAGATAGATAGATTAGATTAGATTAGATTAGATTAGATTAGATTAGATTAGATTAGATTAGATTAGATTAGATTAGATTAGATTAGATTGGATTGTATAACCGATGCATCGCCACAAGTCTAACCACAAGCACCACCACCAGCTACACTACCAGCTGAACCATGGCGTAGGTACGGATATTGCTTTCGCAATTACCGGGCTGAACCAAGCTAAGCCACAGCGAATTTTGTGGAAAGTTTTATCGCCATAACTGCTCGTGACATTCGCATGAGAGAAAATACTTGCCGCCTTTTTTCGTCGTTGCAGTTCTATTCACGCCTTACGTCGCGACGTCAAGAAAGCGCCAAAGGCGCCTTCAGTGGTCGGACGCAACTCAAGAACGTAGCGGAAAATGCCCTTCAAAGGAGGCCCTCCAACAAAAGGTGTTGCCCTATTGTCATGACACGGTGGTTACTCTGTGGTGAATCTCCAGCCAGTCTAGAGTGACAATGGATTAACAACTGATTATAGGCGTCGTCAAGAAAATCCGTCCACGCCGCTGGAGGCACGACGACCTCCGCTTTTTTCTTGAGTTGTATTCGATTATAGGTTAATTTACAGCTTACTGGCCCCCAAATTACTGCGTGCGAAATATCAATTATCCTTGTAGAACTCATAAGCGATGAAGAAACAATACTCAGCATATTCCATCGGCTATTACTTTACATTCACATCTATGTTTTTTGTCAAATTTTTCTTATGCGCCTTACCAAGCTTCAACTCTAGAATCTGACACGGCGGAACGCTTTAAGTCGGCAGGAGGCACAGCAATGCGTCACCGGGAAAATCTCAGGACCATTGGCCTCAACGATATAATGCAACTCTTACTGCAGTTCTCGAGGTATGCCCGTTTACAAGACCGCTTACAGTCAGCAAGAGACAGCTTATAGTCTCGGGCTGACGGGCTTACAGGAATCCTGCAAATGTGCAGCATATTTTAAATGGAGCAATTGGTCTTAGCTGCGTGAGAGCAGCCGTACGGCTACAAGTCCACGTTACAGAACTTCCTCTCAAAGTTCGCTGTTAATAAGTTGAAGGAAAAATTATTCATATACATTTTGTACCCTATTTCCATATTTAAAAAAAACGGGCTATATGCTTACCTTGCGTTCAATCTCTTACTTAATTTCTTTGCACATTTGATTTTAGCCCATAATAGGCCGAGAGGCCCGTGTGCTGTGCGATGTCAGTGCACGTTGAAGAACCCCAGGTGGTCGAAATTCCCGGAACCCTTAACTACGGCGTCCCTCATAGCCTGACTTGCTTTGGGACGTTAAACCCCAATTAACCAAATCAAACAATTTATTTATCTTTTTTCTTCCTGCCTTTTCTCCTTTCCCAAGCGCAAACTAGCGATCCCCACCTGAATCGGATGAACGTAAACGTTTTTCTTTTAACCGCTATTTTTCTCTCCTAATAGCAACGAAAGGAAGCCAGTCGGCCACCAGCCCCACTTACTGATGCTACCTTTCGGAGTGCTACCAAGTCATCGCCAATGTTAATCGATCGACTTCACTATCACTTGAGTCAACCGACTCGACCTTCCTCCCTCAAACAGTCGACGAAGCTTCGTTACAGGCTGCACAGCATGCACACGTACAACATGAGGCCACAGCCGCGGTGGCTCAGTGGTTACGGCGCTCGGCTGCTGACCAGAAAGATGCGGGTTCTATCCCGGCCGCGGCGGTCGAATTTCGAATGAGGCGGAATTCTAGAGGCCCGTGTACTGTGCGATATCAGTGCACGTTAAAGAACCTCAGGCGGTCGAAATTTCCGGAACCCTTCACTACGGCGTCTCCCATAGCCTTAGTCGCTTTGGGACGTTAAACCCCATAAACCAAACCGAAAAAATTCAGGGGGCACTTTGGCTCTCTGAAGTGCTGCAAGGCGAAAGCGTTTCCTGGCGCACTGTTTGTTTTTATTTACTTTTTATTTTTCGTATTTTTGTGCTCATTTTCTTATGTTTATTGTTTTTTTTATTTTTATTTTCGCATCGTATATTTATTTTGTTTTATATTTTTTCTTATTTTTATTTTCTCTTTTCTTGACTTTATTCTTTTTATTTTATTTATAAAGCCCATGCATTCACTATATGCGCCTTTATTCGGGCTCGAACCTTGAGCCTTCGTGGCGGAGTGGTAGCGTCTCCGCCTCAAATGCCAAAGGCCCTGGTTCGATTCCCACCCTCGGCGCAGTTTCTTTTTAAGCAGTGACACCGAAAGGCGGACAAATCTGCCGACACGGCTGCCGACGCGTCTGCCGACACGACTGCCGACGCGCCTGCTAACGACAGTATGAGGCATTAATGCATACGTGCGTGTGATTTCATGTGCGCGATACCGAAACAAAGATGATTCCATTCCTGGAATACCAGCGACATTCCGGTATAAAGACTCACTCGCTCACAAGTGTTACTACTACTACGCACAGGCAGCCATACATAGACACACAGCGGACAAAGCCCGGACTCCCCACTCCGGGACTTTTAATGCGCGTGCCTTGAATCCGGCGACCGCCGTGCAAGGCGCGTCCCTCTGCAGCCGCAGTACACGGAACGCGTGCGGGCTTTTGTGACGCGACCAGCTGCGTTCCCCACTCACGCACGCCGCGCCCAAACGGCGGCACGAAAATGGACGCGCACCTGCGGACGCTGCCGCCTCCGCACGGCACGCGAGGGATCTGCGAAAGACAGCGGCGGCCCAGGACGCGGCTTCCACGGCGCCAGTGGAGGCGTGGCGTGCGGCAGCTATTCTGGAGAGCGCGCGCACGCAGGCGGTTTTCTGCTGCGCTGTTAACGCAGCGCCGGCGGGTGTTGTGCGCCCCCACTAGGCCACCCCCTCGGCGCGGCTTTGTGTCCACCACCGTGGTGTCCACCTTAGCGAGCCTAGTGCTTTTAGTGGCGCGAAGACGGCCCACAACACGCTTTTGGCTTCTCACGTGCCCACGGCAGTGTTGTTTACTGAGATGTTGTTGTTGCTGTGATGTTTTCTTCCTTCCTTTATCTCGTGCTTTCATCCTTTTATTCTCTTTCTTTCCTTCTTTCTTCCTTTCATTCTTTCTTTCTTTCATCCTTTTATTCTCTTTCTTCCTTTCGTCCTTCCATCTGCTCGTTTCTTTCTTTCTTTAGTCCTTCCATCTGCTCGTTTCTTTCTTTCTTTCCTTCTTTCTTACTTTCTTTCTTTCTTGCTTTCTTTCCTTCTTCCTTTCTTTCTTTCTTTCATTCATTCTTTCTTTCTTTCTTTCTTTAATTTTCTTTTTTCTTTCCTTTTACGTTTTCTTTCTTTAATTCCTTCTTTCTTCCTTTTATCCTTTCGTCCTTTAACTTCTACACTTCGTTCGTTCTTTCTTGCTTCCATCTTTCTCGCTTCATTTCTTCCTTTCTTTCTTGCCTTCCTTCTTCAATTCCCTTTTTCTCTGTATCCACTTTCTTCCCTCCTTTCTTCTCTGTGATCATACCTTCTATCTTCCTCCTCTAATTCTCTAAGACCGTCTTTATTTATTCTTTTAGTTCCTTTCATTTTTTTCGTTCCCTTCTTTCTCTCTTTGTTTCCTTCTTTCTTCCCTTCTTTCGTTCTTTCCATGCCTTCCTTTGTTTTACAGTGACAGCTGCATACGAAACCCCTCCGGGTAAACAGTGCCCCTTCAGTCATGATGTCTGTGCACGCATGTAGCGCTACAGAGCCGACAAAAGGCAGCAGATGAACGGGTCGTATTTGGTCGTCTCTGCCGTGCTATATTCGTGCCCAGATATCATAATGAATCTACTAGTCCAGCAGAAAGTTTCGCCGACCTTCAGTTACCTTCATATATTACCATTCCTGCATTGCACATCAACGTTAAACTGTTCTGGGGACTGTTCTGTTTGTCATCCTTCTGTCGTTCGCATCTGTCGCACGGGTGACGCGCGGTCCGCTGATGCCAGCGATTTCCGAGGACTATTGTCCATCGAACAGGAGCAGAGGCGACAGCTGGTGTCATATGAATGAATGTTCTGCGCATCAGTAATCATACCCGACGCTCACCTTCCTTCCTTTACTTATTTTTCACGGGGCTGCACAGAATAACTGAGATCAATACTATGTTTAGCGCCAACGAACAAGTGGTGCATCAAGCAATAGTGCTTAGACTAAACGTCAGGGACGCGTTTCCCTCTTGTCCGTAGCAGGCCGCAAAAATATTATTGCTTTGAGCGTTTCTCTTCTGCGTACTTTCTGTGTATACATTGTGTTTTTACTTTCAGTGTTTGCGCATTCTGTTTGCATTGCTCCAGTACTCTGCGCGTTTTTTTTCTTTCTATTTTTCTCTTTGGGGGGGGGGGGGTGTCATTGTTCTTGCGTGCACTTTTTGTGTGCGCTCCGTACTCTTTTATGTGGCCGCTTCGCGTACAGTACACGAACAAAGTTTGTGCACTCCATATGGTGGTCCAATTTCTATGGAGGCGAAATTCTAGAGGCCTGTGTATTGTGCGATGTCAGCGCACATTAAAGAACCACAGGTGGTCGAAATTTCCGGTGCCCTTCACTACGGCGGCCCTCATGGTCTGAGTCGCTTTGGGACGTTAAACCCCAATAAACCAATAAACCAATAAACCAAACCATACTATTCCCCACACCCACTTGATATAAACTTTTTTTTACCTAACGTGTACTCCTTGAGTGCATTTGTTTGCGTAATAGCAGAGTCCCTCAATACTCGTCTTTTGATAGTGTTCTTTTCACCGCGAAGCTCAGCTTACTACGTGGTTCTGTAAACTGCCACTACAAAGGCTTTGTACGATGTCTGCACGTCGCTGTGTGCCTCCATCTGACTGCCACGTATATACTACATTCTCAGGAACGAAATGCGAACTGCCACAACACGACGATAGAAATAACGGCACAAGGAGACGCGCATAGCAACAAATTTCCCGCGCTGCCTAGTTTCACCAACAGATGGCGCTTGCGTTGTGACGCGAACAAAGCGTTGCCGGCACCTTTGTCCTCAACTCCCCGACGCAAGCGATATTCCACAGGGGACGGCTCAACCTTCAATGCGAACTATGCGTTAACGAATGCGGACTGTGCTTGCGAGGCCGACGTGTACGGCCGACCAGCTGCGAAATCGTCCACATCGCCTGCTCGAAAACTGAAAGTTTAATTCGCGACCCGCGGATATCGTATTCTACAATATGTCGCGCTCAACGGTCGACTTTAACTGGCATTGGTTGGGCGCTAACCTTCTTGTGGTTTCTAATCTGAATTTTAAGGCGAAAGCCTTTAATGGCTCATGCTGTCGTCCGTTAGCAGAGGGTGTCACACCTTAGGCAGCGTTTAACTTGTGTTAACTCGGGAACTAAAAAAGATAGGAGAAAACGAGTGGTTTCTTCAGATAGACGAGGAAAGAATGAACCTATAAAACACGTTTCATGACTGCAGAGTAATTAGTTAATTAATTATAGTCAAAAATATCAAAATTGCGTCGAAATAACGCAGACGTCGATATAGCCACGGGAACGGTGTCACGTCACATCCACCGGAAGTCGTCACGACATAGTGAAAATTGTCACAGAATGGTCGGAAAAACACCGGATTTGTGTCAAATTAGATGCAAAAATGTGTAATTAAGCGTAATTAACACTTCAGATACCCAAAAGATGTACCGGGTCAGTTCTGAAAGTAGTAGGACTGGTTTTTTCCTGGGCGAACGGGCGGACGAGAGGTGGTCTGCGCGTGCAGGGTCGTTGAAGGGGGATATTGGGAATACTGGGGAAAATCGGCAGTCGGCTCTCGGACGTTGAAGGGAGGCGGTCGCTTGTACTGTGAACCCCTGTCGAAACGTCTCGTCACGCAGAATCGTCGAGCGTTTAGTGGATCAGAGATACGCGATCAAATTTTGAGTAAATCTTGGTAAAACGGGCAAAGAGACTCACAACATGATTAAGGAGGCCTACGGTGACGCTTCCATGGGTAGATCAGGTGTTTTTTGAGTGGCACAAGCTTTTCCAAGAAGGTAAGGAAAAAGTGGAGGAAGACGACCGCTTCAGACGCCCTTCGACCAGCAAGACCAACGAAAATGTGTAGCGAGGGAAACATTTACTTAACATTGATCGTAGAATGAGTATCAGAATGATTGCTGATGACTTGAACCTTCCTCAAACCCAAGTTTTTGAGATCGTGACAGAAAACTTATCCATGAGGAAAGCGTGCGCGAAGTTGGTGCCGGGAGTGTTGTCAGAGGAGGAAATGGTCAACCGGTAGGATCTTCTTCATCATGTGAATGAGGACCCCGATTTTTTGCCCAGCACAAGGCGGCAACGCTGCCTCAGCCCCCCTACAGCCTCGACTTGGCCCCGCCAGACTTTTTTCTATTCCCGAGATGAAAATCGACGCTCGAGGGGAAACATCACAGATCGGTAGAGGTGGTTCAACAGGCCGTGACGAGGGAGCTAAACAGCATTCCGGTCCAGGCGTTCCTGGAGGCGTACGAAAACTGTAAAACTCATTGGCAGCAGCGTGTAGGTGCGGAAGTGTGCTACCTTGAAAAATTGTAATCGTTTGTACTATTCTCTTGAATAAATTTTGTTTAAAAAAATGAGTTGTCCTGCTACTTTCAGAACAGACCATGTATAATTTGGGTATTGATATAGCCACGGGAACAGTGCGACGTTACACCCACCGGAAGCCGTCACGGCATAGTGTCCTCGGCTCTCGCCTCTCAACGCTTCAGTTGCCAAAGTGTGCTCGCAATTTTTTTCTCGATATACTATGAAATGCAAGGCGCTCGAACCGGTACTGAAATATTTCAATATCCTCAATGTTTATAGTTATCATTCTTTGTCTTCGTTCTTTTTTCGTTCTGGCTCTGATTTCTCTTGAGCTAGAGCTATAGCTCTTAAAGAAAACCAACTTTCCCAGCTCGTCATTTCCGCGGTTCCGAAACCGTGCTTGGCGGTAACGCCAAGTTAACGACGCCAAATGCGTCCCCGGGAAACTCTTCGCACTACAGCAGTACTGTTACTTAAAACTCCCTAATGGGCTTTCATTTAAGGAGCGCCTCGCTTACGTCACCGCTGATAATTAACCATAACACTAAGTCCTTAAATGTGAAGAGGAAAGACGAGTGACAATTAAATCAAGGCCCAAGAGATACCGTTGCGGTAAGCTGACAACCCGAGGCCAGCCACGTCTGCCAGTGGAAAGAAGGGTGCTGGAGGAGCACCTTCCCTCCCTTTCCCCAGAAGCCACCTCACATTTTCATTACCGCAAAACCAAAGTAATTAGACTGCAGCAGAATTAATTGCGGGCCGTTTTGACTTAGCTGTCGAAGCATCATCCAATGTCGCCATTATTGCAGGAACGGAAATTCTCGGACGAGCCTAAGTTTCCAAATGCGGCTCATACATTCGCAATAAATTATGCGACGACTGTTGTTTTTTTTTTTTTTCGTTTTAGAAAGAGAGAGAAAGGGCGGCGGCGTAATTAATTCCAGACAGGACATCCCTGGATTGTGACATAACAGAAGAACTTGTTGCTGAGCTAGCCGGTACATCCTTGCGGAAAGCAAAATCTCTGTTGTGTTTCCCAATTAGCGCCAGAATATTCTTCCTAAGCTCGCGGACTCATAAAGCTTACGTAGCTGTCATACAGGGAAGCGGAACCACTTATTATATTAGCAGGAAAAGAAAAATGTCTATACCATGTTCGAAAATTCGGTGTACTGGAGGTCGACGTGTTCGCCACCATAGCAGCAAATTTTCTATCACAGTGAGCAGAAAAACAAGGCAAACAAATCAAGGGTCTAATTCTGGGACCAAGCATTGCTTCAGAAGCAAAGCTTTTAAGCGCTGCAGCTCTTTGACTGAACGTTCATATAACTAGAATCACAGGAGAAGCTGCGGTGAAAAGGCTTCCAATTCATATCGCGAAATGTATAGGGTTTTTTATAGGTGCTGGCACGAGGTCAGCATGTTTACGACGGTTCAACACATACGGCGTTCTCTGTTCCGTAAGAAAGCCTAGGCTGAATACGAGGTACATGTGCTTGAAACTTGTAAAGTGCTCCCTTCAGTGGAAGGAATTACGGCTTGCGCGAGCTACTGAGCAACCTTTCAAGGTAGCGTAGCTCTAACTATAAACTGGTCCTCTTAGCAACAAGCCTTCGGAGGCCTAAACCGCGTTTTGTTTGTTTATTTCATTGCAATTTTTTTAATGTGATGAAACTTAGATGTGCTTAAATGAAAAAAAAAAATGTTACATTCTGAAACTTTTGATATGACTATTCCAGTAAAACGCGTATCATGTCTGTACGGCTGATATGGCAGCCGTACGGCACAGGCGGATTTTGTACAAGCAAATCATACGTAAAGTTAGAAATTCATATAGGCGATGTGAAAATCGTTAAGAAATTGCACACATAGGACATGGAAACGTAATTTCGATGTCATATGGATTCTGCGTTCTCACAATTTCATATCGGCAGCTAGCGGAGAACGTTTCAGTAAGACTTTAACGACATCTAAAAGAACAAAGCTGGCACCGTCAAGTCCTCGCACACAAACGATGATTCGGAACGCAATTCGCATAACAGAGAGATCGCATACGAGACCGATGGAGTCGTGATATGTACAGATGCACAGACCGTACCCATTTCCTAGATTGTAAAATATCGCGCACACCAAGATTAATCCATAAGTCGCAATTAGTTCTTAGTACGCACACAAACACGCACTCCAAATACACACACCAAAAGCAATTCCTGGTCAAGGAGTTCACACAGACAGATCGGACTTATTTCATACGTTTTAGAAACGAGTCATTTCCATGAATTTGCAGCTCACTACGACAGGGAACGACGTCGTGTTACTGAGCTTCTCCCGAAATTAAATCTATCCTGCCTTCGCAAGTTCCCTGCAGTATACTCTTCCACGAAGTGTTAGTTCCTGTAAAAGACGTTCCGTAGCTGTGTAACAGCAATTATTGATTTTTTTTTTCAGTTTTGTTTTACTTTGTTCCTGCCACACATGGCCCTCAACCAGAAAAAAAAAAGAGAATCATTTCTTCGCACAGTTTAAGCTTCGTTTTATTTTTCTCTCTTCATCGGCCCTCATCTCAAGAGGGGTTGAAAGGCGAGCAAAGTGGAAAATATGTCATGCTTCCAATTTTTTTTTTCATTATAGCATAACTGAACAAACAGAGCACGTTTTCTTCATTTATTTTGTCACTAAGATATTTACCTAAGACGGGGCTGGGGCTCGAGGGGCGCCTGACGAAGCCCATATGCCACCTGCTACATTATCAACAAACTAACGTGAAGTTACTCTAAGAGCGCGGCCAGCCGTCGTTGCTCAGTGTAAGTAACCACAGGGGAAAATAAAATAGAATGTAGTCTAAGTAGCGGGAAGAGAACATAATAAATAAAGATACACAATTGAAAAGACGAAATCACCCATGGCAACTAGAAAACGCACGATAAATTTAACAAAGGAATGAGATTCAAGTTGAGCACAATACACATGCAGCATAATACGCTACGTCAAACCCCAAGCTTTTCTGTTTTTGTTTTCGGGAAACCGCAAATAGGCCATATATTCCGATCAAGTCAGAAAATTCAGTTATGTGTAAAATGCATACATTACTAGTCTGCAAATTTGGATCGCAGATACGAACAGAAAAGCCCTGGTTGTTCAAAAAGGTGTTGGAACATCCTAGGATGGAGGGTATTTTAATGAGATGAATAAGCAACGCTGCTACAAAGGATGAATCTCTTACAGTCGTTTTTGAAGGCGCGAAAGGCTTCAGTGAAGTTTACATGCGTGTCTTTTCGGATGAGCATATCGGTAATCTGGAAGTATAGAGTTTGACAGCCATAATTTTTTCCAACTACTAGCATCTTTCATCACCGATATTTAATAGCGTTCAATTTCGCTCTGTATGTGGGCATGTTATAAACTCGATTCCCATGCATCCATTCAATCGACTTGAATAACTCGCCTGCCACTAGCATATTCAATTATATAAAAGGTGGTTGAGTTTTTAGTTTCCATTTTTCCTCTCCATAACTTCCTAATAGACATAAAACTTAGGGAATTAGAATCAGATGTGTCCCAAACTAAAATACTATAGCATATTCTAGAAAAGAAAAGAGCATAATACAACGTCCACTTAAGCCACGACGGAATCGAGAGTTGAATTCTCCAGAGATAACTTGTAACCCGTGAAAGATTGGCCTTAATCTTATTGCCGCCACGGTGGCTCAGTGGTTATGGTTGCTGAGAATTCATTAAACCAAGTATTTTGTCACCCCAGTCTCACATGAAGCTACAGGTGTTTGGACGAAGGAGAATTTTTTCGGTAAAAGTTGATGCAATGAATCCCGGTTTAATTCAAACCGCCCGTTTATTCAAACCGACACTTTGGTCCTGTCAACGTCACGTGTATTCGGTAATCCAGTTCCCCTCACTCTCAACTCCAACCTGGCCGCGGCGGTTGAATTTCTTTGGAGGAGAAATTCGAGGCCCGTGTACTGTGCGACGTCAGTGAACGTTAAAGAACCCCAGGTGTTCGAAATTTCCGGAGCCCTCCACTACGGCGTCTCTCATAGCCTTAGTCGCTTTGGGACGTTAAACCCCATAAACCAACCAACCAACCAACCTGGCGGGGATGCAGTGTGAGAGGACAACGCCTACGACGACGATTACACAACACAACGTTATCTGTAGAACAAAAGATGGCGCTCGAAACACCGATAAGGAGTAACTTCAGCAGAGATACACATATAACGGTAGCGTAACGGAGAATCAGAAAGATAACGACCCATCTCAGAACTCAATGGATCAGCTAAAATGTAACCCTTCACGTGCAACAAGCGCTGCGTAGTGGAGTTCCTGACTCCATTGTCGCACATAACATCCTACCGTCAAGCCCAGCTATAAGTCCTGTTACATAGTTGAAGGGGAGACCACACGTGCTGGAGGTGGTGAAAAAGCCAGCTGCGAATGACAACACGTGGAGAACTGAGCATTGACGTCATACGCGGAACAAAGAACAGTCAATGTCGCCCTGACAACAGAACCGGAAAAGACGGGGGAGAATGTGAGGGAGAGGGTGGGGGCAAAGAGGAGAAGATACTGGAGGCTGAAATGCGTTGAGAGACGCACAGCCCGGAAAGGCGGCCGGAAATGAAAAACGTGACCCGGGCTGCGACAATAAACCGGAAGTGGAAAGACGCCCGCTGCCAAGTTCTGACGTCGCCCGCAGGAGGCTAGGTCGCGTTCGAAACTAGCGCAGTGGTGCTATGGACGCCTAGATAGAAGAAAAGCAGCAACAGCGAAGGAGACGAGAAATATGGGATTCTAATTAAGTATGCAGCACCTACTAGGCTAGCAACATACCTTGCTGGGGTGCTGCACCCAAGTGCAGCACTCAAGTTAGGTACGAAAGTGTTCCTATACAAAACTCAACAGTGGGTAAGGTGACATGTTCCAGTATTATCACCAGTGTTTGCCGTGTGTCTACATTATGTAAGCAATATTTTCTCACATAAGGTTCCGGCATGAAGGTGGAATAAATACAAGATTCTAATTAAGTATGCAGCACCTAATACAGTAGCAACATACCTTACTGGGTTGCTGCACCCAAGTGCAGGACTCACGTTAGGTAGGAAAGTGTTCCTATACAAAATTCAACAGTGCGTAATGTGGCATGTTGCAGTATTATCACCAGTATTTGCCGTGTGTCTACATTATATAAGCAATATTTTCTCACATAAGGTTCCGGCATGAAGGTGGAATAAATACAAGATTCTAATTAAGTATGCAGCACCTAATACAGTAGCAACATACCTTACTGGGTTGCTGCACCCAAGTGCAGGACTCACGTTAGGTAGGAAAGTGTTCCTATACAAAATTCAACAGTGCGTAATGTGGCATGTTGCAGTATTATCACCAGTGTTTGCCGTGTGTCTACATTATATAAGCAATATTTTCTCACATAAGGTTCCGGCATGAAGGTGGAATAAATACAAGATTCTAATTAAGTATGCAGCACCTAATACAGTAGCAACATACCTTACTGGGTTGCTGCACCCAAGTGCAGGACTCACGTTAGGTAGGAAAGTGTTCCTATACAAAATTCAACAGTGCGTAATGTGGCATGTTGCAGTATTATCACCAGTATTTGCCGTGTGTCTACATTATATAAGCAATATTTTCTCACATAAGGTTCCGGCATGAAGGTGGAATAAATACAAAATTCTAATTAAGTATGCAGCACCTAATACAGTAGCAACATACCTTACTGGGTTGCTGCACCCAAGTGCAGGACTCACGTTAGGTAGGAAAGTGTTCCTATACAAAATTCAACAGTGCGTAATGTGGCATGTTGCAGTATTATCACCAGTGTTTGCCGTGTGTCTACATTATATAAGCAATATTTTCTCACATAAGGTTCCGGCATGAAGGTGGAATAAATACAAGATTCTAATTAAGTATGCAGCACCTAATACAGTAGCAACATACCTTACTGGGTTGCTGCACCCAAGTGCAGGACTCACGTTAGGTAGGAAAGTGTTCCTATACAAAATTCAACAGTGCGTAATGTGGCATGTTGCAGTATTATCACCAGTATTTGCCGCGTGTCTACATTATGTGAGCAATATTTGATCAAATTTGGTTCCAACATAAAGGTGGAATAAATACAGGATTCTAATCAAGTATGGAGCACCTACTAGACTAGCAACATACCTTGATGGGGTGCTGCGCCCAAGTGCAGGGCTCACGTTAGGTACCGAAGTGTTTCTATACAAAATTCAACAGTGGGTAATGTGGCATGTTCCAGTATTATCACCAGCATTTGCCGCGTGTCTCCACTATGTGAGCAACATTTGCTCACATAAGGTTCCGACATAATGCTGGAACTTGACAACTTATATTCAGAATTTTCCGTCCCTGGGCATTACACGGAATTAATGCCTGGCATCCAATATTCTCGTCACTGGGCAGCAAGCGACTGCGCAAAAAACGAGAACGAAGATGAGACACATACGATGGCGCCGACTTTCAATGAATGATGGTTGAATGTCGAAGCCATTGTGTGTTTCTCATCTTCGTCTTCATTCCAGAGCATTGCGCAGTCTCAAGTGTACACGTTGAGGCAACCAGGCAAAAGAAAGAAAGAAGGAAAGGAAGCAAGAAGAAAAGAAAGAAAGAAAGAAAGAAAGAAAGAAAGGAAGCAAGAAAGAAAGAAAGAAAGAAAGAAAGAAAGAAAGAAAGAAAGAAAGAAAGAAAGAAAGAAAGAAAGAAAGAAAGAAAGAAAGAAAGAAAGAAAGAAAGAAAGAAAGAAAGAAATGAACAAGGAATGAGAGAAATCAACAAAGGAAGGAAGGAATAGAGAAGAAAAGAGAGACAAAAAAGAAACAAAGCAAAAATCAAACCAAACAAAAAACACGAAAAGAAAGGAAGTGAAAAAGGAAAGGAATATAGAAAAAAGAAGGAGGAAAGAGGGAATGAGAGAGAAAACGAAAGAAAAACGGAACCTGAAACAAATTCAATCATCAAATCGATTTCTTCCTCAAAGTGTGACTGCGTTAAGGTGCGGTGTTTAGCACTTCCTTAACTTCCTTCGTCAGCTCAACCCCAACCAGACAGAATTTTGCCGATACTTTTCTTTTAAAACAAGAACAAGCGCCTATCCTATTTGCATTTCTCGTTCCCTCAAGCAAGTGACGACAAGCGCTGCTTTGGGCAGAGCTGAAATCTAGCCCCGGAAACACGTACCTCAACACAAAACCCGCCGTGACCACAACCCCAGGTCCCACGGAGGCCATATACGCGGTCCAAGCCGGGAAACTCGGGCGCATACGTAATTAAGGCGCGAATAAAAAAGGAAACACAGATAATTCGAAGCGTATGCAGAACAAAACCGCTCTGCTCCAGGCCCAAATTCGTTCACCCGCGCGCGCCAATTTCCCACGACGGAAGAGAACTGCGCAGCACTCCGCTGATGTTAACAGGACCACAGAGGCACGCGATAGTCAGACCTCACCCCTGGAAATAAGAACAAAAAAAAACAGAAAACTTCCAAGCTGCCTTCAGTCTGTCTAGCTTCCTAACTCTTCCTGTACATTCGTGAACCTTAGCCCTTGGGTTGCTCGTGGGTGGTCGCTATTATAACACGGTGGAAAAAAAAGAAACATAAAACATGTAGAAAAGAAGTAAAAGCGACTGCCAGACGGAGGCTCTTTCCACTAATTGCGCTGACGCCCAGAGTTCTGGCCCACTCTGCATACGCCCACCAGGGTGGGTTTAAGAGCTGCCCAAAATCCAGGCTCAACCTTTCTTTGCTTTTATATCCGCGTAGCCTGCTGTAAAAGCCGTCAGACTTGGAAGGCTGCTTTGAAGCTATGTGCTGTGCTCGAAGCTTAATATAAGTATATACCTACAAGCTTGTTATCGTCCCGGTGCCGACATATGAGAAGCTTGATCCATTCCAGGTCGCTGTATGAAGCTCCCGCTATTTTTTCTTTTTTCGTTTCTGTCTAGCTGAGATTCCGGTGGACGTTCCTTTTGTCGTTGATGCTCTCGTTCGCCTTATTTTTAGTAATATCGACGTCCCTTGTTGCGGTTGACCGTTAATTAGTGCGAGCAATACAGACCAGACACTACGCTGCACACCGTCGCACCGTCTATGGCATTCACCGAGAGAAGGTGAAGGGAGAGGGTGAGTTGGGGGTGAGAGGGAGGGGAAAGGCGTACTAGAGAAGAGAGAAAGTAGCGTGAAGCGCTCAAGCCAGCACGAAAAAGAACTATAATCGGATACAGCTAAGTCTGCAGTGAAGCTCCGCCCACATTCAGCCTCCGCCCATCGAATTCCTCCACGACGAAAAAATAGTTGCTTAAACGTTTCTTAGCACAGCGCAAGCTTAGCACAAGAGAAAACTTATGAGTTCTAGAATTTTTAAACGTGGATGGCCAAACATTAAAAAATTGACTTCGTTTACTGCTGCGATTGGCCAGCGGAGTAATACAAGACTCCGCGGACCGCGGCCCAGTGTTAGCAACTGCTGTTTTTGTAAGTTGCATCCTATTATAGTAGAGGTTTAACGATTGTTAAACCTGGCTATTTTCATTTTTTTATTTGCCCAGAAAGCATCCTAGAAAGGTACCACAGCTAAAGGCTGTTAAAACAGCCTGACGAGTCCGAGGAACCCTATCCATTGGCAGAAGGCGATACAGCCCACCTTAGTTAAACAGCAAGGCAGAAACAATAACGTGGCAATTAACAGCAATAATTAAGCTACAGTATGCAAATAATTGTACACAACTTGAACGACATAAAAGCATATATGAAAAAATAGCAAAAATGTACAGTTGACAATGAAAAGTGTATTTGTAAAATGTGCTTAAAATGTACAACTTAACCGGTAAGAATAAAATGGGGTAAACTATCTAGGACACAATTCACTTCAAAATATACAAAAGGTAGTCACGGAAACAAGATGTGTTGGCTTTTGTGCCATTTTGTATTTATTTAGGATATATGGCAAATTATACTGCAGTGTCAGAAATTTATAATCATTGCGAATGCTTCGAGTGAATCAAGCTTCGGTATTTCGAGTAGGTGCGCGGACCTGATTTGATAATAAACATGCAGTATGTCTAAAATTTTTTTTGAAGTCGTCAGAGGAAAAATGAGCGTAAGCGAAAGCTCTATTAAGCATGGTTACGCATGGTTTGGCGCTGCAGTCGGTCCGGCGCGCGCCTCATTCATGGCGAGACTGAGCTACTCAGCGCCACCGAAGCAGCTGTTACACCCTCCGCTGGTCACGTGGTACAGCAGCGGCGCGGTCCGAACGAGCACAGCTGCGGCGCAGTCACGTGGCATGACGTCACTTGCCACACCTCCGCTCCGCCGGCTCAAGGTCAAACGCGCACCAAACTTGACCTTGTGAGTTGTGTTGCGAAGAGTAGAGCTTTCGCTCTAAAAAAACAAAGGTCCTATAAGTCTCAGGGTGGCTACGCAAAACCTGAATTGTTGAATGTGCAGCAAACCTTCTGCGTAGCTTTAGTAGAGCTATCTTGCAGACCAATCAGCCGTGGCAGCCACAATCCTCGCATCTAAGCGTCCATTCCCTCCTCATCATCAGCGGTAACATTTAAGATGACATTAAGAGAGTACAGTACGTGTGATGCCGACTCGACGCGGCATCACACCAATTTTCCAAGTCAATGGCGAAGCATACAGAATCCTCTCCGCTCACACAAAAAACCAACTCTGTCTTTCGTACTCTTCTCTCCATCCGTCGCTGAAATCACTCAGCGATCAATTCATTAATATAAGCCAACGAAAAGAAAGTGCAACTAGCTCCCCCTGACCAAGGAAATATGAAACACACAATCCAAGCATCTAATCCCCAAAGCGCTTCCTTCCCATCTGCGGTGACAGGCGGCGCGGCCGTCTCCGGCCTGTTGCGCGCAGGAAATGAAACGGCGCGGCAGACAGAAAAACCTGCCGCTTCCGGCCCGTAAGCGCGTTCACCGGCCGCACGGCTATGCGGGCTTTGACGCGCAGCGGTCGATATTAATTAGTGCTGCTGCCTCCGACGCCGCATGCAGCGCGCACTTCTGCCAGGGAGACCTGTGGCTGCCGCCGCAGAACTGGATTGCGCCACGTGTACAGAGAAAAAGTCAAAGGTCACAGACGGCCAGGCCACTGCCGGTAGGGGCACATGGCAATCAAGTCTTGGTATACATATTTATATATGGAACGACGAAAGGCTCGGTCATGGTCATTGCAGCCCGACAGACAGACACCGGAACATTTCCTTCAGACAAACCAACTTCTTGATATACAGTTTAATCTCGCTGTGACGAACTTGAGGCCCAGCGATTACTTCGTTACAGCCGTAGCTTCCTTATAGCCCGTGTTAACCCAGCTTCCAAAGGGAATCGTCATTGCTTCGTTATATCCAATATTTCGTTCGAAACCGTTTCTTTATAACGAGATTCGATTGTAGCTTAACCACCGCTCAAAATATACTGGTGTGTACCCAGATGAAGAGTCTGCACAATTATACAGGTTTATTCGTTATAACCAATATTTCGTTATAACGATGTTTAGCTCAGCCTCTGCTCAAAAAATACTGGTCCTGTACACAGATAAAGGGTCTGCACTAGTATAGAGGTCTTCAAGACAACTCCTTGAGGGGCGAGTTGGGAGGTTTCATAAGAAGTATTAAAAGGTGTAAAACACACACACACACGCAAGAGGAGACAAAGGAATAGACGCTTTGAGCACAAGATGAAAAAAATTCCAGGGGTGAACTGAAGTCTGCTTAGGTGAAGTAATGTGAAGGCATTTCTCTTACTGCTGCCGGTTATGTTGCTGCGTTTTCCTTTCTTAGCGCCTTTGCCGTTTATATGTCGTGTTCTGGCTCTGACTTCGGTTCTACCATATCCAAAGACGTGGGTCCCGTTGCTAGAGCGTCTAGTAGGCACGCCGAAATACTAATTAATTATGTAATTCATCAATTCGATTAAGTTACCGATCAAGTTGAGAAGTAACTGACCAAATTAGCCATTTAAGTAATCATTTTGATGACTTAATTATTCACTCATGCTAATTACATAATTATTTAATAAATCATTCTATTAAATAATTGATGATGGAGAGTTCGTGCGGACACGCTCTGCCGACAAGTCTTGTACTCGTCACTAATGAGACAAGAAATGCGCATTAAAATGTTTTCGCATTAAAAAACAACAACATGACCGTATACGCACACAAGAAGTCATTTACATAGTACAGAGGCAAGAAAATTAATAAAATAAAACAAGACACAGAGGGAACACAAGACGTGTGTGTCAACAAAGGTTAAAAGCCGTCTGTTTACACACGCACGACAATAAGAAGCCTGAAGGGGCGAAGAGGCAAACAAAGGTCTGCAGGCGGGTACAAGGGCGATGTGAACTCTGAATAAGAAGGGAGTAAAGCTGTCCCCTAGCGCACTACCTTTTTATCAAGGAATGAGCTCGTCGACAGCTTACTTCCTTCTTATTCCCATGTAGGCGTACCTAGATAGCTTCTAGATAGCAACAACGGCTAAAAAAAGTCTAAGCACGAGTAGAAATGACAAAAATAGCTAAAAACGTCTCAGAGACGTACATGCAAAGCGATATTTAGAGAAAAGCCCATGTGCGATTGCAGGAGAAAGTAAGGTCGGCACACAGAGGCCCCTACGCGAGTGGAGAAGCCATAAGAGGCCCGTGCACGAAAACAAAGGTAAAGCCAGACCTGGAGCGTTGCCTTAAACGTCCTATGGGCTTACCCCAGCAAGACCGCCAGGCTTACACGTCACTGAAGGCTTAAGCCCAGCGAGCTGTATACCCGAGGGACAGAGGGACGATATAGGCGCAGTCCGTTTACTTGTACGTACCCTATAGCTATAAGGGTCTTGAGCACGCGGGTCGCCAGGCCTTACCGCGCGGTCCATGGTCCTAAGCGGTTTAGCCATTGTTCCGGGCGAGCCTAAGCCGTTAGCCATTAGTTGCCCCCTCGCAATATTGAGCCGTAAATATTTTGCCGACGTCCCGTAGTCCGTGCCTGCATCGATAGTTAGCTTTTCATGATAAGGATCTAGAAACTTTGAATACGAAAGAAAAAAAAAGCTGAAAAAAAGGCTTTCTTAGAGAATTCAGTGACCTTTTGCGTCGGAGTTTTAGGTTTTTAGAGCGTAGCTCTTACGCGCCCGTTCCTGCGTTCGGCGTCGTAGTCGGTGCCGTTAGCAACGGTGTAACATGCCACCTGACAGTGTGCAAGCGTGTGACAGGTGTCGTGTTGACAGGTAGTAGAAGAGCGAAACGCCACCTGCCACGGCGAGACAGGAGGAATGGACAACCGGAAGGTGGCTGCCACGGGAAGATCCCGGAGGGTGGCTAGGAGCGTAACAGGCTGCACTTAGGGCAGCATGCAATAAAATTCAGGGGGCACTTTGACGATTTAAAGCGGGCGAGGCGAAAGTCTTGCCACGCAACTTTGGTTGCTCGGCCGTAGGCACACACGAGGCGGCTACGGGGCGACTTGGATTCCCTAGTCATCACTAATTAGTCAAGACTGGTTAATGACTATCTACTCATGATTGGTTATTGACTAACTATTCTAGATTGGCTAATGTCTAACTAGTCATGATTAATTAGTTGGTGACTAACTAGTCATGATTGGTTATTGACTAACTATTCTAGATTGGTAAATGACTAACTAGTCATGATTGGTTATTGACTAACTATTCAAGATTAGTAAATGACTAACTAGTCATGACTAATTAGTTGGTGACTAACTAGTCATGATTGGTTACTGACTAACAATCCATGATTGGTTAATAACTAGTCATGACTGCTTAATGATTAACTAGCCATGACTGGTTAATGACTAACTAGTCATGACTGGTTAATTACTAACCAGTCATGGCTAAATAGTCATGACTTGCGACTAGTAATGACTAGTTGAGGCTTTCACTTGAGATGTAACGGACGAACGTAGTCATGGCCGCGAATGAGCGCTTAAAGGCTTTCGCCTTAATAAAGCACTGAGAGGAGCCTGCGCTAATCCTCAGCGGCGTCATCGTACTATTTTCAAAGATTCTAGTGAAAAAAAGAGACACATAAAAGGCGAATCACTAAAAACTTTTTCGGAGTGCCTGTTCAAGCCCATAGTGACGGCATTCGAAGGCGCAGGCTCCTTTCCCAAGCCGTGCAACCTGGGAAGCTGAGCACCAGAACGGGCGATGCCTTGTACCGGTATGAAAAAGCCGGTGAGTAACTGGCCGGCAGCGAGAGTCAAAGCCACCACCTCGTGAAGCCAAGGCGGCTACTCTACGCCGATGTAAAACAACTCGGTACATCTGAGGACCGTAAACTTACAGATGTTTCCAAAATATGTGCTCGTGTAGCCATCATAGAGCCGGTTAGAAGAACGTGACCCAGAAGAACAGCTGTTGTCAGGTATGTAGGTCCGTGTTTCTTGCCCTTCGCAGACTTATGGCTGGCTATCAAGAGGCGTTGCCATAATGGTTGCATACACGGATAGCAAGAGTGTGGGAAAGGTGTGCCTGGAAGTGGCCACGTGGTGTGGCCACGTGCGTGGGAGTGACCACGTGAGATCCACGTGGCGCTTCTGTCGTCACGAAGCTGCGGAGAGAGCAGGGAGATAAATGTATTCCACTCACCCTTTAAAGATTCGAAGAGCTGAGGTCGCTACAGAAGACGCTCCACACAGCCCCCGGCTATGGGACGTTTGGTCACATGTGAACGAGGCTCCACGGCTTTGGAGAAGGCAGCACCAGCCGGGCCGGCAGGAAGTGCTGCATGAAAGGGTTAGAGAAATAAGACTCTATTCTTCATCACCTTCATCACTCATTACTCGGAAAGTAGCGCGAAGGACATTACATCAGAGGAGGAAGGGGCAGATGGTTGTTCAGCGATCATAGGCACATGCAGGAAAAGGCAGATGATTCACAAAATCAAAAAGTAAAATAACCGCGACCATCAAAGCGGCAGCAAATCAAAATATCCGGGTAAAAATCAAAATAGTCGAATCAAAAGCATGTGGAAATACGAACTAAATAGGACACACTGTACACTCTAGACACGAATACGCCTATATAGGAGTAAAATGAGTAAGCCGTCCTCTAGGACACTCCGTTTTATAAAACAGAGTGCGCTAGAGGATATGTTTACTTCCTTTTTACTCTTTTATGTTTAGAGTGTAATAATGCAGGCCAATCGGATTACAGTACTGGGTGATCTAGGAAGGATCCGGAGCACAAAAATTGCACTTGATAGTTTAAACGTGCACTGAAGAGGAATCTGAACTCGCATTTTTACCGCTGGAACTCGATCTACACGTTGAGAGCATTCTTGGAAACTTCGAATTATTGCCCTGTGCGGCCGATTTCCCCAATTTAAATCCGATTAAAAGTCTCGGCTCCCGCCTTTTTTTTTAATTTCTCGCAGACGGTGGGAGGAGTCAGCCCACCTTTCAACCAGTCCCGTGGCGGCTTGCCGCTCTGCTATCGGCGGAGTGATACGTAGTGAACGGCGAAAGCAAGGAGTACACGCATATTTTCATTTCCGTGGGCCTAATTTGCAGCTATGTAGTCTCTGACTTGATCGATTTATTCACGAAAACCTAAAAAACAAAATATAAGCGAAAGCAAAGCCGCCACGCGACTGCCTGAAAGGCACTCCATAGTTGGTCGACTCCTCCCACTGTCTGCGGGCAGTTAAAAAGAAAAAGGCGGGAGCCGAACGTTAATCCGATTTAAATTGGGGAAATCGGCCGCACAGGGAAATAATTCGACATTTTCAAGAATGCTGGGAACGTGTAGATCGAGTTCCCGCGGCAAAAAGACGAGTTCAGATTCCTCTTCAGTACACCTTTAAGCAGTTAATCAGCAACTGCCTGAACCTGAAAAAGTTAGTATCAATTACATTGTATTCGGGAAGACCATTCTTCGATGAAACAAATGCCGCATGCTCGCCTAATCAGGTATTTGCGTACGTCGTCTTTTGTGCTCCAGCATCTAGAAGGGCCCTGAACAAAATGTTGGGCGTGGTTGACAAACATACCCAGCGCGTGCAGGAGACACCCAGGCACGAGTAATAATAAACGGGGCCTACTTTATTAGCATAGAGATATCTGAGAGTCTGAGACTTGAAGCGTATAGTAGTCAAGAAAGTTAGAAGACACCCCCCACCACCTCCTCTTGCTATGTGAGCAGCATTGGCGAACAGATACGACGAAGCCGTTATTGATTCGTGTTTATCATAAAGCGTGACCTAGGAGAAGAATGTAGGTACCGAAATGTAAAAAAAAAAACACCCGACAGCAGCGTAGGGATGTTAATGAAGTTTAGAGAGGCACCAGAGATCCCTTAATTTCCTCAAAAATGCACTGCTGTTTTTTTTTACTACACGATGTATTTCAAGGCTCTTCACCCCCCCCCCCCCCCCCTTCCCATTTGTGTTTCGTTTGCCAACCGTCAAGCTACAGATTAAATGCCGCATCTATCATGCCATGGCAAATCGCCGTGTATTAGTGCATACCGTCCGAAAGGCCCAATCGAATGTTTTCTAACGGGAAAAGTTTCGTCGGTTCAAACGAAACATTCTGGAAGCTATGGGCCACCACGTTTTTCTTAAGCCCGATCACGTGTGTAGCGTTCTGCCTGTTCTGAGTTACACAGTAAAGCAAGAAAGGTTATATTCCCAGCAGACAGGGAAGATGGCGTCACCATAGCACGCTAGAGAGTTCTCACATCGAAAGGGAGTAGCAGACATGCCGGCAAAAGAAAAGCATCAACGTAATAGGTACTATCGCGCTCAATATGAGTTGCAACGCGCGGTCATCGACCGGGGCTCGTTCCGTGGTGTGCCTCCTCCAAACAGTCGCTCGGAATTCCGGGAGAAACTGCTGTTCCAGGAAACAACAGCACCCCCGCTCAGGAAAAAGTTTCTCCCAGAATTCTGAGCGACTGTTTTGAGGAGGCACACCACGGAACGAGCCCCGGTCGATGACCGCGCGTTGCAACTCATATTGAGCGCGATAGTACACAGGGCAAAACGCTTGTCTAGAAGATGTTCTGGGCATGTTACGGACTGAACACCCGATATCTAGCGATAAAATTTGGCTAAAAATGGTCTGGGTGTAAGCATGGGCTGTTAAACTTGTTAAGTTGTCATTTTTTTGCGTTCCATACTTTAAAGATCACAGGTAAGTCTCATGCAAGCACCGGAATCTATATCAAACGTACACACTCACTCAACACTGAATGAATAAATCAATCAATCAATGAATCAATCAATGATTCAATCAATCATTCAGTCAGTCAGTCAGTCAATCGATCAATCAAAAATTATTAGAAGCTATATTTGTTGAGTTGGTTAATACATACAACTCCACATACTTGAGGAGAATTAAGAGCTCAAGGCTGCGGAAAGATATTTCCTTTAAACACGCAGGGAGATCAAAGTCCAGCAACGCATACGAGAAACGCACCTGACTACAAGCCGCAATACGACATCAACTTGGAATGGTCAAAGCCATTTTTATCCTTCAGTAAGCTCAGATAATATTACAACCAGTGTGTCGAAAACCGGTCAGTTTTTTCGTCCCGCACAGAACGATATCGAAATAGACTGCCGCAAACTGAAACCCTAGAAATGTTCTTACATGCATCAACAAGCTCAAACCGACAAGCTTTTTTTATCTTCTCTAACCTTCTCCCCGCATAGGCTTAGCGGCGAGTTCAAACAGCAGCGTCAGCAGCACAATGCCGAGGGAGCGGCGGCAGCAATGCGCGGATTCCCAGCTAAAGAAATTCGAACGGCGGAATTCATGGAGGAGCCGTCGGCATTGTTATTGCCGTATGTTCTGACGTCTCCTTCGTCCTTGACTTTGCAGCCGTGCGAACGGTAGTGAAAAAAAAAAAAAACTGCACTACGTTCCACTGTATGTGCCAAGCGACAAAGCGCGTTCGAAGAACTCAGCTCGGAAGCCCATTGTTCCGCGCTGCTGCTTTCCTTCATAGCAATACGATGCAGCGCTGCGGAGGCTAGAGAGATGACGTTAGCCCATGCCCAGATTTCCTAGAAATCATCAACTAGCGCCCTCTGTCGGCCGTTAGTAACAGACACTGCGTAACTTTGTGGGAATATCTTTATTTGTAGCTGAAAGAAAACTATATATATCCTGTATTTGTACATAGTATATGTGCCGCCCTTTCCCTATCCTTCCTCCTATCGCTCCCCCCTTTCTTTCCCTCTCCCTGTCCTCTCCCTGTGCATTTATTCCCGCTTGCCGCAGTTCAGGTGCTTCAGGTTTCGATGGCAGATGCCGCGGCTAGCAACATCTGTTCCTTCGATTTTTATTCTCATTTATTTATTTATTTATTTATTTATTTATTTATTTATTTATTTATTTATTTATTTATTTATTTGAATACCCTCAGGGCTCGAAGGCATTAGAGGGGAGTGGGAAAGATATACATTGGATAAGGTACAGTGCAGGAAAAAAACAAAACAGAAGAAATTATAGCGCGGCGAAAAGCGAGAGAAAAAGAAAAAAAGAAGGCAAATAATAAAAGGGGAAAAAAGAAGTGAGGCAAAAAGAAAGAACATTTCCGGCAGACAGCAATATGACAGCGAGATATTTGCGTTGCGCGAACTAACGCAAAGAAAATATAAATAATAATAATAATAATATTATTAATTTAATATCACTATTATATAGTAACAAAACTATAATTAATAATAAATAGCCACTAACAACAACAATAACTAAAAAGTGCGCTTATATGGCGCGCGAACACGTTGATACTGATAGAGTACTCTTCTTAGGTGCTGCAGAACATGACTGATAAAGTGCTTCCAGCCCGACGTGCCCTGCCAGAGGCACGGCCGAACATCTCCTGTGGAGCTGCCCTACCTTTGACGCAGTACGGGAAAGAGCACTCAAGTCCCTGGGCGGGCTTCGACCTGGAACCCTGCAGGAATGGGTCGATCCGCCATCGCACATCGGGCCATCAGACGCACTCCGGCTCTGGCGAACTTTTCTTTCCTACTTCAAGGAAGATGAAGGGCCAGGCCATCACTTCGCGGAGCCGACCTCGGGACGACACTACCTCGAGGAAGAAGTGGACACCGGTCCACCACCCGCACTCCGACCTTCACCCCCACCCCCATCCTCACCCCCACCCTTAACCACTCCCCCACCCCAACCTCCATGAAGCACCTTAGTTCTGCCGCAAGGTATCGGCCTACTAAATGCAGAAATAAAGACGTTAAAAAAAAGTGCTTCCTATACCAGTCTATACACGAATACGCTTATGTGAGAGAAAAAAAGGGAGTAAAATCCCTTAATGCACTGCTCGGTATAAATGTAGGGCGCTACAGGACAGTTTACTCCCTCTGTACTCCTTTCTATATAGAGTGTATACGCTGACGTTGACTAGTTCTGAACGCCGTAGCAAACCAGTGGGACGTACCAAATATTCAAAACGTCCGCGGTAATTTTTCGTGTTGAACGTCTTGCAACACGCTGTGGTGGCCGCGCAGACTAGACGAGTTTGTCCAGATTTTATGAGGTTGTATCGGAGACTATTCGCAAGCAATCAGAGCAGTTGACTTTCGATAATTCGAAACCGAAGTGGATCAAAAGCTTGTTCGAAAAACGCAGCGTTCGAATTAAGGAGAAGCTTTCATATTACTCTCGATGCTGACGAGATTGTTCGGACAACCGGCGGTTCGAATTAAGCGACTTCTAATTCAACCGTATTTTGCAGTAATCGTAAAGGACATAGGATTTTTATGCGCTCTAGAGGAACAATAGAGGAACAAGAGGAACAAGAGGAACAAGAGAAACCTTTTTAACACGCCGTAAGCCGGCAAGACCAAAGCATCAGTTCGATAAATGAATGGTTCTACTTAAAGGAATGTAAATAAATGAACTCAATTTAATGGCATTCCTCAGGGACACGGCAACCTGTGAAAACCACATTCATGTGTGCGTAAGCCGCGTGAGTTAAGGGTGGGGCTGCGTGACTTCATCTTTGCCACTCTTATCTGGAGTAGCCTTCCAGGTGGATAACCAGGATACAAAAATTGCAAGGACACTTTGGCAACTAAAGTGTTGAGAGACGAAAGCCGAGGACACTATGCCATGACGATTGCCGGTGGATGTTGGCGTCACACCGTTTCCGTGGCTATATGGACGTCCGCGCTATTTCGACGCAATTTCCCCATTTTTGGCTACAGTTAATCAAATAATTAACCTACAGCCATCAAACTTGGCTTCTAGGTTCATTTTTCCTGCCCTGTCTGATGCTACCATTGGTTTTCTTCTATCTTTCTAAGTTCCCGAGTTAAGCGCGTGTGACACGCTTTGTTAACGGACGGACGACAGTATGAGCAATTAAAGGCATTCGCCTTAAAACCTCCAGTGTAAATTGAAGACTGCTACCTCCTCCCCGTTCAGAGCGGCTTTTCACATCGCCTATCTCGTGTCAACACAAACTGCCTTTGGCCGCTGCTCCAGCGCCAGACTGTCATAATATGGAAAGAAAAAACAGCCCTGATTACGATTTCTTTGTGAAATCCACGCTCGCCGTAGATACGGCACACTTGCAATGTCTATAAAGAAGAAACGTACTACTCAGCCCTCCGAGGATTCACACCGAAACTATGTGCGAAGTCACGCCATTTCGTTTCCCGAATCGTTAATAGCGGGTTATTCTGCCCTGAAATCGTGTGCAAAGATTACATGCTCAAATGCGTTTCAAGTGCGAGTTACACACCATAAATGAAAATGCAGCCTCTTCTCCGGTATTTTTATTTCTTTTTGTTGGCCTTGACATTTATTATTGCTAAGCGCGAAATATTGTGCGAAATAGGTTTTTTGCTGGCGGGTACCATCGTCATGTACAGCGCGATTCAGGTTTCCACTGACCCAGGGAGCAGCTCTGAAGGCGTCTTTAACTTTTGCATTGACAAAGCCAATTTGCCAAATGTACGCTGGCGGTCTGCGCTCCAGTGCGGCGTTTGTGCAACAATGTTGTCAACGCCAACGCGTATTGCTCTAGTGGCATGTTTATGCTGTTGCGTTGTCCACGCCAACGCATCAATCAATCAATCAATCAATCAATCAATCAATCAATCAATCAATCAATCAATCAATCATTTTATTTCCTTAGAAAAGGAGGAGTACGGGACTAAAAGCTCGGACAGCTTGACGAGGTCCCGACCCCTTGTTAGTTGGCATGACAGCAGGATGACGGCCAGTCTTACACAAAAATGAAAAAAATATCACAAAGCAACGGGTAATACAGAATGAAACAAGACGGCAATCAATCGGAGAAGCAACAAAAGGTAATACAGATAAATCAACACACATAAGCAACATTAGTGAACAAAATTAGGCGAATAGGAAGGCATGGTTTAGTCTTGCAAATGAAGAAGTTGACAAAAACGTTTAATGCGACAGTTTCGGTTTCTGGAGGGATCAAAATTTTGTCGGTCTAGTAAGTTTAACAGCGAAGGTAATGTATAAGATAGAGATTGTTCATCATAGGAGGTTCTCGGGGTGTGTACAAACCACATTTCTTTATGTCGGGTCTGACGGATATTTGTGTTTTCTTGGAGTTTTGCCCGATGAGTTATGTAATCAATGCCAAACTTTACAAGACCTTTGTAGCACAACATCAACCTGTAATTATAAAAACAAAACACGGGAAGAATTTCATATTTTGGAAAAAGTGGTTTTGTGGAGTATGTATAAAGGACATCAGCTATGTAACGTACAGCTCTTTTTTGTAGCAAATGTAGTTTCTGCAAGTTTGTCACGCCAGTTGTGCCCCACACCACAATGAGGCACACATCTCCTTGTCGCTGCCGCCACATAGGTGAAAAGCGTTAATATTAGTTTGATAGAAGTATTAATTCATGAAGAAGAAGACGATGTGCAGTGCACAACGCATAGAGTTTCTTACTATTACCTAGAGGGAAAGCTGGGAAGCCGTCTATGGGAGTTTGCATGGAGACCCCACGTGACCACTTCAGCCACCATGGGCGCTCAAAGCATCATGGGGCGGTGAGCTACTTGTTGCGGAACTGCAACTTCTGGCCAAACAATAATAGAAAAATAAAGCTGTTTGATAGCTACAAACGTCCTAACATTCAATATCTTGTCTAATAATTGCAACAAACGAGCAGAAAAGCATTTAAGTGCAAAGTTTGCCCAAAATAAGACATGACTAGCTTTCCTATTGGCCAAGTGATGAACACTAAAAAAACTAATATTTCGTAATTAACAGGCGCACTTTTAAAAGTAAATATGTTTTCAAAAAAAAATGTTGTTGTTTAGATACTTTAAGAGGTTTTTTAATGGCATTTCGGAAGAGTAAAACCTTTTATTGGCGTCGTGTGTCGTCGCGTCTTCACTACTATGGCTTTTGCACACTGCGTTCGCGCGAAAGTCGTCTGCGCACACACGAACAGCGTTTTCGGAATGAAACGTCTTAGTACTGCCACTCCGTGCTCCCCAAAAACTACGACTGTGCCGCAACAAGTAGCTCACCGCCCCATGATGCTTTGGGCGTCCATGTTGGCTGAAGTGCAGCGCCGCCAGCTTTCCCTCTAGGTAGTAGTAAGAAACTCTATGGCACAACGCGAGAGTGCATAGCACAGTTTAACACGAGGCGTGTTCGGCTGCGGCGATAGCCTAGTTTTTTTTTTTTCCTAGTGCTCTCACGCAGCGACCTGCAAAGCTGATCTGTTCCCGCAGCCACGGGTACGAATCGAAGCTGTAGATATTTGCTTGATTTGATTTCATTTATTGCTTTCACTTGGCATAAACCCACATACACGTCAACCATACAAATAACCCAAGATCTTGGTGGGTGTTAACTCATCGGAGAAGTGCTTTCAGCCTAATAAGTTTCAATTCCATTGAAACGCACCCAACAATTCTGGACAAAAGCATTTTTTAGCAAAAAACCTTTTACGAAAGTATTTTTTTTTTCAAACAATGTAAGATTTCACTATAACAATCAATATATCTGCAGTCATCACAAAATGAACAAGGGAGGGGAAAACCTCAGGTTGCTAGAGCCAACGTTTCGACAAGGGGACTTGTCTTCGTCTGGGCGAAGACAAGTCCCCTTGTCGAAACGTTGGCACTAGCAACCTGAGGTTTTCCCCTCCCTTGTTCATTTTGTGATCGCCAAGGACCATCTACCGCACCCTCTCTCTACCATGGACAATATATCTGCAGGTCACCCGAGGGCAGTCTTGTATTTTTTTTTATTACCATTTTTGCTATCGTCAAAAGCGTTCCCCATTGCTTTTCTATGGCAGTCTTAACTGTTCGATGCGATCGATGGAAACACTCTAAAAGAAAGATTTTGCTTCATATCAGAACAATGGACCTTGAATATTTCCATAATAGTTTCTAAAATTTTCCAATTTTCGAAATTTTCCATCGAGGATGTCGGACGTGTTTTCGCAACGCTGCAAAACGGACAAGGAACGTCAACTTCACGTAATGCAGTTTGAAACGGAGTCCCGCCTGCCCATGCGATGGACAGGACCGCAGCAAGTACACTATGCAAGAAAACATGCGAAAAATTGCATTATCAAGTATTCAGATCTTTCATGAAAATAAGCAACCTTTTTCCGCATGCAGAATTCACTCAGGAGAAGTGGCCCAATCACTTTCCATATGCAAAATGCACTAAGAAGAACATAAATGAAAGCACAAGTCACAAAGAGTCAGCCCTTTGCATGACAGAACTTTTGCAAGTCCAGCGAAACTCAGCGAGCATGTCGGATTGACTTATCTGCAACTGACTCCCAAGTATGGAGTCGGTGCTGACGTCACGTCTATTCCTTTAGAGCCTGCAAAATAAGTTGCGCAGTCGGTCCAATCACAAAGCGCTACAGCCTGCGGACACTCATGCGAGCTCCGCCCCCTCCACGGGCACTTTGCTTTTGCTTACGCAAGCTGCATGGCTCGGACAATGCTGCACGAAACAATGCTTCGCAGGGGAGAATGCAGCCGCGGATTCTGTTCGCTCTTTCCTCAGCGTAGCTTTGTTGAGGCGAAACAGGCGCTCGCGTGTCGCAGAAGAGCAGAAAACAGGGGAGCCGGAAAGTAATGCAGCACAAAAACAGACCGCGCATGCCGTGTTTACTTGTAAATTATTTTACTCGAAAATGCGATATATCAAATGGGTCTGCTTTGCGGCACTGGATCGAATCTTGCTGAAACGCACCGCTACCACTGCACACTCTAACGAAAAGGAGTAAAAAGGGTGTAAAGGAGTAAAAAAAGCGAAAGAGAAGTAGCGTAAGAGCTAATCGATTCCGATCGCAAAGGTTGGGCAAGGTGATTGCGGCGCCATTGTGCATAAGCTAAAAGGGCACTCAATGTGGCGAGCATTTTTGCGATGGTCATTTTACCTGCTCTTTGACATTTCCCGAATTACAGCTCAGCAATGCTTCATGTTTTGTTTTGACAGCGTATTAAAAAGAACTAGCTATTTCATTTTTGCTCTCAATCCCTTCTCTAAGCGTGATGGTGAGCAGAAGAATTCCGAAAGTAAAACTTTAGAGAACCCTACAAAAAACAAGATTACAAGTCTTAAGGGGCTGACACTAAAGGGGATTCCCCATGTCGGCTAGATGTCCTGCGTGACACTAATTATACTTAATCCGTACAGGGATTGGTTTGTTGGTTTATTGGGGTTTAACGTACCGAAGCAACTCAGGCTATGAGGGACGCCGTAGTGAAGGGCTCCGGAAATTTCGACCACCTGGGGTTCCTTAACGTGCGCTGACATCGCACAGCACACGGGCCTCTACAGTTTCGCCTTCAACGAAATTCGGCCGCCGCTGCCGGGATCGAACCCGCGTCTTTCGGGCCAGCAGCCGAGCGCCGTAACCACTGAGCCACCAAGGCGGGTAACTCCGTACAAGGAGTCTATGCAGTGACTCTAGAGCAACTCGCATTCTAGCGAGGTATACTGAATTTTTCTAGTCAGTAAACTGCGGTAAAAATCACGCCAGCCATTGAAGCAAAGTGCGAATTCTGTGCAAGTGAAAATTTTATTCTACAGAACCATTTGCGTCAACAGAAAAATATCGTCCAACGCAGTGTTCCTTAGACACTTCGTATAATTCGACTCAAGGCATTCCTCTGGATGAGAAACTGGCGCGAAGATGTATGTGTACATTATTTACAGCTGACAGCCGAAACCCATAAGACCACGGTGTTGGTAGGAAGCAGCAGTAGCGTCTATTTCGGCATCATTAAACTTTCATCTGCCACTTGCGCAGTTTCTGTTGACGTCAGCGTTGCGACCGGGAGAGTGTTTGAGGTCGTTAACACGGGAAAGGCGACGACCCTGCCGAGAAAGATCGCACTCCACACAAGCGTCAGCGAAAAAGGAGTTTCACAGATATGGCGGGAAACAGAGGCGAACGAAGGGCACATGAACTTCTTATGCCTTTGTGTTTAGTTCTTCCAACGAGGTGATAATCAGGAGAGTGCTGAAAAGAGCGTGGGGCGTTACCTTATAAAAACAGGAAGACGCGGTGGCTTAAGCGGTCCGCGTCACTCAGGAGTGTCCCACAAAAAAAATGGCTGTGACTAATTAGCTCGGCTATGCCAGGATATACATAGCAAAAGCTAAGGCATAGCTTGGTTAGCCTTGATTATTCTTCATTGCAAGTCCAGGTTAGTCTCCTTTTCATTCCTCCGACGTGTTATCAGGCATGCGACACAGCTGGCGAAGGGAGCAGAGGCGAGCGCTACGACGAGGCAAGCGGTGTGACGTCATACCAAGCGGCGGCACCGCGGCGAGGCACGCGGTGTGACGTCATGTCAGATGGCGCGGATAGCGCGCGACATCCGCCAGCTGCTGCGGTTGCTAGGCAACGGCTCAAGGTCGGTCTCTATGCCTCCTCGGAGCACCGCCACAGCGAAATCGCAAGTTCGTGGCCAATGTAGCTTTCGCTACAAAAACAGGAAGCCGCGGTGGCTTAAGCGGTCCGCGTCACTCAGGAGTATCGCAAAATAACCCTCGTCATTGCACTGAGCTACCACTCATGTCAGTAGGGATAGAGCTGAGAGGAGGCCGTGCTAAGCCTCTACGGTGCTACAGTAGTACGTATTTGCCGAGGATGTTTCCATAAAAATCAACGCAAAACTAAAGACTCAGTTTTCACGGCTTTTTGAAATCGAATTAAAGAGGATGTTCTTGCAGTTTGCGCAGCCATGTCTTAAAAACGTTCCAGAAAAAGTGCTTATGGCGGCCATTATGCAACCGATTAGAATCACGTGATCGGAGAAAACCGTTGTAGCCGGATAAAAAAATCCTGATTTTGCATGCAGAGTAAGGGCTCACTATCAAGAGGCTTTGCCAATATGGCTGTCACTGTAGATATCAAAAATGTGGAGTGGGCGTGCATTGTAGCGTGACCGCCGTAAGCACATTACCTAAGATATACATTTTACTGGTAAATTGGTAAATTGGCTTTTGAGGAATTGAAACGGCGCAGTATCTGTCTGACATATCTCGGTGGACACCTGAACTGCACCGTAAGGGAAGGGAGGAAGGAGGGAGTCAAAGAAGAGAGGAAGAAAGGGGTCCTACATTTTATTGGAATCAATGGTTTCCATTTAACGCATGCGTGGGTCTCGAGGATACGTCAGGCATCTTTGCCTCGAACTGTTGACTCTAGAATTTTCGAATTCAAAATAATCAAATTCAAATTCCAAACTCGACTGCCGTCAGGAACTCAACGGAAGCTGTCGCTGCCGTTTGGCTGCCTTTGGCTCACCGGAAGTCCAAATTGCCCATGTAGCAAAAATGTAAGCCGTAATACCGATGTTAGCCGGGTTCAAACTGACAAGCGAATTATTAGTTATTGCCTCCCAAATTTCGCGCTCCCCTCATCCTCTTAAGACGTTCAGGCAATTAAGATTCTACCGCGAAAGACAAGCACCGACCCAATACCCAAGCCAAACCGTTATCTTTCTCCCCCCCCCCCCCCCCCCACGCACTTTTTTCCGCCCACTAGCCCGCGTCGGGCGAGCGATTTCAATTAGCCAGCCTGCGCCTCATTAACAGGCTCAAAAATCGATGCCGGACGTCCGACTCAAAGCCGGCGCATGCGCAGATGCTGTTTACGCCCGCCGTCGGGCCAATCAGCGCCCGTCTGTCGTTCTCGGGCGTATTACCGCGGCTGATTACCCGGAGCGCGAGCATTCATGAAATCCCAGCTCGTCGACGTGCATACCAGTCTGGCGCTTTCAGAACTCGTCGGATCGCTCTCCTCTCCCCCTTTCCTAATTCATCCTGCTTCTCCTCTCGCAAAAGAAATACCACGAGCTCTGTAAATAGCCCTTTTTCAAAGCATCCCTGGCTCAGGGGGCTCGGAGAATGCCACAAAGGACAACTGCGTACGGAAACAGACGAGCCTTAGAAAATATCTAGAGAGTTTTAGCATAGCGTAGACGTATCTGTATACACGTATGACAGCTTTCCGGGTGGGATCTACGCTAGTATGTCTCCGCTGTGTTCAAAGAATCTATTAGGAAATTTTAGCATCGCCTTAAAATAAACACCGCAACTACGGTGTTGAATTTCGATATTGCTGTACTTAAATATTGAAAGTAATGATCCACTCCTACAATATGCAGCAAAATCTTCTTTTAAACTCTTCCAGTCGCTCGCACAGAGCAGTTAAGGCTACAATAAAAGATCAATGAGCAACTCTTTTGACAGTATCAAAAACTTTAATAACAAAATAAAATGCGAGCTTGTCGAAGAGAGGTCTGAGGATACATGGTTAGTTGCAATGAAATCATAAAATATACGAAAAAATTGCGATCATAAAATCTTTTCCGTTCAAAAATGGTTTGTCCAGAATTGTTGGGTATGTCGGTTATATTTGCTTGCTTGTCAACATTCGATGTATGTGGGCGCACGCCGTTCAGTATTGCCCTGTTAGTCGCAATACCTTCGAAGTGTTGGAAATATATACCGGGCCCTTAATTCTCGGATGTAGCTCAATTCCTCCCGCTTTACGCATTGGGCGAAAGACTGTGAAAACTCCGAAGACATCAGATTGCTACTGAAAAATCCTGTCTTTGCGAAGCATTCACCACTGCAAAAAGCGGAAAGTAGATTTTTTTCTCTATTGTTTATTTGGCAATACATAGGTATTGTCTGCGAGGCAAGAAAAGGAGAGAGAAGGTCTCCTGACCAGGTGCCGACCCCGCAGGGCACAGCAGCAGTGATGTACCAGTACAAACGATGTATTACATGCATAGAGTGGAATGAACCACCTCTTTAAGAAGCATTCAGAAACACTCATAACATGACATGAATGAAAGACAAAATGAGTTTGAGTTTCGGCTCATAAAATGGGAATATGGTTGTGTTAAGAATGCAAGAAAGAATTAGGGTCATGGGAGGTTCAGCAAATGAGGGTTCGTTAAACTAAAGTACATATAACAGCCTTCTGAAGGAACCAGCGCACAAAACACAACGGACAAGAAAAAGGTGGTACACGACGGACAGGAGCGCTGACTAACAGCAAACGATGAAAAAGAGCCCATTGTACTAGAAATATATTTGAGCAACACTTGTTGTTGCTCAAATATATTTCAGCGCTCCTGTCCGTCGTGTACCACCTTTTTCTTGTCCGTTGTGTTTTGTGCGCTGGTTCCTTCAGAAGTATGTATTACCAACTAGCCCAACAACAAGTGTTGCTCAAATATATTTCTAGTACAATGGGCTCTTTTTCATCGTTTGCTGTTAGTCAGCGCTCCTGTCCGTCGTGTACCACCTTTTTCTTGTCCGTTGTGTTTTGTGCGCTGGTTCCTTCAGAAGTATGTATTACCAACTAGCCCAACAACAAGTGTTGCTCAAATATATTTCTAGTACAATGGGCTCTTTTTCATCGTTTGCTGTTAGTCAGCGCTCCTGTCCGTCGTGTACCACCTTTTTCTTGTCCGTTGTGTTTTGTGCGCTGGTTCCTTCAGAAGTATGTATTACCAACTAGCCCAACAACAAGTGTTGCTCAAATATAACAGCCTATTGTTTGCAGACAAATACAAGATAGAATACAACAAGAATACAAAGAAGATTTGGCTTCTTCAAACAGAAGTGTATGCAAGGAATTTGATTACACAAATCATTGAAAGATACAATACGTAATTATATAAAAATGACATAGATGCCAAGCTAATCAGGTGTAATGTAACCATGTAACCAAAAACTGAAAAAACACGAAGTTTCAGAACCTATTCGGTTCCTCCATCAGTTATGACTGCGGGCGAGTTGCAGCTTGCTTTTTGAAGCCCTCATTTTTGTCACCCGTCGGGTCACTAAGTACGTTCTGAAACGTAGTCTTTTTTTTTTTGGTTGGAGTTCTTTTCTAACTTAAATTACATTTCTTAATGTAGTTTTGTAATTTAGTTGTAATGTAGTTTTCGTCGAACGTTAGATTTCAAATTACATTTCTTTTCCAACCAGACACTCCTCTATCGAATGTTTTCTTCTGAACGTAACTATACTCTACGGGGAACCAGCAGCTGCCCTAAACCTCATCTATTATAAATTGCCTTCGCGTTTATTTTTTGGCGGTCTGACCCTCGTCACTCCTTTTTAACTCCATTTCAGCCCCTGCCGCTCAAAGCAACGACTCACTTCCACGTGTAATCAACAGGTTCTCATTAAAAGCCCACGCCGAGAGAAGTGAGGCTGTCAGAATTCTATTAGGAGCTGCTTCTCGGTGCCCCATTGCTCTAAATGTTGTGCTCATACAGACAGCAGCTGTGGCATTAAAGTAGGGTTTTCAGCTGTCAGAATGGATACACAGTTCCGGGAGGTCCAGGACGGCCATGGTGCTGCTATCAAAATTTATTATAAAGTTAATATTACAGCACACAAAAACTAAAATAGAACGAGAAGACATGGCGTATGCTATCAATGCTGGTGTTGATAAAAGCAGGTGAAAGAACTTTCCCTGGTGTGACTTAGCTTTTACATATATTAGTAGCAGTATTAGAGCTCCTGCACCAAAGAAAGAGCTTATAATAATGGCTAAAGGAGTATACACATCAATTTTTAGTTTCGGACTTTCTGCCTTCAAACGGCGCGTAAGACAACAGTATGCATACATAAACTGACACGTCCGATCTGACTACGCTCACTAAGTACTGATAATTGGATTTCTTACCTCATGCTGCTTTTGTTTCGCTTTGAACAGCCGAATGATTGTTACGGCTTCAAGGTTGCTTTCAGGTTACGTAAGCCATCAAAACGCCGAGATATAATCGCTGCTGCTTCGGCGTTTCACTTCACCGCAACTCTGACACCAGACAGGCCAAACAGCAGGAATCAGAACAAACGAACAATAACTTAAAATATCGCTGTTTCTGTATTCCTCCCCTGATCTGAAGTCCACCCTGACGTCACAGACACCGCTCGACTGCTCAGATCGACGATGTGTCTTTGTGTCTGTTTCATGAAATTTACCACAACAGCGTTCTCAAATATAAGTTATTGTCAAGACCATGTTACATATCAGCACACGTTGATCACGGTCATAAAGTTGGAATCCCATCTTGTCACACCAAATGTTTTCATGACTCATTCATACCCCGAACTTGTGTCAGCTGGAATCACCTGCCCCACGACATAGCAGGTATTTCTGGTAATATTGCATTTCGTAAAGTCCTTAATGTTTCTTTCTGAGTATGTATTTGTTTATGACTGTATAAAAATTGCCTTTCACTGTCTACACACTGTTTTAATGTATCCCCACTGTATTTCTGATCTCATTGCCTTGCTGTGTTTTCACTTTGTTATGCATTCCTGGTTTATTTTGTTTTCTCTCCTTCTTGTTGTTGCTGTTTAGGCTGAATTTTTTATGTATCCCCACTACCATCTGTAATGCATTCGGGCCCTGAGCGTACAATAAATAAATAAATATACGGCTACACGTCACAAGAAATTCAGTTATAAATTATTTATTGGACGTTGGCGAACTTGACGTGCCAGTTATTGTTTAATAATGTATATCCTATCATTACAAGCTAAGAATACAAAACCAAGCGTTGGTGTCTCTACACCACCTTTTTTTCCTTCTACCAATACCACAAAAAAATGCGGTAAACTTGAGCAGTTTAACAAAACAAAACAATTTATGCTCAGTTTTTGACACTAGAGAAATAATGGCTGCTTTTTATTTCCGCGAGTTCTCAAAGATATGTAGCCAAAAACAAAAGAACAACGAAAGGCTCTGAATATGACGGGCCAGGCTCGCTCATCGGTCTTTCAAGGAAGACAATAGAACAATACGCAGAAAAGCGCATAGCGCGCACGGTGACTCAGATGCTCTGGGCGTAAAGGCGAGATGCAAATACGCCGCCGCGTTCTAAGGTCACATCAAAATGCTTTGAAGAAGCAGCCGTCGCTATTTAATCAAACGATCTGCTCGCTAGGTTTAGGAACTGCGAACACTACCGTGACGCACGCCGCCGCGGCGGCTCAGTGGCTATAGTGCTCGGCTGCTGACCCGAAAGACGCGGGTTCGATCCCGGCCGTTGTGGCCGAATTTCGAAGGAGGCGAAATTCTATAGGCCCGTGTGCTGTGCGATGTAAGTGCACGTTAAAGAACCCCAGGTGGTCCACATTATGCGCAGCCCCGCCAACTACGGCGTGTCTCGTAGCCTGAATTGCTTTGGGACACTAAATCCCACTGACTTTCATACGACTTTGAACCTGACTCTTTACTGTTTAAAACAAACGTGTTTTTCGTAACCTGCAGATGTTCACCCCGCCGTATAGTGTTAGTCATCTGCCATGTCCTGTTAAAGCTGCTCGGGTATTGTGAACTCGCTTGTGCACTGAGCATTGTATGGCTATACTCTTATTATGTTTTCATCTTCAACGCAAGTTTTTTAACCGCTGCAATAAAAAAAAACTAGTCGTTCCTGCGATCAGGCAACATCTCTTTTTATGTTCGCGTGGAGAAAAAAAAATGCATGCACACGCCAAACACTGGCCGCAACTGCTGCTCAAACGCGGTAGCTGATTCCCATCGGTTTATCCCGCAGGTCACATATGATGATGATGATGATGTCCTAAGGTTTAATCATCATCATCATCATATGTGACCTGCGGGATAAACCTATGCTGTTGAGGCTTTCTTGGTCTTGATCCAATAGTACTTCTTTCTATTGTTACTATTATTATTAATATCATTGCGAGTTCACCTATATAATATATATAACCTATCTTCTTACCCAGACCGCAGCCAAGCTTGCAGTGCACTCTAAACGTACCGATGTGTTCACTATACGGTACGACGAAACTTCAAGGTGATTATTTAGGCCTAACCTACTAACGTTATACTGCTGTGACTAGGTTTATGTTCGCAATAACTCCAAAAGAAATACGCGAATTCAGCTAACCGGCGTAATCTCCTAACCTACACAGCCATTTTTACTGTATACTAAGCAACCGTCACGGCAAGAAAAATGAGTTACTTCATTTTGGCAGCAACGAACACGACAATCTTAAAATCGCACCAAACTGCATGTTCGTCACGACACTAGTGGTCTTTATCTTCATACAGGCGCAGTATTTTGCAGTTCTCTTTTAGTTCGAAGCCACTACTTCACTAGCAACCCTGAAAAGGCCGATGGGTCTCTGAAGCCTTGACCTGTGACCTTTGGTATGAAATGACTTGGATACGATGAGGCTAGGGGAAGGTCTCGTTGTACGAAAGTTTATAAATTATTGTCTTGGAGGACAATGTAAGGCAGTGTCTAGGCAAGATTCATGAGAATACGAAGGACAAGTTAAGCCAATGTTTAGGCAATACCCAAGCTAATTCGAAACTACGTGCTTTCGCACGTCATATTCGGTTTGGCGGCGTTAAAACTGTCATTTCTCCTTTCATTTGTTCTTTTCCTGTTGTTCAGTTTGAGTTTGAAATGAAGCCGGCGAAGGACAAGGCGTGTATAAAACTTTTCCGAACTTCTGTAGCGCGCCAAGAAATTGTAGCAAAGTGGTGCGCCAAAATACTTCGCTGCGGTAACATCGAGGTTTTTGCGGAGGTTATTTTGTAAACGCGTGGCAGCTTGAGATTGCATAATGAACAAATAGCTGGAATACCGAACCAACGTGGAATAGGGGTTATTCAAAATTCCCAAAGCGCGCTTTCCGTCATAACTATGCTGCCTAAGACAGGATGATCGACTTCTCTATGAAAAAAAAAAAAAATCTATGAACGCTACACGACAGGCGCTAAGGATGTGGATAGAATGTAAGAAACGTATTTTTGGAAGAATAAAACAAATAACTAGTCCTTCTTGCTTTGTTTCAGCTGGAAACGCATGGCCGGCCACCATGCCTTGGTCAACATCGTTATGCGAGAAAGGGCACTGGCAAAATTTTTAATATCCCCTATTACGCGTTAAACACTGAAAATCGGCCACAGAGATGGTAATCATGCTTCGTCAAGCGCACGGTCATGAACTGGGGTCATACGCAATTTTTCACACGGCGCAAGCGCTTACGATGTGGAAGAGCATCTCTTGCAGATGGCGAGCGATCTGCAAGACCTTCCACGAGCAACACGGTGGAAAACGTGGAGCTTGGCCATGACGGACAACGGAAAACGGTCAAAGAGTACAAAGTGCAGTTAAAAAGAACCAAAAGAAAAATTACCCGGCCCAACAGTGAGATTGCATGCATTAATAGTCCCCAGCAGCACGCCTATTCGGCCCAATATTGGAAACATGCTGGCAAAGATCAGTCCTACAAAGGACCAGAGAGAAGCCATCCATTTCCAAAATTGGGACGATTACCTGTCCTGCTTGGGGACAACCTTGTCAGCTATACGCTGCATCTTCATATTGACCTGTTCGCTCCGATCTTTATAAGACTCACGTCCCTCGCCCACTGATCCATGGCTTCAATGAACAACATGCCGCGGTACACCCTCAGGCTTAGCCTGAGTCTGTCGTCAAGCACAACGTATTGTAGCTTCCGTGCCCAACGTATACTCGCCAGATTTACCGCCTGCCAATTGTATTTTTAATAGCGGTTGAAGATGCAGCCCAAACATTGCCGTTTGCACAGTATTCCAATGACCCAACGCGAATGGCAATTTACATTATGGACGCGCTTACGGAAGATGACACTCACTCCACCTTCAGCGGCATGCACGTCAGGATGGGGGCATTATGCTCAAGGCTACTTTCTAGGAGGCTGTACCGCTCCACCTTCCCAAACAGCAGAGATAATCGGTCCAGCATTGGAGACGTATTGGCAAAAACCGGTTCTACAAAGGATCAGAGTGAAACCATCCACTCGCAATATTGGGCCGATTATCTGTCATGGGTTAGGTACGCAAGGTGCGCTACTCCCGACAGACCAAGTCCGGAAACTTTTTCGTACACCTACGTAGTGCTGGCGCCATAGACTGCCGCTGCGTATGAAGGCGCATAAATAAAAGCAAAAATGAAAACGTAAAAAATAGGGCCCCAGGTGAGCTCTGCAGTACAGATGCGAAAGTATTGGCCTGAAGTGCGGAAAGTATTGACGTGAAGTGCGAAGTGCGCTGAAGCCCTAGTGAGTATTTTTGCATTATAGGAGGAAGAAACAAGCAGCCCGCCAGTACATACGACGTTCATCGTAATATCTAAAGATTCTTCGGGACCACCGCAAATGTCTTAGTTCCAAGTCCAGCTACGCACACCGCAGGACAATCAAAGGACATCTTAGCCTTCCGACTAGAATGACTTTCTGTCGCCCCATGTTCCGCTGTCTCATTTTCCTGCAATCCACTCCGCTGCCCTAATGACCATAGGTTCCTTCGCTTATATGCCGTCTACGTCCATTTCTTCTCAATTTCTGCTGGGATGTCAGTAGCTGAAGTTTGTTCCCTAGTCCATTCTGCTCTCTTCCTGGACTTAATGTTATACTAAACAATTTCCCTTTCTACATTTAGCTGCATTGCCTCGAATTCAGGCTCAAGCCTTTTCGCTATCCTTCAAGTGAAGGGACTACTGACAGAATACAACTACCATAAACGTTCCTCTAGAGGCACAATGGCTTGCACCAAAAATCACCGTTGTCGTAAACAGCTCGATGTTTGGCTGCCGGTCTGTTTCGGAACCACCACACCGCATTTAAACCTCATAAGCACACCCACACAAGCGCATCACTCTGCGCGATGGGAGAGAGAACAGCGCGAGAACAATTAGGCAGGCCGCAGCGCTCTGCGCGTCTGTTGACTCGACTCTACCCTGACGTCACGACTGCCACCAACGTCACGGCACACGTGTCATACGGCGCCGTGTTCCAAGCCAGACAAAGCACGGGTCGCCAGAAGCGCGGCATGTTGACCGCGCCTGCTCCCCGTATTTTACTCAACGTGGCGCAAGAGAAAGGACGACGAGAGGTAAACGCGCGGCGGAAGAACGGGATGATGACGTCAACAAGCAGGCGTCAGAGAGCGCCTCTCCCAGGAACACCTTTTTAGAACGAGCAGACCTCACCGCTATTAGGCGTTCAGATTTTTTTAGTGTGAAAGCAGCCTAATGTTTCTACAGCGATTCTAGAAAGGCATGGTTCCTCTTCATTATTCCCTTTTTATTCCATCCTGTCCTCATCCTGTCGGCTGCGCCACTTTGTAAAGTTTCCACCGAGCCCAGAAAGACTATACAAAGCCATGACTCCCCTTAATTATTCCCTTGTTATTACAGCCTGTCCTCATCCTGTCAACTGCGCCACTTCGTAAAGTTTCCACTGTGCCCACAAAGACTGTAGAAAGCCATGGCTTCTCTTCATTATTCCGTTCTTATTACAGCCTGTCCTCATCCTGTCGGCTGCGCCACTTTGTAAAGTTTTCACCATGCCCACAAAGACTCTAGATAGGAATGGCCCTCATCTCTGTTTATTGTTCTGCTAACTCCAGCCTCCTCACACAACCACCTCTCCTCATCCTGTCGGTCGCGCCATGTTGTAACGTTTCCACAAACATCCCAGACAGGCATGGCTGTCACCTCTGTTTTTTCATTTATCTCCAGTACTCAGCGTCTTCTAGCAATACCTTGGTATATTGCCCAGTCGGCTGTGTCCGTTCTAACGCTTCTACAAACACTTAAGAGAAACGTAATAACCGTCTTTGTTTAATCTTGAGTTATCCCTAGACCTTCGTCCTTACCGCAACTACCGGAGTCCTTCGCTACGGCGTCTCTCATAGCATGAATCGCTTTGGGACGTGAAACCCCATAAACGAACCAAACCTATCCTTATCATCCCCACTGTGGCTGCATATGAATTGCATGCAGAACTTACCACGGGGGGGGGGGGGGGGGGGAATGACATTGCCGGGGGCGTTGTCCTTCAGACATTAGTTCTGAGCGCGCCTACCTTCGTCAGACACGATTCACATATGCCCTTTTATGCATTTTGCTTTATTCCCAACACCAGTAGGAAAAGGTTGGATTTGTAGAGGAAATAAGCCCGTGCAGGATGTGGTGGCGCCTAAACAGTACGCTCGCCAGGCCTTCACTGCTGAAATCAAACTAAAGCGTTGTGGGAGCTCGTTGAATAATCGGAGTGATGAGGCGTTGCACCAACATTAAATTAGAGAACTGACTATTGCACGAACCCTAGCTTGGACGTGAAGAGGTATATGAAAGAGCAATGCGCAAAAACTGATCTGCATGGAAGCACCAGAAGTTCGATAGGAAACGAACAGGTGTGTCCAGTTTTGATCAAACAAGCAAGTTGACAGTAAGCGGTGTTCAAGGCCAGAGCTGTCCCTCGGTGTCCCTGTGTAACCCTGATTCTTTCTGTCTCAACCTCCCTGCCCTCCTTTATTCCTTCTTGCTTTCAATCTGTCCATAGTAATTATTTATCTATTTCTCTCTCGCTCTCTTATTTTTCTTCCTTTCATTTGCTGCTTTTCTATTGCATATTTTCAAGCCCTGCTTTAATTCTTTTTTTTTGGGGGGGGGGGGGGGGGCGCGGGGGGGGAAATTTCTACCAATGTTTGTCTCTTCCTTTTTCGTCCCTTATTTCTTTCCATTTTCTTGTTTTGTAGCGAAAGCTACACTACGCTAGTCAGCGGCGCATTTCGGGCTGTCGTGACAGGCCAGTACTGCGCATGCGACGTAACCATGGCAACCTGTTAGGCGCCGAGCTCCGAGCATAACATGCTCGGCGCCTAACGCACCCTTCGCTATGTATATCCTGGCCTAGCTGAGCTAAGCCACAGCAATTTTTTTCTTTTTACTTTGTTTCCTTTCTTCCTTTGCGCCCTCCTTTACACTCCTGCCCCTTCTTAGCAAGCACAAAATCGTAACCTGGCGATTATAAGGCTCTGAAATCAGGCAAGGTAGACAGAGCTCTGAGAAAATGCCTCTCACTCAAAGCATGTCAGTGGCAGTGTTCATGACAATGCCACAATAAGCGAAACGGAGCCCCGTTAGAATGTGTACAAAACCCAGGGACGCGTCGAGGGCACATTCCATTCCTGCATTTATGAAGTCTTTCAAGCGTATTTGAGACTACAGCTGCCCTTGCTACCCAGACACGAGGCTATAATCGACCCGCCAGCAGCAGCTGTCCTTATGGTCATCCCATCATCAATTCTTTCCTTACGTAATGCTACTCATGCAATGTATCACATCTTTTCCTCTCATTCAATGCCTCATACCAGAAACTTACATAAAGCCCAATAGAAAAACACAACAGAAAACTTTCTGTCACCACAACTGATTTTCTGTTATTTTTGACCAAGAACTTGAAATAGCAACAAAAATTTTTATAGTAGCAACAGAATGTTGTGTACCTACAATAGAATAGTACAACAAAAAAACAGCACTAACAAGAAATACTACCAAACAACAGGAAAATCTGTCTTTACGACGAAAAGACAGAAAAATCTGTCGTTACGACAAAACTACAAAGTCTCCTGTCGTATTTTTGACACCGTTCTGTCATGTTTTTTTCTTTTCGACTCGGAGGGGAACAACACAGAGAAAACCTGAGTGGTCAAGTCATGCAGAATATCACTAGCGACAACTGAATGCAAACAATATGCTGTAGAAGTAATCAGTAGTCACCAGAAAGAAACTCGGCGTAAAAATATTTCAGCTACAGCATCATCTAAATATTCATTCAAATGCAGAGATCAAGTAGTGTCAGTAACAGAGTTGTAAATTTCAATGACACGTGTAAAAAAACGGGATCTCAACATTTCCGGTCGCGGGGAATAAAAGCTGAAATAGGATTTAGTCCACGACAGCTTTTTGTATAATGTTTTAGAAAATTTCAAGTACTCATTAAGCGAATCGATTGGAGCAGAGATAATAAACACGCGTGAAAGCTTTACGCCACCGTCAGAGCCACAAAAACTCTTACAATCGGATTAATCGAATTTTACGAAGAACCCGAAAATGAATCAAGTAGTACGCATTGTCACTTTAACCCTTTCTTCTTCGGTGTCCATTCCATTACTTCACTGCAAGAACTAAGCAAGCACTCCGAATTCCTCTTATAAAAAAGTTTTTTTTTCTCTCTCTCTAAATCGAACTTCAAAACCAGGCCTCAAGTAATTTCTGGAGCCAGACGATCGCGTGGACGTCGTCGAGCTCCGTCGTCCCACGAGACGAAAGATAATCGTCTCCGATCGCGACCAGAAACGAACACCGTGCGGGCCGACGGTTGGGCAAACACGGAGACAGGTTGTCCTCGTCGGCGGTTGGGCCGTCTTTAATCATCCCGATATCCCGCTGAGCAATTGCGACGAGTGCACGCCAAACCCCCCACGCCTCGTCACACCGCTCCATGGGGGATCCGCTCTATCGCTCCACCTGAAGCGGGCATGAATCGAACGCTGAAAGTACCGCATTTACGCGAATTTAAGGACCCCCCCTCTCATTCCATGCCGAAGCCCAGCGAACTAGAAAGAGGGTTTCGATTATCGGTTCTCCCTAATTACCGACGCGGGCACGAATCGAAAGCGGAAATCAGGATAGGTTAACGTGCCACATTTATAAGGATTTTTAACCCTCCCCCCTCTTTCCTTTGAAGTCGCGGTGGCTAGTGTACAAGAAAAAGGTGATAGCCTTAGTAGAACGTTCAGTTGAGCGAGTTGGTATAAGAAGATATTATATGCCCTAGGTTTTATGAATAAAGCCTTAGTTGTGAATCAGCGCGCGTCCTGTGTCTTTCTTTCTTCTGGTTTTCTGTCTATAGTGCGTTCTTTTTTTTTTCAATTATGAAAGGTGGTAACCGCCACACTGGTTGCCCATTGCCGCCTGCCCCTAGTTCCCCGAAGGGAACAAGAATAAAAGGCGGCATTGAAGTACTGAAAAGGAAGTATTGAGCGGTTAGCGTCCCTATTTCCTGGACCGTAAGAACACCCCTTACCTCCAAGTAACGGCTCCGCGAACTAATGAGCGGTAATAATCGACAATAAATGCGCCGGATGCCACCGCCACAACCGCAGCTAGCTTAGATCAGAGCCCCTGAACATCGATTTTTCGATCATCGTCCTTGTTGATATTTACTACTTGTTTATCCTCAACCCTACTATCACAATGCACTCTAAACACAAATACGCCTATATGGGAGTAAAAAGGAACTAATCTGTCCTCTAGCGCAATCCCTTTTATTAAAGGGAGTGTGCTATAGGACAGTTACTCCCTTTTTACTTTTCTCTGTTTAGAGTGTAGGTGTGCCTATGTCCATGATCCATACCCACTTTTATCCGCGATCATCAAGTCGGGAGCATAACGCTCCAGAACCCCTCTGGTTTAAATCCGCAAGTTCAGAAGTATTAAAGCGAGTAAAATTAGTATGTTCAAGTCATATAACTCACGTATTAAGGAGTACTGTGTGGTTTGCTGCAAGGTTGACTCGGGGAAATGTGCTTTGTTGCGCGGCACTATCGACGCGATAAGTGCTGTCGGAGTACACTCCCTAACTCCCCAAAAGATTACACCCTTCCACAACCACAGTATTTACTCTCTATGTACAGGTGGTTTGTCAGGTTCGGTTGCTATCCAAAATACGCAGGGTACCGGGCCTGCGAAGCGTCTGCGCTGCGTGTTCGGCGTTTTGCATTCAACGTTCCTCAAAAGAGTGATGTTATAATGCTATTTCTATAGTTTTTCTTAACTGGGGCATTTTTCGCTATCCTTATAAACCCTTTCAAAAAATGACCCCTGGGCATAGCCGCGCACTGCTGCTATATGCTGTGGACACAAGGCGCAAGAACTTAAAAAGTGGTCACATCAGGTGCATATATACAGTGCGCAATATGGCGACATCCAGGGAGCGCTTTTTGGAAAGCTGTACAAATGCTAGGCGCGCCTTTCGAAGCTAACAAGAGACAGTTGTCCTTTTGCTTTGCTGTACACAATAAGGTCGTCAATCAAGTGTTGAGAAAGAAATAGATGAGGGGCTAAATTCGAGTCAGTACGGTACGTAAAGAAACTCCATCCAAAACTGAAGTGGTCATCATTCGCTATTCCCCAAAGTGGTCGCTCGAACGTCCCTGTTTGTACAGAGGAGAAAAAATTTCTAGAAATTCCTGCCGTGTCTCGTTCCGGTCAAGTGTGTACATTGGGAGCCGGCTTCTCTTTAATAAAACACTTCAGTACTTCAGTCAACGGGACAGTCGGTCCTTGTCCCAGTTAAGTTCTCGAGCCTTGGCTTGATTGCAACTACATTTTTCTTCTTTCCTGAGATAAGTAAAGAAATGTCGTTGCTCACTCAAGTCTGCAAGCACCCAAGTTGTTCAAGGATAAGTTTGAATCTGTATTGCTTCCTTTGTACTTTTTTAAGTTGTGAAAACGTTCCGAAACAGGTGACCATTCGCTCAATATATAGCAGCAGGGACACCCGAAGGTTACGAGGGGATAGAGCAGCAAAAATGTATGAGCGAATTTTTCAGTGACAATCTTCGAGCATTGCTTCCTAGTGCACAGTTCCAGGCAATCGCGTTTAATTACCGGATTGATTCAATGATTGATAGATGCATTGGTTCATTCAGTGATCGATCGATTGATTGATTGATTGATTGATTGATTGATTGATTGATTGATTGATTGATTGATTGATTGATTGATTGATTGATTGATTGATTGATTGATTGATTGATTGATTGATTGATTGATTGATTGATTGATTTTGAGTTAAAGCGGTGAGGACACATACGCAGCCAGCCCGATCAGAGACGGCGATGTATGGCGTTTACTTTTTTTTTTTGTACAAGGAAACGCGCCAAGCTTATCCGAGGCTTATTTGGACATGTCCACTTAATCGGAACTTACACTATAATATACTGGCCTGGACATGATACAGGAGTATCACCGATGTAATCCATGTGCAATCTCTCTCTGCATAGCCTGCAACATGTGTGGTGCGCTGTAAGTTGCGTTTGCGGAGCACGACGCAAACATTGCGTCACGTAACAAAACGTTAATAAGGTCAAGGACAGCCCAATGATGCGATTCTTGTGTGCATGCAGTTTAACGGGTATAACTATTCGGCGAAGACCCTTACCGGCCATTAGGCCTCTTTTATAGAGCTATCCGTCAAGTGCACACATGATGTGGCAATGAATGCGCCTACATAAGGTCACTAGTTGCCAACACACTACGCCACCTTCCTCCAGAATTTCCACCCTACCTATTGGGAAAGCGAGCTCGCGCCATCATCAAAGCAACTTCGAACTCAACTTACTGCAGCTCCCGCAATGCAAAGCATGGTTCCGTTAAGAGCCAAAGGCCAATGCGTAAACTTTGTGATGACCTACCCTCCTGCTCCAGTATTGTAAGAGACTAACCCAAATCGAAAACGGTTAACAGCCAGAATAAAAAAGAGGAAATTTCGCCCTGCCGTCGAATCTCTGTGACACCATAGCGGCAGCTTTCACACACCAGCTCATTATTGCTAACACATAAAAAAAGCATCACAGCTACGCTAAGACTATAAAGAACGGGACCCAGACTCTCGACATTGGGTCCCTCTGGACGGCAACTATTGAATCAACTTTTCTTATTCTTACTGAGGCTCATAATTCACCACGTTCATGTCATGCTAGGAAAGAGAACGAGACATAGAAATGGAGTGATTGAAACATGGCTACGATGCCCGACTGGCGCGGTGAACAAACTTCTCTAACTGCGATATCGGGTCGAAATTCTGTACAAGTCCGAACCTATATATGCACTGCAAATAGGGGTACACGAAGGGGCGCAGTGTTCCGGGTCACGTCTCAAATGAAGCGGACGCTCCCTGTCACTTGCTATGCACATTGCAGTTCGGCGAACTCTCGCCTGTTTATTCTCTGCGTCGGGGCGCTCTCAATTTATTCAAACATCTACCAGTGCTGCATCATCCAAAGTGCGTTGAACCTCCTGCAACGTACGTTTACTTCTTGCTTGTTCAGTAGGGTAAACACCACAACTCTTTAGAGCGTTACCTCTAATACTCGCATTACTCAAGGTCGCGTTTGCATGAAACACGAGTTCACCCAAGTAGGACCAGTGGGTGGCACCATTGGTACACAGACTGTGGACCACCTAATTGGCACAGAATGTTCAGAGTGGTATCAAACGGTTCAGCGCGTTACGGAGCACAAGATTACTAGTCGAACCAAAGCGTAGCTCATGCAAGAGATTCGCACCGACGACCTTTGGTTCCACAAACCGTCCCTTCTTGAAACTTCAAACGTCCATTACAGCCAAACCAATTGACGTAGGACATTTGAACCGGTGTCAAACCATTTATCTTCTTGTTCTGCATACGTCAGCATCAAAAAGTATATATCCGGATATAACGAACAATTTGTACCGGATATAGCGGAGACGGCTAATGACACAATATTCGTTCGATATTGCTAACGCTCGACATTCATACGCTGCCTCCACGTTTTTCTCTTTTTTCAATCTTTGTCTGTGACGACGACGATATGATCGAGAAAGAAAAAGCAGACAAGCCGCTTAGCGTCGCCCCGACCTTTGAGACAATAGCGTTTTAATCTATCCTAATGCATTCCTAATATATGATCGATCGGGAGCGAAGACAGCGCTGCACAAGGTCAATTCCTTCGCTTATGAATCAAGGCCCAAGATTATGAATTTTTGAATAGAAAAGCTACGTTAACTATGCATACATGCTTTCGGAAAGAGCCGGAAAGAAGCGTATCCAAGGATTCCAGCACAGATAAAAAAGAATCACCTATGCGCTGGGGTTAACATCCAGACTAAGAGAACCTAACGCGATTATAGAAATAAGAAAGTGGCGAAGCTTTAGAGTGTGCGTTAGAATACAGCGGATACCGGATTTATGGCTGCAGACGGGGGTCATCGCAATTACCGAAAAGTGCATACCTTCCCGCAATTATCATAATTCGCAGGCCAAAGTTGCCAACACTGCGCAAAGAATGAAATAAACGCAGAGCCCTTGATGACGAAGCAGACGAAAGGCATTTCTTGCTAGCTGTCGTTTGTGACGTCACAGCCGGTCACTGGCAGTGGAAGGACGAAAGAAGGAATCAAGGATATAATCATTGCAATATATGTTGAAATATTACAATTTTCATAACAAAAAGAAGGTTGTAGATGATTTTGTGATCCTCGAAAATTCTTTTATGAACGGAACCTTTGCCTCAACGCCGTATGGACCCCGCTCACAACTTGCCGTGACGAAAATCAATGCCAGTCAAAAGCATTGACAACGCAGACGCAGCAGCAGTATAGAAGGAGAAGGAAAACATAGCAGTATCGATTACCGTACAGAACATAATTTGAAGGCATATACAGGGTGTTTCACCTAAAATTTTGCACAATTTTTAAAAATAGTCTTTTTGAAGTAGAAAAGCGCTTTTTCACGGCACAGCATTGTCAGACGTGTAGTCAGTGTTGTCGGTAACGCGTTACAAGGAACGGCGTTACCGGTAACGCGTTACTTTTTTCGGTAACTTAGTAACGTACTCGTTACCATTTCGGGACTGTAACGGGCAACGTACTCACGTTAACATTTTCCGGTAACGTGAGGTGTCACGTTACTAGTTCCTTTTTATTTCAATTGTCCCCCTCCACCTCTTTTTCAGAAAAAAACGCAGAAAATGATGTTGCAAATAAACAAAATCTACGGGTGCTCTCGACGACCCTTGTTGCGGCTCGCATGCATGCCAGAAAACACCTGCCCTTGAGGACGCACTCAACTAAAATAAAAAGCGCAAACACCCATTCACACACTTGTCTTCACCCATAAACCACTCACACACACAACTCTCTAAAGAGTGGACGCTTGCCGAGCCACCAATGGACCATTTGCAGAAATCTGTAAGTCAGTTTCTCCGTAAGCTTGTTTTCCAGCAAAAGGTCTCGTTCCCAGGCGACACTCACACATTCTTTGTGGAAGCAGTACCCTCTTCTGAGTACTCAGGAATGTCGTCACTTTACTTCAAGATGGCCCCTAGAGAGCCGTCGAAAGAGTGCAATGGTACAGCACAGAAAAGGGGATTGCACTCAACCGGCTTTTTCTATCTGCAACTGCGGCTACGTTTCTGGTCATTGAGTTCCTAAGCGAGCGAAGCTGAACTTGAACACCTTGACGTAAACACTCGCATTTTTGCGATAATTATACAGGTTGAAGTAAAAAAAAATTGTTTATGTGCGTAAATATATTTTTTCCGGAACTATGACCTTTAAGCATTTCTTTATTGCTACACAATTTCCGCATAATTTCGTAAGCAGAAGAGCACCAGAATTACTGTAAATTTGTTGAGTTCAGCTGTTTTCTTTGTGAAGTTGGAATTATATGAATTATGAGCTTGATAAAATTGCTATCTTGAGTTCTTACAGCGAAGACGCACTGATTAAAATTTATGGCCATTAAGTAACGGCAAAGTAACCTGCGATACTTTTTTTCGGTAACGGTAACGCTAACGCGTTACCTTTTTTTGTAGGTAACGTAGGGCGGTAACGCGTTCCTTTTTTTTATAGTAACGAGTAACGTATTTAGTTACATTTTTTCAGTAACGCCTACAACACTGCGTGTAGTAGATCAGAATACCGCTAAGACGTGCTAACTAGCAGGTTTGTTAACTAATATTGCATAGTTAACTTCGTAACTATCACGATTAGGTGCTCAATAGCGCCGCGGTGGCTCAGTGGTTATGGCCCTCACCTGCTGACACGAAAGACGCGGGTTCGATCCCGACCGCGGCGGTCGAATTTCGATGGAGAAGAAACTCTAGAGGCCCGTGTGCTGTGCGATGTCAGTGCACGTTAAAGAAACCCAGGTGGTCGAAATTTCCGGAGCCCTTCACTACGGCGTCCCTCATAGCCTGAGTTGCTTTTGGACGTTTAAAAAAATGGGAGCCGTGTGGCTCACCGAAAGTAATGGTCATATCAGTCTTTAGAATTTCGAAAACGCGGTTACCCTCGGCGCTGTGGCCCAAAAAATTTTCGGCTATTTCGGCGAGTTAAGTGCACTGGAGAGGTTGCTTTGCCTGCAAGCTTCTCGAAAGCGCATGCATTTTGGTGCGGTGTGGACAAAATTTGTTGGGCTAACACAACCGCCGATCGAAAGCCGGCGTTGCCCGAACCAAAAGCTTTAATGTGGCGCTCAGTAAATGAAACAGTAAAGTGCGCGCAGCGGGATATCGGTGAGAGGTGGCTTGTACAGGAGATAAAAGGTTACTCCAGCCGGAGGAAAGGTTCTCAAAAAGATAAGGAGAGAGTGTGAATCGAATGAGAAAGGACACAACGGATAGTGGTGTGGCAGTCGAATGACTAAAGCAAAATGCTTTAGTCATTACAAAAAAAATACAAAAAAATGGCAGTGGCTTAGCTCGGCTATGCCAGTATATACGCAGCGAAAGACACAGCTGGCGAAGCGAGCGGAGACAAGCGCAACTACGAGGCAAGCGGTGTGACGTCATACCAAACGGCGGCGGCGGCGGCTCCGCGGCGAGGAGCGTGGTGTGACGTCATGCCAGAAGGTGCGGCGAGCGCGCGGCGTCCGCCAGCTGCGGCGGTTGCTAAGGGACGGCCCAAGCTCGGTCTCTGTGCCTCTTTGGAACCCCGCCACAGCGAAATCGCAAGTTTGTGGCCAATGTAGCTTTCAATACAAAAGAAAACTGCCAGATACACACTCAAGACGTTGAGCGCAACTGGTTCAGACATGCAGTCGCACTGAGCACCGTAAAGCGCGCACGCGAAATTGAGTTCAAAGCTGGCCTGCAAGCTTTAGAATGCATTTAGCATAAGTAAAGAAAGGAAAGAAAACACTTTATAGCTACTGACTTCTTCGTTAACCCTCCATCGATTTCGCAAGTGGCAAATAAAGACAAACAAAAAATTGCGCCATCGAGACATTCGCAGCGCACGACAATGGGAAACGCAGACATTGTCGCTGAATTGCAGCCTGCACATCCAGTTGTGCATTTTCAACACCCTACCTTTGCTTCCCGCTTGCTTCGCTGTTAATATTCTCTGCCCACGCACTGAAGACGCCTTAAGCAATTCTGTTATGTAGGTAGCGTTAAAGTATCTGACACTTGGGAAGGGTGGAGGAAAGAAATAAGACTGCAGTGACTCTTATTTTTTGCACATTTTATTCAATTCCCCACAATGGGCTTGCGCCATTTTCCATTCGAGGAGAACAATAATACCAACGCACTAACTGCAATTGCTCAGTGAGCGCGGTGGTCACCTCAACACTGTCGAAACTGCTGAAGGATAAGAAGATAGTGCGGGGTTTGCACGCATAGAGAAATGACAAGAAAGGTTAAGCTTGAAGCCGAGTGCGGACAATGGGTGTGTGCGTTTTCCATTCGAGAACAACAACAACGCAATAACTAACTGCTCGTGCGCACGGTGGTCACCTTAAGGATAAATAGATATTGCGGGATTTGCATGCATAGAGAAATGACAAGAAAGGTTAAGCTTGAAGCCGACTGCGAACAATGGGTGTACGCCGTTTTCCATTCGAGAACAACAGCGCACTAACTGTTCGTGCACCCGGTGGTCACCTGAACTGTGTCGCAACTGCTGAAGGATCAGGAGGTAGTGCGGGATTTGCATGCATAGAGAAATGACAAGAAAGGTTAAGCTTGAAGCCGACTGCGGACAATGCAAGCCAGAAGCGTTCACATCGTGAGCTTAGATAAAAGGAATGCCATCGCGTGGTATTGCTTTTGGAGCAGTCAGAAAGCCGCTTATCGCAGTACAGCGGCTCTCGCAGCTGCGCTTTTGCATATAAAACGGGAAGTGAAAAGAAAAAAAAAGAGGGCCGGCTGAAACCGAATATCAGAAGAGGGAAAATGAAAAAAGTTACACTGAGTATAAAGCTTGCCTCTGAACAAAACAAGGACGGCAGCTGGCGTCGACAATACCTGCTTTCAATGCACCGGTGTTCAGTGTGCGCAGGCGTGTGTTGTTTCAGCGGGACGGAGACAGACCATGACATCATTGTGCGCGTTGTTTTTTTTTCCACACGGTTCACTTTTGCTGCCGGGGCAGGAGGTCGCTAGCATATGAAGGGCATGAGGTTACGTAACCAGGTCATTTTATGTCATGTCGGACCGAAGAGTGTGATGCAACGAATACGTCCACAAGCTGCGGAGTCGATTCATCATCATCATCACTGTCAGCCAGGTTACGTGCACTGTAGGGCTAAAGGAAAGGCTGTAGAGGCTCTCCCTCTGGCTTGCAAATAGTCCTAAGTTTTAAGTCAAAACGTGGTGAATGTATATTATAAACGATTACTCTAGTTGGCAATCTGTACTTAAAGCCGAGCTGAGGTGTCTGTATTGTAAAATCTGTAGTCTATTCCGTTATCCAGCTTCCTGGCTTGATGACGATCGTAATAACGGGCGCAGGTCGTCAAGGAGGCGCTCGTTGTCTGACCAGTCAGGAACATCGAGTAGTCACATGATTCAAAGCAGTAAACTCCGTAGTCACATAGTCACAGCAGCCAATTCCATGGCCTAACAACCTTTTAGCACTGACCCCTTTGTCAACGAATGAAATGCCAAATACCTACCAAAACTTGTATTTGGTGCCTTTGCTTTGGACTATGAGGGCGTCGAACATGTCTATTACCGTTGATTTAATTAACGCGATATAGACTAAAATAGGCTTTCATCGAATCGGAATCTGCGCCCAATTCATTGAAACTGAGTCCAATTATTAGCAAAAATTAAAATAACGGTCGATTTGCGTAGTCAGGCCAAATCCGAATTAGGTGCGCTAGCGTTGTGTAGCCAGTATTTTTCGTCCAAAAGTCACCTAGGTCACGCGACCTTATGACGTCGTCACAACGTGCCAGGCACATATATATACCATCAGCCTGACAGCTCCCACTGCAGGGCAAAGGCCACTCCATGTCTCTCCAATTAACCCTGTCCTTTGCCAGTTGTGGCCACCGTATCCCCGCAAACGTCTTAATCTCATCCGCCCACCTAACTTTCTGCCGCCCCCTGCTACGTTTTCCTTCTCTTGGAATCCACTCTGTTTCCTTTAAAGACCATCGGTTGTCTTGCCTTCGCATTACATACCCTGCCCAAGACCATTTCTTAATCTTGATTTCGACTACGATGTCATTAACCAGCGCTTGTTCCCTTACCTACTCCGCCCGCTTCCGATCATTTTTCTGTTCATAGCTCGCTGCGTTGTCCTTAACTTAAGCTGAACCCTCTTTGTTAGCACCACGTTTCTGCCCCATAGGTGAGTATCGGTAAGATACAGCGGTAGTAGACTTTTCTCTTGAGGAATATTGGCAGACTGACATTCATGACCAGAGAGAACCTGCCATATGTGTTCCACCCATTCTTATTGTTCAAGTTATTTCCCTCTCATGATCCGGACCAGCTGTCACTACCTGCCCTATGTAGACATATTCTCTACTTCCAGCACCTCGCTACCCCTATTGTGAACTTGTATACCCTTGCTATACTGTTGAACATTACTTTTGTTTTCTGCATGTTAATTTTTAACCCCACCGTTCTGCTCTGCCTAACTCACTGGTCATGCTTTGCAGTTCATGCCCTGATTAGAGATGTAAAATTTCAGGAAATTTTGAATGGCATGAAAAAAAACATTCTTTTCAGGGTTTTTTTCACGAAAAATTGGAAATTTTGCAAAACGTGTTAAAAACATATTTATTTGGAACAGCACAACGATCAATAATAATGCTCCGAAGTTCAGTCGAATATGCAGTTATAGATGTCATATTGTGAAACGAACTTCCTGTTCTATTGCACCGAGAAGATAAATAATGATTTGCACTTCAGGCGAATATGGAGCTATAAATATCATATTTGTGGAACGAACTTTTTGTTCTATTGCACCGAGAAAGGTAACATGAAAACTGATCTATAAGTCACTCCATATCGGACTCAGAGTCACTGTCGCTGGATGCGGCACTACGCGCAGCAGCATGGATTGAAGTTGTGTCCACAGCTAGGTTCGACTGCACATACACGAGCTTTCGGATGCGTTCCACTGAAAGCCTGTTGCGAATCCTTGTTCGCACTTTTCCGAAACGTGACCAGTTTCGTTCGCAGCTGGCGGTTGATTGTGACATCTGCAGCAGTCAGCAAGCCAGAGGAGTCAGCGGCTGGTTTGTGCAAAGGCCTTGCCACCAGGTAGATGGGGCCATGTGCTTCGCTGAGTCCCAGACCCCTTCCTGGATCAAATTCCTGCGGATGCCCTGTACTCTGCTACGTTGGAAATCAAGAAGCTAGGCTTGTATTTGGCTAAAACCGCTTATGTGCACAGCAGCCTATGTTATTTATGCCGTGTGGGTAGCGCTGAAGAATTTGCAGTCATATTGTTCTGCTTCAGCCGTGAGTTAAAGTATTAGTGTGTTTTTAAGTCAAGCCTGGATCGTATATGTGACGTGGCCTTCAACCCGCGTACTCGCAGCACGAACGTTTTAAAAGCACTACCTGGCATCGGCGATAACGACTGCTCTCCAATCGTTCAACCATGCACGCTGTAATGATTTTCAAAGCAAAAACAAAGACCTAAACTGAAAGCAAGCATTCATAAAACCTTGAAATTGCATTGTGAAATTTACGATGTTTCTTTCCATTTTTTCTCCTCTGAAAAAAACGAAAAAAAACCGTTTTTTTTTTCCAAAATTGCAGTGTTTTTTTCAGGCCTTCACATCTCTAGCCCTGATATATATATATATATATATATATATATATATATATATATATATATATATATATATATATATATATATATATACGATAACAGAAGGGTCTCGGTGGCTGCTGGGAATGACCGGTATAAGTGTAGTGCCCTAAAAGTGGCAGTGGGCAAATACCGAGCAGAGGAGATACATGAACTGTGCCGCTTGTCCATTTGCAATCATGCAGCCTGGAGTTTGGTTCATAGCCGGCTTAAATCTTCGCCCCGTCTCCTTACGAACTGCGCGAAGTAGACCAATCATTATAAGGAAAGGGTTCAGTAAAAAAAACGACTCACCAGGCAATCGCATTGACATTATAATGTTTGCCCGTACAAGGTGTGCCGCTAATGCTTTGTGCCAGGCAACAGATGCGAGACTAGGGCCGATGTTTGCTCCGCCTGAACTTTCCCGGCGCGACTACAATTCTAGTGTTTCCTGGAAAAACAAAAAAAACGAGCGCGCTTCGCCGGAGCGCTGTGCCACGCGCGATGTCATTGTGATTCATCGCGCTCACGAAGAGATTCACGAGTTCGAGGAAAATCACGCGCAAATGCGACATTGCCGAGCCATGATGCATCGCACGGTGTTCGCCAATTGTATCTCGGTGAAGAACGACGCGGTGCGTCAGTATGCGACAGTAAACGAAAAATACGACGATTCTCGTCGACTGGCGGGGCATTCCTTGTCACGATCTCTACGTGGCAGACTGGCAGACACACACACACGTCGAGCATAAACAATGAAGAACTTTATCTCACGTTCTACACGGAGTGTTCGAGAAGTTTTGCCACCGACGCTTCAGCCCTCTTACGTAATTATAAAGTTACTAGAAAAAATTGGCAGTGGTTTAGCTCTGGTTAAACCTGGAGGACTGCGAAAGCAACGAGGAGAGAGAGAGAGAGGCGATGGAGAGCGCGCGGCGGCGGCGGCGGCCCCGGCACGCTAGCTATGCGCCGCTACTGCGCATGCGCAACTGGCGAGTGCGGCGGCGGCACCTCTGAGCCACCCGCGCAGCGACGGCGGCGGCTCGCCAGTCTGCGCCGTGTGACGTCTCTGCTCCTCGCGCATGCGCAGTATGACCTTTCGTCAGCTCCGCGAAATGGCTCGGCGACTAGCGCAGTGTTGCTTTCGCAACAAAACCCGGACACCTAATTCTACTGTGTGTTGAGAATGCGATGGCATGCGAAGCTATCGATGCCTTTGCCGGAAGTGACTGGTGGGGATTGCGAGACCCGGGTTGCTCTTAAGCTCTTCCCGTACACCACACGCCACCTGCCACGGTTGGTAGGTGGCAATATCAAACAGACGAATCTGGTCTGTTTACGTGCCGGCCTGGTGACATCTCTTTCCTCCAGCCAATGGGCAATCACTGCTCTGATGACGTCATGTTCCCCCAACCAATGACATCTCTCCTTTCTGGCGACGACACTGATGACGACATTGCCTGCCAGCCAATCAGAAGCATTCTGGATGGCGCCGAACGGCGCTGGGTCCTTGCTCCAGTGAGGGTTCTATGCTATCCGATAAAAAGTTGTCAGCTAATCTATGCAAAGTAAGGACTACTCTGCTGCATGGAATGCATGCGTATGGCGCTCTTCTACGCTGTCATGCGCACACACCGAGCGTCGTCTATGAATACAGTTTTATTACTCCTTTCGTGACGCTTAATTTTTGCGGACGCTTCCACAGCAGCCTATGTACTCTAGTAAGGCTACCTTCGTTTGCAGTTTCTTGCCCTTCATCTTATCCCAGGTTTAGTCAGAATAACAGGCATAATCTAGCCTCCCACCTAAATGGACATGTATGCAGAGTGCTCTATATGCGAACATCTGTACAGTGGAACACATGAGCTTTCTGTACTGTAATTCACGTTAAGTTTATGGTTATTAAATTGAGGTGTCCGTTTCGCGTACGGACAGGGAAAAAATCTGCGGACATGAGAAAGCAGGTACGAGAAAAGCGGACAGGGAAAGAACACACGATATAGTGCGAATGAAAACATGCGATGCATTCCAAGCCGTGAGCGGTTACATTCATGTCGCCATGTGGTTGTAACGATGCCGGGGACAACAGGACTAGGCTGGGGTGGCACTACAGCGAAGTCTTTATTGGGCTGACTAGCGCCCACAAAGAATCGAGCCGCTCGACGGCGGCGGATGTAGCCACGGCCTCTGGTCGCATCTCGAGCGGCAAATAAGGCCGCATGCTGGCGGCGATGAATAAAAGGCGTGAGCAAAGAACAAACCATGGCAACAAGAAAGTCTGTAATGTGTCCTTTCCCAGGTCGCTGTTCCATACGCTCTGCACCGAGGATGACGGTGCGGACTATCTCATTAACAATGTAAACATGCGGAACAGTTGGCGAGAATCGAGCGTACTGGGTCCAGAGAACAGATGGGATCATCGAAAGAAAAGAAGAAAGGGTACACGGGACAGCGCTGGAGAAGAAATAACAATTGGCAGTTGTTTAGCTCTGGTTAAACCTGGACGATTGCGAAAGCAACGAGGAGAGAGAGAGAGGCAATGGAGAGCGCGCGGCAGCGGCGGCGGCCCCGGCACGCTAGCTGTGCGCCGCTACTGTGCACGCGCAGCTGGCGAGCGCGGCGGCGGCATCTTTGAGTCATCCGCGCAGCGACGGCGGTGGCACGCCAGCTGTGCGCCGTGTGACGTCACTGCTCCTCGCGCATGCGCAGTATGACCTTTCGTCAGCTCCGCGAACTGGCTCGGCGACAGGCGTAGTGTTGCTTTCGCAACAAAACTTTAACAAGGTAAGCATGCGGTCCAGTTGGTGGGAGCCGAACTTAAAGGGCATACGTGATCCCGTCTGTTTGTTTCTCCAAATATGTTCTGTTCACACCAACTGGCCCGTATGTTCACCTTTTTAAAGTTCATTTATTCCCCAGCACTGCCTCCTGTACTCCTTCCAATGATACCGCCTGTTCGGTGGTCCCAATGTGTTCGGTTCACACCAACTGACCCACATGTTTTCTTGTTGAAGTTCATTCCCTCTCCAGTGTGTCTCGAGCACTCCTTCTTCTGGTGATCCCCTCTGCGTCCCAATATGTTCCGACTATCTCAGTGTCCGAGGTGACTCATACGTGCATTCGTGAAATCACTCCACCACGGCATCCGAAAGCGTCATTGCAGGGCCACGACAAAGGATTCTTCCCTTCGTCACAATCCTTCCTTGACAGGTTCCGAGTTCGTAAGGGGCGTGCGAACATGATGGATGACCGCAGAGCAGTCATTACAATAGGTTCGGGAAGAAAACAGAAGAAAATGAATATTTGCAAACAATACGACGTCTCGAAATTTCGCAGAGACCTTCGCGTAGCGCAGAGCTAACCACGCGAGATGTAGAGTAGAGAAGAAAGACTGATCATCGGGTTAGTTGGTATACGTGCTTATGAATGGAATTCTAGCGCGAAGGGTAACACCGACTCAATCCAGAGAACAGCAAAAACACTCGTCATGTATACTGTATATTAAGTGGGCATTAATTCCTTCTCACGACGGAATTCTGTTGTTACATGTGCGGTGAGGAGCGACTCCGGATCGCCTACACATTAAAACAAATGGTAGCCTCGCAATAACTCGGGATTTACGTGGTTATTACGTGTTCTCAGCTAGACTGCACCACGTAACACACGTACAGACAAGGATTTTCTTTTCTTCTCGATCGGCCCTTGTCTTACTTTGTACTACACACCTCATAACTAAAAGCCGATGCATTTCGCGCTGGTTCACAGTTATGCCGGCAAGCGCGACTAAAACAAGCAAGAAAAGAAAGGAAGACAAGTTACAGTCATTTACTTCATGTTTTGGCAGTGCAAAAGCAGTAAAAGCTGTTGTTGTCGTTACTGGTACTGTCTTCAAATACAGTTTGCTTTCATCTCGTCTTCTTTTTATTCGTGGGGAATCTCGCAAAACCTACCAACAGCGATCTCCATTGCGCCGCAGAGTGATGCAGCAGCCTTTCCCGGTTTACATCCTGCCCTTCTCTTCCTTCGTTCTCTTTTAGTCCAAAAGCACAACTTAACGGGGTCAAACCCAACCAAGAATCTTGCATGAAGCCTCGGAGTAACTCGGGTAAGCTCGGGTAAGTTCGGAGGAGCGTCGGGCAAGATGCAGCCAATGGGATGAAGCTCGGGTAAGTTCGGAGAAGCGTCGTGCCAGCAGTAGCTAATGAGCGAAGGGCATCGCGCCAGCTGTCGCACAGTGGAGAGTGTGTGTGAAGATGAAGAGGGAGAAAGTCGGTCGCGTGCACACGCAAATGCCAGAGAGAAGAGGCGAAGAATGAACACATGAGCGAAAACTGCTCGCTCGCCGCAGCGGCCACCATCCCCGCCCTGCAGCTGCACCGCCAGCAAAGAGTGGCTTACCTGGGCTCTTCGACCACGGCGGAGCTACTGGGTCTTCGCCTGGGCTTGGACCTGGTGCTCACCCTTACTCCGCCGCCACCCAGGTGTGCTCTGCTGTGTGATTCCCGTGCCGCCCTCAGCCGCCTGCAGACTCCCGCCCGTGGCACCCCGTTGCTGTGCGCGTTACGCGAGCGCATTGAGCGCCTCGCGGAGCGCAGATGCAGTATTCGCGTGCAGTGGGTGCCCGGTCACTGCGGCATCCGCGGCAACGAGCAAGCCGACGAGCTCGCCACCGCCGCACATCAGCTTCCTCCCAGCGACGAACCGCTCGCCCTGGAAGACGTGCGTGCGGTGATCTACGACCACCTCCGTCAGCAACACCCGGACCCTCGCATCGCGCGAGGAGAGCGCATTTCTCTCGTCGGCGCGCGCTCACTGTCGCGCCTCCAGCGGGCGATGATCATCCGAGTGCGCGTCGGCTGCGTGTGGCCCGGGGAAAGACGGGTGCGCCACGGACTTTCGTCAAGCGACGCGTGCGCTGAATGCGGCGCAGTGGAGACATTGGAGCACATGCTCCTTCGCTGTACCGCTTCTGCAGTGCCGCGTCGCGAGATGCTCGCGGCATACAGGGCGCTGGGAATCATCCCGAACAGTCTCGAAGCGCTCCTGTGGCCGCGCGGCAGTGCGCGCACCCGTGACAGAACAATGGTGAGCCTCTGTGCGTTCATCGAGCAGGCGGACTTGACTCCCCGCTTGCTCTACGCCAGGTAGTGCACGCGTGACACGAACGCTCCGTGGGTGCTACCTCGGACGGTATACGCGGCCGGGCGCCCCACCCCGGCCGCTAGTGCAGTGTGCCGCGCGCGCGATTAATCCGAGACAGGACGCTACGTGCGCGCGGCTATGTACTTTACTTCTGGTGTAAGTGATTGTGCGCAGTGGCCGCTCGCGCGCACTCATTTTCGGACAATGCTTGGACATTAGCGCGCGAGCGGCCCGAACTTGATTACTTTTGTATTTTGTAAATAGTGTACAAAGCTCTACCCTGTCCTTTCTCGCTGTCGCTCCCCTCTATACTTCTCCTCACTATCCTCTCCCTTTCCCTTTCGTTTCCGCCGGCTGCAGCTCGGGTGCTTAAGATATTAGATAGCAATTGCCGCGGCCGACAACACTCTTTTGCTTCACTTTTTATTTTTTATTTTTATTTTTTTAAATAAACCACTACCACCACCATTCGCACGTCTACTCGGTTTAACTAAGGTTAAACACTGCCACTTTTTTCTTCTCTTCGTTTTTTATGTGTTTATTTGGTCCCTTCGTGCTTTAGTTAACATTCCCGCTTCTCCTCTGCCCTCTATCTCCCTCCCTCAAAGCGTGGTGGTAAAGAAATCATTGTCTTTTGGGG